>NC_042615.1:360992942-361310924 GCF_901001135.1 Rhinatrema bivittatum | reverse complement strand
CTGATCCCTTCCCTTTGACAATATGGCTTTCATTTATTTAAACAAGCAATGCTGTACAAGGTGGACTGCATAACTAAACATCAAACCAAGACCTAGATTCATCATTTTGATATAAATTTTGTGAGAATAGTGCCCGTGATAAAAAAAAAGGGGCGTGGTTAGGGTAATTTTGAAACTGCAATGCACCCACAATATTTTCCCATTGCAAGCAGTTTAGATAGCTGCTGGAGAGAGAGAGAGAGAGAGACTCTTTGTAAGGCTCTCCTATAAGTAAACTATTTATACCACTGTAAGAGGGGCAACTAGTAGGGGTGTGCATTCGTTTTCGAAGTATTGGCAATCCGCAACATATATGTCCCTATTCGTTTTATTCATGGGGGTCACGAAACGTATGGCAAACACCCACGAATACAACGTATCTAACGAATAAAACCCCCCACCCTCCTGACCCCCCCAAGACTTACCAAAAGTCCCTGGTGGTCCAGTGGGGGTCCTGGCGCGATCTCCTTCACTCGGGCTGTAGGCTGACGATATTCAAAATGGCGGCAATAGCCTTTGCCCTTACTATATCACAGGGGCTACCGGTGCCATTGGTCAGCCCCTGTCACATGATAGGAGCAATGGATGGCCGGCGCCATCTTGTGCTCCTACCATGTGACAGGGGCCGACCAATGGCACCGGTAGCCTCTGTGTCATAGTAAGGGCAAAGGCTATCGGTGCCATTTTGAATACCGGCAGCCGACGACCCGAGTGCAGGATATCGCTCCAGGACCCCCACTGGACCACCAGGGACTTTTGGGAAGTCTTTGGGGGGGGGTCAGGAGGGTGGGGGGTTGAAGTTAATTAAATTTAAAGGGCTGGGATGGGGTTTTGTTTGGGGGGAAACAAATATATATGTAACTAATGAACAGATCGGGGTCCCCCGAGAACGGATGCAATGGATTTGGCTCCCCATGAATACAAATACCAAATGGGATGAATCTGTCCCTGCTGCACATCCCTTGCAACTAGTAACTTGGGGTGAGGTTTTGGTGGTGGCCTAGGTTTTGAGGAGCAGTTTTACATGCACAGTCAGCGGTATGAACAGCACAGTAGATATCAGTGAAGATTTTATGTGGAGTGATGACAGTTATAAAAAGATGAGATTTGTATATTGTACTCTTGACCTAGCTTAATAGCAGCTAGGTAGAGAGTGCATCAGCTAGATCGAGAATACTTTGTACGAATCTCATCTTTGTATACCTTTCATCACTCCAAATCACATCAGATCTTCACTGATGTGTACTGTGCTGTTCTTACCTCTGACTATGCATGTAAAACTGCCCCCCAAAACCTAGGCCATCACCAAAACCTCACCCCGAGTTCAGAATAGCCCCTCTTATAGTGGTATAAAAAGTTGACTAATATGTGTGCCTCCCCAAAGACTCTTTCTCTCTCCCCCCCCCCCCCCCCCGAAACGGGATTTGTGATAAATATCACAAAACCCATTTTGGGCATAATGCCCAGAAAAAAGGTGTAGTTATTTCCAGGGTTATAGTGTGCATTATGCTACCGCACGCAACGTTAAACACCCCTCATTTTCATAAACTCCTCCTTTTTGACTAAATTTTTAGAATTTGCATACGCATTTCGCGAAGCGTTATTTATTGCATGCCCTAACGCCCGAGATAAAGAGATTTGATAAATGACCCTGCAAGTTATTAAGACAAACAATATATTTTTTAATTCTTTCTATACATGAGCCTAGAGAAAGTCAAAATAGAAATCCAGTGTCACACCTGTTTATTCCATTTAGAGTACTTAAAAGGAAGGTGATCCCTCTTATTGTGATGACAGAGTTACTGTCCCGAAAGCATTTATTTGATGCAGGCCTTGGAGGAGGCTATAGTTTGTCAAAAGATGACAACTTGCGTTTTAGGTTTCTAAGGAAATTGGCCTGACATTTTGCACATAAAGCTTTCTATTTAAGTGATTCTCAACCCTGCCCTGGAGGCACACCTAACCGGTCTGGTTTTCAAGATATTCACAATGAGTATGCTTGAGAGAAAATTGCGTATACTGGGTCTCTAATGTATGCAAATGATCTAATACATATTCATTATAAGTATCCTGAAAACCAGACTGGTTGGGTGTGCCTCCAGGACGGTTGAGAGTTATTGTTCTGTTGCAACCCAAGCAAGTCAGTGAAAAAAATGCTGGAACAAAATATACTAGTTATTAAGAACAATTACATCTCCTTAGAATCTACAGGCACTTATTTATCCAGCCTCTGAATACCTATGGGGTGATATCAGTGAACTAATTCCTGCTTTCCATGTGACAGTCACGCTAGCTAAGACGCTAACATGATAAACAAATATTTGCAGTTTCACTCAGCTTAATCCTCTTTTGTGGTTATACGTGTGGGTACATGTACCAGCCAGCTAAAAGAATTTTTTTCATAGCATCCATCTCGAATTTGATATAGGAGAGAAAAAGCCGGGGCTGATGCTGGCATACAAAAAGAGTGTTTCTCTATACAGTGAGGACACACACTACTAGCCACAGGAATGCAAATTACTGTGACTCTGATAAGGATCTATTCAATGGCCTAGTGCCCCTTCTAAGATTTTTAATGAATATGAGCATGTTTTGCTCAGTACAGAGTATATGACACAGTACTCATAAACTAAGGCAGGTGACTACAGCCACATTCGCTTTAGTAAAGGATCCTGTTTATTGGCTCTGTTGCTCCCTCTTTGAATCCTATTCCAAAGCCCGTTTTCTTTTCTGGTTCTAATGCCTTTGCTTTGGTATGTTTTCTACACTATTTTTAGGACAAAAGATGCACATCTTTCCCTCACGGTCACATCTCTAATTGTAAAACTGTCCTTCCCTGAATAGACCATCCAGTTGTCAGTGCAATGTCCAGGCATTACATGTCTGTGTGAGTTGTGTGCAAGGGCTTCTGATAGGGATCCTCCCAGGTGAGTTACAACTGCCTTACATTCATAATGGCAGCAGTGGCAAAGCACAAGAAGCTTTTATAAACCTTGGACACTTTGGGAGCAATGTGTGTTAACAGTAACGTAAGCATTAGTACACAGTATATTGCTTATGAGGTGGTTCTCTGCCTTAAGCGTTTTAGTCAAACATGTTGCTTTACAAAACAAATAAATACACATTAACAGTGCACATAACACGCATTCACTAGCTTCCATGAGCGTTAATACAAAATCTATGCTAATGACATCATGGGATGCAAAATAAAGCTCATTAGCTCATTATCTGTTAGTGTAGAAAACCAGTGTTAAAATGTGCAAAATTTAATGCAAACATCTTAATGTCCACATTAATGCGCATAGTATAATGCACGTACATTGTCACTTTTGTTAGCATGCAACTGATTGGCATCTCATTTATTTATTTTTTATTTATTTAGAGTTTTTATATACCGGCAATCATGAAAACATATCTTGCTGGTTTACATCGAACAGGAGTGCATTATAAACAAAAACTAGAACTGTGGTGTCCGAAAGTACAGTTACATTTAACAAGGGTAGCCGAACTTGGAGAAGGAAGAAGAGAGGAGAGAAAAGAGATAGTTAAACAATATACAATTTAAATATAGTATACAGAATAAATGTTATCATTAACATCATTCATTAATGCATTATTCATTAATCTCTTTGCTGTGCATTAGGGATGTGCAGAGGCAAAATTTTCATTTTGCTTTTTTTTTAATTCATTTCATAGGTCGCAACATTCATTTCATTAGTTTCAAACGAAAAAAAAAATCATTTATTTCATTTGTTTCCCCTTAAAATCAATAGGGGTAGCAATGCAGCCTATTTTGAGCTTCACAATGGGGGTTTCTAATCAATTCTAATGAAAATTGTGGGACGACAATAGCAGAAGGGGAAGAAAACTCCAAACCACCAACACTATGGCAAAAGGGCACCAAAAGTAATATGAATAGCCTAAGGCACTCTAAAGGGGTAAAAGGGTACCAGAGGTGGCAGGAGTTTTCCAAGGCATCAGCAGAGGAGCAAAGCAGAAGCAAGGAGAGCAAGAACACACAAGGCTTCGCAAGACGGCATCGATAACAGTGACAATGAGTCCCCAAAGGCAGAATGAAAAGGGCACCATGAAGGGGAAACATAGCAGGAAAGGTGCAGAAAAAAAACCCCAGGCACTTACAGAAAGACAAAGCAGCACAAAGAGTGGCATGAAGACCCCAAAGTATCATGAGAGATGCAAAGCAGTCACATGAAGTGGCAAGAACATCCTAAGGTGTACAGTTCTGGAGTATGGCAGCAAGGCAGAGTGGCCGAAAGACCACAAGATGTAGCATAAGGGATATAGAAACAAAAGAAGAGTAGCAGCAAGATTCCTAAGGTGTAATGTAAGGGGTATAGCAGCAAGGCAGAGTATCCGCAAGACCCCTAAGTGTAGCATCAGGGTATAACAACTAAGCACAGTGGCATCAAGATTCCTATCGTGTAGATTCTGGTGTATGCCAGCAAGGCTGAGTAGTAGTAAGACCCCCCCCCAATGTGTATCTTCAGGAACAGGGCAGCTTCACCTTGATTGGCCCTCCAGCCTGTCTGTTTGCCATGTTCTCCCACTCCAGCTCTGTCCTGGCTACTACCTGACTCAGGAATTTCTTGCTTGCTTTACTTACTAGAGATGTGCATTTGTTTTTGCCGAATTGGACAATTTCAATGAAATTGTCCAATTCAGCATGTTTCGAGGAGCCCGAAAAACGATCGGGATTTTCCAGTTTTTTCACGAAAAATCCCATTAGTGCGCACTAACTCCCATTAGTGCACGCTAACAAAACCCTTTAAATTTTGTTACTAACTCCCGTTAGTGCGCACTAACCCAAAAAACGATTTTTCACGGAAAACAAAATCCCGAACCGCAAAAAAACATTTCCTGTGGTGGCCGAAAAACAAAGAACGACAGGAACACAAAAAACGATTCACATCTCTTACTAGTCTCACTGCAGCATTTTTCAGTGGACCATAGAAATGAATGGGAAACATTAACGAATGAAACTTAAATTTGTGTTTAATTTGTGACCAACCCTCCATTTATTTTGGGGATTCATAAATAAAACAAAAATGATCTCATTGATGGCATTTTACTTGTTTCAAATGAATGCATATCCCTAATGTGCATTAAGGGCTGGTGTTAATGCTCTTCGATACATTTATTCATTTAAAATTTTTATAAACCATATTATCTAAGCAGTGTACAATTGAAACAGGAAGCATTATAATAATATCAGGTAAACATACAGACACATATGGAACACAAATTATTTGTTTATAAAAGTTTGGTTAAATAAAAATGCTTTCAATTGCTTATGGAAAAATGTATTATCCAAAATCAATCTCAAATACTTAGTAATGGAATACCATAGTTTTGGACCAATAATTGAAAATATTCTGCAGTGTGTTGCAACGTGATGTATATTTTAGGTGAAAGTATTTTAATCAACTAATCATCTTGGGATCTAAGAGATCGACATGGTGTATATATTTATAATAATTCTGTCAAATAAGATGGACCTTCTCCCCTAATGCACTTAAAAACTAGCCTTACAATTTTGAACTTTACTCTTTATTTAGTTGGCAGCCAATGCAATTTTTTAGCATAGGGGAAATATAATTCTTCAGTCGACCCTGTAGTACCATACCTGCTGCCGCATTTTGTAACAATTACAGTGAACGAATATGGTATTTTGGTAAACCAATTAAAAGAGAGTTACTTTATAATAATTAATCAATTAAGTCCCAGTTTGTTAACTTTTATGAAGCTCTATATACCATTGATAACTCTTAAAGGAGCTGAGATAATCTATGAGAGATTTCCCTTCCTAGTTTAACTGAGGATCAAACTTCTAGGCTTGATAGAAGAATATCAAGTCAGGAAATCCTTCAAGCTATAGCCTCTTTGAAGATCAACAAAGCCCCGGGTTTGGATGGTATAACAGAGAAATTTTATAAACAATTTGGAGACATTCTGACTGTTCCATTGGAAAAACTATTTAATTCCCTACTGATGGATTCTCAGTTGCCTCCATTTATGAATGTGGCAAGTAAAACTATACTATTAAAGGCAGGCAATGATCCGACTTGTTGTGGGTCCTATCACCCTATTTCTTTGCTAAATTTAGATGTGAAACTTCTGGCCAAAATTTTAGTGACACTTTGAACTCAGCCATTATGGGATTGGTGAAGACTGATCAATCAGGGTTTATTCCAGGCAGGCACGCGGCATATAATATCCATAAGATTCTGAATTTGGCCTGGTGGTAAAGATCTGAACAAAAGGAAGTGGTATTCTTGACTATCGATGCTGAAAAAGCACTCGATAATGTGCATTGAGGTTTTATGCTCCATGTGTTGCGTAAGATCAGCTTGGGACCCAACTTTATGAAATAGGTAGGTGCACTTTATTCAAACTCTGAGGCTAGGAATAAAGTTAATGGGGGATATTCATCCGCATTTCCTTTAGATAGGGGAACCAGACAGGGATGCCCTCTAGCCCCGTTATTGTTCGCTTTAGTAATGAAGCCATTTGCAGAGAAGGTCCATTCTATGGGAGATATAGTAGGGATATGAGTGGGTCTAGAAGAATACAAAATTTTGCTGTTCGCTCATGATGTTATATTTACTATAAGTAAACATATCTTGACCTTGTCACTATTAATTAGGAAATTGAATCATTTATGGTGGGCATGTTCTAAAGTTCAGAGTTATTGGTCACAAATTGGTGGCTTATTATCAGAAATTTTGTCAGTGACCATTGCTAATGATCTGAAAGTATTTCTTTTGTCTGTGTTACCAGAGAATCTTCCAAAGCACTATGTAAAGACCATTTGGAGGGGTTCCTTAGAGTGAGGGACCCATTCATTCGGTGGAGCAATCGAGATATGATTTCCACTGGTGTTTAGGTTTGGTAGTTTCTACTTTAATGTCACTGCCTCACTGTTTTCCTGCACCTATTCTACTGTACTTGCAAAACATATTGATGTGTGCATTGTATCCTTATATGTTATAGTAATGTCCCTGGGGATGCTTGGATCGGGGGAGGGGAGGGAATTAATAGAATTGAAAAGGTTGAATTTGTTATGCTGCGGATGGAAGAGAGAGCCAGGGAATGCTCCCCAGCGCGGAACAAGATGTGTGCCCTTGCAGTGAAACGTCCATATCCTGAGCCTCGACCGAACCTGCACGCTTCCTTGAGACCACCAACGCAATGGTGGTCTCTGAATGGTCCTCCGACCATTCCAAGCCCTTTTGGACTACCGCTAGGGAGCAGCGGGAAGCAGCAGGTAGGACAGAGGACATCTGTCACAGGACAAGATTCAAACAGAGGGAATAGACGAAGACTCAGGTTTGGAAATAGATGAAAACTCAGGCTTGGAAGTAGATAAAGACTCAGGCTTGGAAGTAGATGAAGACTTGGAAGATGAAGACTCAGGCGTTGAGGAAGATGAAGATTTGGAAGTAGAGAAGACTCTAAGGCCAGTACCAAAGGGCCCTCTCCACAGCCAACCAAGGTCAGGGATGGACCACACCTAGGACTGACAAGACAGTGTTCATTCGAAGACACAGGCAGATTCAGCTTGGAGATAGCCAAAGGCTCAGACATTGAGGACGCCAAAGGCTCAGACATTGAGGACGCCAAAGGCTCAGATGTTGAGGATGCTGAAGGCTCAGACATTGAGGACGTCGAAGACTCAGATGTTGAGAATGCCGAAGGCTCAGACATTGAGGGTGCCGAAGGCTCAGACGTTGAGGGTGCCAAAGCTCAGACGTTGAAGGCACCAAAGCTCAAACGTGGACAATGAAGCTCAGACATGGAGGATGAAAAAGCTCAGATGTGGAGGACAACGAAGGCTCAGATGTTGAGGACAACGAAGGCACAAGGATTGAGAACGATGAAGGCTAAGGGTTGAGAACGCCGAAGGCTCAGACGTTGAGGATGATGAAGCTCAGACGTGGAGGACGACAAGACTCAAAAGTGGAGGACGCTGATCCGAGACAGAACTCAGATAAAGCAAGATGACGCCTCAGTGCCGTCTGATGGAAGGACCCACCAGCGCCCTACACACCCCAGCAGGAGTGGTCACGGACCACTGGACCACTATGTGTCCTACTCAGCCCAGCTGGGCTGGTGGCGGACCACGAGGGACGGGTCAGAACAGAGCTGAAAACATCTGGGCGGAGATATCAGGAACAGACGGACACCTGAAACAGGTAGAGACATCAGGACAGGAACGGAACATCAGGAGAACATCTGGAATGACTTGAAGACAGGAACATCAGGGAACATCTGGAACAACTTGGAGATGGGAACATCAGGAAACATAAAGACATCAGAGCAGAGACTGGAACATGGTACAAACGAAGACATAGGATCCCACATGGAACCGAATGCCTAGGAGGAGAACAGACAAGGAGTCCTAGGGAGGACTTACTCCTTGCAAAGGCAAAGCTGGAATGAAGACTGAAACTTTTTATACTGGAGAAGAGGCGGATCCAATGATGACATCAGAAGTGGACCACTCCTTCGCTGTAGCTTTAAATGCTGAAGAGAGAGCCGGCCTCGCTCCCTAAGAGGAAGCAGGAGAGATGCAGGACCCTAGACAGCGGTCCTGCTGGAGAGGAGGAGGCAGAGCGGAAACGAGGCCTCTGAGCAGGCCCCAACATGGGAGGCAGCTTCCCTGCCACACAAGGAGTGCAGGGGGCAACTCCATGCTGTGGACAAGGCTGAAGATTGCAGCCGCCAGGCCACGGGGCAGCGGCAGCAGTGGCTCCATGCTGCGGATGAGCCAGAACTGAAGGAGGTAGGCAGCAACTCCCTGCCACAATGGAGACCCCTGCGTAATATGCCAGATGTAGACTGGAAAATCCCATCTGCGGAATCTAAAAACAGTAGAGCAATAGTGGATGCCATGCAAGTATCTTTGTTCAAACAAATGGTATTGGAACCCACAAGAGAAGGAACTATTCTTGACTTAGTGTTCAATAATGGAGATATCATCTCTGATGTCAAGGTGGGCGCCCACCTCAGCACCAGTGATCATCAAACGGTATGGTTTAATATCACTAAAAGAATATGGAAAAGAAGCACAAAGACCAGAGTTTTACAGTTCAAAAACACAGACTTTGAGGAAATGGGGAAGTACCTAGAGGAAGAACTAAATGGATGGGAAAATGAGAGAGATGTGGATCAGCAGTGGACCAATCTAAAAGGAGCAATCGCCAAGGCAACTGCTCTATTTGTTAGAAATGTAAAGAAAAGCAAAAGAAAAATGAAACCTATCTGGTTCTCAAAGGAGGTGGCTGACAAAATTAAAGCTAAAAGAACTGCATACAAGAAATACAAAAGATCCCAAAGGGAGGAGCACAAAGAAGAATATCTGATTCAACTGAGGGAGACTAAGAAATTAATCAAGTTGGCAAAAAGTCAAGCGGAAGAGAGGATTGCCAAGGAGATAAAATATGGTGACAAAACATTTTTCAGATACATCAGCGAAAAGAGAAAAGTCCAAAGTGGTATAGTGAAATTGAAAGGTGGAAATGATCAATGTGTGGAGAGAGACGAAGAAATGGCAGAAATATTAAACGAATACTTCAGCTCTGTGTTCACTAAAGAAGACCCTGGAGAAGGACCATCTCTACACAACAAGAAACTGGAGGGAAGCGGAACAGAGGAAAATCCATTTACAGTAGATAATGTATGGGAAGAGCTAAAGAATCTGAAAGTGGACAAAGCCATGGGGCCTGATGGGATTCATCCAAGGATACTGAGGGAGCTCAGAGATGTGCTGGCGGGACCGCTGTGCGACCTGTTCAATAGATCCCTAGAAACGGGAGTGGTGCCGAGTGATTGGAGAAGAGCGGTGGTGGTCCCGCTTCACAAGAGTGGGAGCAGAGAGGAGGCTGGTAACTACAGACCGGTTAGCCTCACTTCGGTGGTGGGAAAAGTAATGGAGTCACTGTTGAAAGAGAGAATAGTGAACTATCTACAGTCGGGAGAATTGATGGACCAGAGGCAGCATGGATTCACCAGAGGAAGATACTGTCAGACAAATCTGATTGACTTTTTTGACTGGGTAACCAAGGAATTGGATCAAGGAAGAGCGCTCGATATCATATACTTGGATTTCAGCAAAGCTTTTGATACGGTTCCGCACAGGAGACTGGTGAATAAATCGAGAAGCTTAGGAGTGAGTGCCGAGGTGGTGACCTGGATTGCAAATTGGTTGACGGACAGAAGACAATGTGTGATGGTAAATGGAACCTTCTCTGAAGAGAGAGCGGTTTTAAGTGGTGTACCGCAAGGATCGGTGTTGGGACTGGTCCTGTTCAATATCTTTGTGAGCGACATTGCAGACAGGATAGAAGGTAAGGTTTGTCTTTTTGCGGATGACACTAAGATCTGCAACAGAGTGGACACACCGGAAGGAGTGGAGAGAATGAGACGAGATCTAAGGAAACTGGAAGAGTGGTCGAAGATATGGCAGCTGAGATTCAATGCCAAGAAGTGCAAAGTCATGCATATGGGGAGAGGAAATCCGAATGAACTGTATTCGATGGGGGGGGGAAAGGCTGATGTGCACGGAGCAGGAGAGGGACCTTGGGGTGATAGTGTCTAATGATCTGAAGTCGGCGAAACAATGTGACAAGGCGATAGCTAAAGCCAGAAGAATGCTGGGCTGCATAGAGAGAGGAATATCGAGTAAGAAAAGGGAAGTGATTATTCCCTTATACAGGTCCTTGGTGAGGCCTCACCTGGAGTACTGTGTTCAGTTCTGGAGACCGTATCTTCAAAAGGACAAAGACAAGATGGAGGCGGTACAGAGAAGGGCAACCAGGAAGGTGGAGGATCTTCATCGGATGACGTACGAGGAGAGATTGAAGAATCTAAATATGTACACCCTGGAGGAAAGGAGGAGCAGAGGTGATATGATACAGACTTTCAGATACTTGAAAGGTGTTAATGATCCAAAGACAACGACAAACCTTTTCCGTAGGAAAAAAATCAGCAGAACCAGGGGTCACGATTTGAAGCTCCAGGGAGGAAGATTCAGAACCAATGTCAGGAAGTATTTCTTCACGGAGAGGGTGGTGGATGCCTGGAATGCCCTTCCGGAGGATGTGGTGAAGACCAGAACTGTGAAGGACTTCAAAGGGGCGTGGGATAAACACTGTGGATCCATAAAGTCAAGAGGCCGCCAATGAAGAGTGGGTGACTCGCCAGAATGATGGCTACTGCCTGGAGACAATACCCTTATTAAATAAACATACACATGCTTACTGTGTCTCCAACATCGCTCTAAGCTTCAACAGCAAGAGGAAATGTGGTAAAAAGGATTCACACTCACAAAGAGGGGAGTAGCTGGCTTGTTACGGCGGTTACTACCCCAAATCAAATAAGCCTGATACTTCACTTTCAATGCATATACAGCATAGTTCTCTGCTTCAACGGCAGGGGAGAAGAAAAACTGATACTTCACACATCCAGCAGAGCTCTCTGCTTCAACGGCAGGGGAGAAGAAAAGAGGGTTCGCACTCACAAAGCGGGGAGTAGCTGGCTTGTTACGGCGGTTACTACCCCAAACCAAATGTGCCTGATACTTCACTTTCGATGCATATCCAGCATGGCTCTCTGCTTCAACAGCATGGGAGAAGAAAAACAACCAATAAGGGCTGTATAACATAGTCTGGGTAAAACAAATAAGCATGGGTGTAGCTTGCTTATTGCGGCGGCTACTACCCCTAACTAATCAAGCTAGATATTTCACTTGGATGCAGCTCCATCACTGCTCTCTACATTAAAGGTAGGGGTGGAAGGGAAATAGAACCAAGAGCTAAGAGAAACAGATAAGTATGACAGAAAAAAATGTGCGAAGCTTGCTGGGCAGACTGGATGGGCCATTTGGTCTTCTTCTGCCGTCATTTCTATGTTTCTATGTTTCTATAAGATGGCAGCCTCCGGGCCGCATGGGAAGACTCTAGCGCGGCTCCTGCCACAGGTAGGACGTGATGGCGCCTTCCGGCCGCGGAGGCAATACTGGAGCGGCTCCAAGATGCAAATGAAATCCCCGGCGCGACTCTTGCCATGCCTGCATGATGGCGGCCTCCTGCCGTTGCAGGGAACCCCGGCATGGCTCCTGCTGTGCTGGTGATGACACCGGGGGTCGGGCCAGGCCGGCCTGGAGAAAAGGTGGTCTCCAAAATTGTACACAGTACTCCAAATGAGGTCTCTCCAGAAACATATACAAAGGCAGTATCATCTAGTTTTTCTTGCTGGCTGTTCCTCTTCCTATGTAGTTTAGCATCTTTCTGGCTTTTGCTATTACCCTATATACCACTTGATTATTAAGCAAATCTATTATGATCACCCCAAGATTCCACTCTTGTGCACAGATTTCACCCCCATACTGTAACCCTTGGGTTCATGCAGTCCAAAGGCAAGACCCTGCATTTTTAAGCATTAAATCTTAGCTACTAAGCTCTGGACCAGTGTTTTTCAGACTTGGGCTCTGGAATCCCACTGTCATGGTCACAGTCCCAGTCCTGCACCTGTACTTCTTCCAGCTAATTTGGGGAAAAGGGACCAAGAGCAGTGTGTGTCAGCCTTTTGCTGCCAACTATGGGCTTTCTGTGGCTCTCAGTAAGTTTGAGCGGTGTAGTACCTGAACTTCTGAACTCTTTTTGTGATGACTGGTGAGAAATGTGGGACAAGAAGCACCATATGATTCAAAGTGGCTGAGTTCCCTTAATACCACTGAATATAACCCATCCAGCCCAACTGCTTTCTTTATTTTTAGTTTTGCTAGTTCCTTCTGAGCACAATCTTCTGAACTTATTTGAGGGCTACCTCACTTCCATTCCTATTTGTGAATTTTTTTTTTTGTGGTCCTACTCCAGAATAATTGTTAAACAATTCCACTTTCTCCTTGTCAGCCTCTACATATTCCTTTGCTTCACCTGTTATCCTGCTTTTGCCCGTCCTCCTGCCACTAATATATAGGTCTCCTGACTATTTTTCCAGCTTTTCTTAGCTTTACCAGATATTGTTGCTTGTCTTCCTTTTTCGCACTCTTGTAGTTTATGAATGCTAACCTTACCTTTTTAGCTAATTCTCTAGAAAACCACAGTAGCCTCTTTTTCCTTTTACCTTTTCCTTTTGCCCACTATTCTTCTACATCCCCTTTTTCCACCCACTTAATGATGAGTATTCCACTATCTTAACAAAGTTAGTTTTCCTGAATCTTGAATGCTTGCCTTTGAATGGACCACCATTGCCTGTGTTTTAATACTGAACTACAACATCCAATGAACACTGGATATCAGGTGATTACCTACAATGACATCAGAAATCTTTTCCCCCTATGTAAGACCAGGTGAAATATCACTGCCTCACATGGGGCTCTGTGACAAGTTGCTGTAACAGTTCTCTTTGCCTAATAACTACTAGGATGTGCATGTGTTTGAAACAAATGAGTAAAATGCAACAAATGAGGCCATTTTTGTTTCATTCGTGGCTACTAGACTGGAGAGGCAGGAGTCTTGCAGGTTTTTTTGTGACATACAGTGGTGCAAATAGATAAAAGCAGTGGAAGACAGCGGCTATCGGGGGATCCCTTTCATTGCACACTTGCTGCACCAGGCTGTGAGGAATATCCTGAAAATATGACTAGCTGTGGTGTCATCAGGACAGGTTTGTGAAACCTTGTTCAACATAGTTTAAATTTGACTTTGATTTTTTTGTGGAAAATATCTGGATTTATTCATATTTATGCGGCTATTCACAAATTTGAAATGTTTGAAAATTGAGAAGACGTGAATTTTTGGGTACTTAGAATATAAATCTTAATTTACTAATAATCTCTACTAAACCATGTTTAAAAAAAAAGAATCCATACTGGGCGAATATGACATTATGAATGTATCCATTTGTAGTCTGACTGCTTGACTGTGATTACTTGGAATATGCTCCCTAGAGAAGAAGTTCATTTTCATTATGGCTTCTGTAAAAAGTAATTTTGGTGTCCACCCCCCCCACCCCCCCACACACACATACACACCATTATTCCAATATGCACCTTCTCCCCAGGATATTTCTGAATTCAACACTGGTTGTACTTCTTAATTTCTAAAGTAGTCTTGGAGAATACATAAAAGTAAGAGAAGGTATAGAAATACATTAAAGTATTTTCTTTTGAGTCCTGGGAAGAAAAGAAATAGAGTAGGACGAAGCTTTTGAGAGTTCACCAGCAGGTATTCTTTTACGTGTGCTAACGTAAAAGGACGAGTTCATCGTCCTTTCTTCTCTCTGTTGGATTTGTGACAAGTGGGGCTTGAACAGGCATATAAGGGAGAAGTTTCTTCAGTGACCTGCCCATGATAATAGAGCACTGGCTTGTGGCACAAGCAAAATGGAAATAATCACAACAAAGGCACTATTTGTATTTATATTTTCTCTTACATCAATGCATTATATACACCCCAAGAGAAAACAGTCAAATCCTATCTATAAATGTTAAAAGCTATCTATCACACTCACCACCCTCATTCATACACAATTAAAAGTCCACTGTATCAAAAAGTACACCATTAATGAAAATACTGATAATGTTTAAAGAGTATATTTAGACTTGTAAATATTTTAGAACATCATGTCTCATAATTATCATTTCTCAAGTCCATTCACTTTCACCTATCTTCTTTTTCATATAATACTAATTCAATACTATTGACTCCAAATTTCTCAAGATATATCCCCTCATTTTAATGAAGAATCTTCTATGGTATCATCCTCGTTCTTATAGGAGATCCTTTATAATATCCTCTGACAAAGAATTCTCCGTTTCGCCCTCTCCTAAATGGGCTTCCTTAGGAAAAAGTACAACGCATCAGCTCTACAACATCAATCAAAAAATACAAAATAAATACCAACTCATACTAAATGAAAAAAAAAACTGTACTACATAAATCAAGACTCACCAACCTTTTCAACATAGACTCTCTTCATTCTTACAACCCGGTCACTTCCAATTCAATCCGGAGTCCCATATGTAAATACCGAATTTCTAAACTCTTTAAATAGGTCAAGAGCCCTGACGTCATCAGAGGAGGCTGGGGGCGTCTTCCTGCCGCGGGCCCTTTAAATTCCCGCAGGCAGCGCGCGCGTACGCCTAGGGGAAGGACCAGGAGAGGAAGGAGTCAGCAGCGTCCCACGTACCGGTCGGCCCGGGACGACCCTGGCGCTGTAAGAGAAATGCCGGAGCCAGGTGCCACAACCCGAGAGCTGAGGGCTGGAACGGAGCATCGGAGAGCTGGGGAAGCCAAGCGGGACAGCCCCCGTGGCCGGTGAGTGTAACATAAACAAACAAACCAAACCGCTACTTACTGGCGCGTCCTGCCTTCTGTTTTAGGTTTCATTTCATGCAGATGCTGAGTCAGCTATTTCAGTCACAGAGAACCCATCAGAGGTAACAGGAATAGCAGGGCATGAGTCCCATCTATCAAACCCCAAAAAAAGCGAGTAGAAAAAAAAGCCCAAAATTAATCTGCCTGTGAGTTCCCAAAAAACAAGCGATTCTGAAAAAAACAAGTGCAAACTTGCGGTAAATAAGCAAGATTGGCAACACTGGTTGGGCTTTAACTTCTCATGTAGGGCACTAATGGCCACTGAATTCAGGTCATATATGAGGATTATTTCTTCCTCTACCAGGCCCAGTAGTGTGGTCCTGGGCCTAAAGATGCATGGCCAAGGTTGCGCCTTGCTGTCCTCTGCTGTTGCTTTCCTCCTGTTCTAGGGCCTCTCATGCTTTCTCCTTTCTCTCTGTCATTCTGTGCTCTCCTGTCTTCTCTTCTACATTCTTTTCTTTCTGTCTCTCTCTTCCCTCTGCTTTCTCCTTTCTCACTCTCTCTCACACCATCTTCTCTTCATAACAGTTTGAATAACTCCTGCTCCAACATCCACATCACTTCCATATTTAACCCAAAATGCTTTCTGGCAGCTGAACCCTTTATATATTGTGCCAGCTAATGAGTTAATGGCAGGTACAAGGTTGATATTAAATTTTCAGCATTAGCAACCATGTGCTAAAACTGTGTAGAGAAGAGCATACAATGCTATTTATTTCATGGCCATTAAGGCCTAGCTGTATCTCAGTATCCTTATTTGCAAGTGCATATACACTAATTTTAGCAGGAATGTGCTAAAAGCCTTTTGCACCAGTTTAACATACATAGTAGGGGTTTAGTGCATAGGTCCTAAGGGATGCATCCACTAAAGTGTGTTATGCATTCCATTTTTAAATCTGACGCATAGGTGCATATATCGGGGACTGCAAATAAATTTGAGCGTGTAAAAAAGGGGTGAGCTGGGGGCGTTCCAGGGAGGGGCCAACATTTACTTGCCTAAGTTGCCTTTTTTCATTCTGCAAAAGTGACGCACGTCTTTTACTTGCGAATATTTACACCTGTTCAAGATCTGGTATAAGTGATCATAAACATCTTAAAAGTGAAAAAATGACTGGGTGGGGGTCTGGGTGAAATGTAGGGACTTCAGGCTGAAGAGCCAGGAGGGTCTTCACAAGCTGCAGATGGACTGGGTGAACTGGTACACTAAATGGTTAAATTAGTAATTTCATTGCTGTGTGCATGCTATAAAATCCCCGATTTACGCATTTAAAAGCCAATTTACAAGGAGTAAATGCATCTAAATAATGCAAGTAAAATCTATTCATGTATCCCTTTAAAATTTGAAGTACAAATACACGGGTATATCATTTGCAAACACGTATCCCGTTAAATTCCAACTTATTTAGCTAAGTAGCACATTTGCCATTACTTAGACAAATTTGAGCTTATCCGGATAAGCAACACATTTTTTTTTACTTATTTAGCTATCTTGCATACCCGGATAAGTCTGAAAAGCATTACTTAGATGGACAAGTAAAGTCTTTCAGACTGACTGGCTAAATGCTATATACTTATCCGCATAAATTGGAACTTATCTGGATAAGCGCCACTACTTTTCTGGATGTCTGAACTTGTGCGGCTCATGGTTTTTACATACACAAGCATTTCCACATGCACATGTATTCATATTTTATAACCTGCACATTTCGTATCCATGCAGGTTATAAAATACGGTAGCAACATTACATGCGCCCAAATTCATAGGTAAATGGACGCAAGCAGTTTTGAAAGTTATCCTCCCTGGTTGTATTTTCCAAGGTGCATTAAATTTATATTGGCTGCTCTCCTCCTCCTGCGGCTTCTTCAGTCTTGGGGAGCAGATGGGTAGGGGAGACTCCCATATTTTGGAGAGATGGATGACAGATGTTGGATAAGTCAGGCAAGCCTTGGGCGGAGGGGGGGGGGCCCAGATGGGAGTGGGCAGACACCCCCCTGATTTCTGCTCCCCCCTTCACCATGTGGATCCCCTGATCCTGGTCTAACCACATCTCCAGACTGGTTAACATGGGATGCAGGGCACCACACAGATTGTGACTGCTTTGAAATGGCCGCATTTAGTTTGATGATGCCATTTTAACACAATCTGCATTTCATTAGCTTTGATGATGCTGTGTTAAACTTTAGCAGATGGACCCCGAAATTGTCTTTGAAGAAAATTTTAGGTGAAAATAACTACTCCTGTCTGTGGAGTAGTTATTTGTAAAAAAAAAAAATAATAATAATACAAGTAATAATAAAAATACTGCCTGCGCTCTGCAAGCTCTTTGTAAAACTATGCCTGTGAGACTTCCATTTAAATATTATAAAGAAATTATATACCTTCAGCTATCACTTATTTTCCTTGACTTTTGAAAATCTTGAGAGAACAGTGGGCAGCCAGATATCAGATTCCCCAGCTCGGAACAGTGTATCTGCACATTTTAATCACACCTGACAGCACTGACCTCTGTGTAGCAACTGATCTCATTTTATCGGCATATCTAGCTACAGCCACTTACTTGTTGTTACTTGATACTTGTTCTGCTCTTGATAGAAAACCATCATGACATTTTCCTAGATAAGCTGTTTCGGTATAATATAGATTTGTCGCACAAGATATCCCATGGTTTCAGTTTTACCTTTTAATAAGAAATGTTGTGTCTTGCAGCCTCCCTGTCTCAGGATTCAACTCAAGCGCTGGTCTTGCCTCTGTAGGCTTTTTGGTTGCTGTCTTTGCTCTAGAACTGAATGACTACACATTATGCTGCAATCTATGGGCTAAATTTATCAAAATATTGTATGTTAGTAGCCTATTTATTGCAATGTGTGTTACCTTAACTTTCCATGCTAATACCTACATAAGTGCATTTTCCTATCTGCAAAGAGAGAGAGAGAGAGAGAGAGAGAGAGAGAGAGAGAGAGAGAGAGAGAGAGAGAGAGAGAGAGAGAGAGAGAGAGAGAGAGACTATCTACAAGGCCCTTGTAGTAGTTAGCTATTTATGCTACTATAGGAGGCCCACCTAGTAACTCGAAGTGAGGTTTAGGTGTAGTGTAGGGGTTAAGGGTCACTTTTACATGCAGAGTGAGACGTACGAACAGAACAATACAGTCTTGTGAAGATTTGGTGTCGTTCGGAGTGTGGAAACTCAGACAATGATGAGATTTGTACAGTGTTCTCTCAACCTAGCTTGATGGACTCTCTACCTGGGAAACATCTTGTAAAGCATCACACAGTAATCCAAAAGTCTACACCCCCATCCAAAATGTATACCTTTTGTTTTCTTATAACTGGAAGTAAAATGAATTAAAACTGTGTTTGTTCCATGTATTCACACATCCAGCGCCATTATTGATTAAACATATATTATAGAATTCCTTAGAAAATGAAATAGAAATAGAAATAAGGAATAGCTTGGCTGGATAAGTATCCACCAGTCCTGTACTTCTATAGAAATCCTAAATAATTAAAGCTCTAGTGGAACCAATCACATTCAAGAGCATACAATAACTGAATTTTCCCCATCTAGGTTAAATTGTACTGATTCAAATGATAACAGGATACATTTCACTATTCCTGTAGTTCTATCTGCTAGGTAATGAATTTCATAGCAAGGACCCAATCATGCAAAACAAGAGGCTGTCAAAAGAATTCTGGCATAAAGTTGTGGAAAGGCACAGATTTGGGGAAGGATACAAAAGAATTGCAAATTCCATGATTATCTCTTGGAGAATGATCAGGATGATTATTAAGAAGTGGAAGGTGTATGGCACCACTAAGATCCTGCCTAGATCAGGCTCACCCTCCAAACTTGATGACCAAGCAAGAAGGAGACAGATTATAGAGGTCACCAAAAATCCAATGGCACTTTGAAAGAACTACAGGCTTCCATGGCCAAGACTGGTCAGTGCGTGCATTTAACAATATCCCAAGCATTCCACAAATCTGGCCTATATGGTAGGGGTGGGCAAGAAGGAAACCATTACTCAAGAAAGGCCATCTTGAATCCCATTTGAAATATGCAAAGAAAACTCAAGGGGGATACTGTAGCCATGTGGCAAAATCTTTTGTGGACTGATGACAGTAAAATAGAACTTTTGGGCCTGAATGCAAAGCGTTATGTGTGGTGTACACCCAATACAGCACATCACCCAGAGGATACCATCTCTACTTATGAAGTATGGTGGTAGCAGCATCATGTTATGGAGATAGTTCTCATCAGCAGGAACTGGAGAACTTGTCAGACTAGAAGGGACAATGAATGGAGAAAAGTACAAAAAAGTCCATGAGGAAAACCTGCTGCCCTCTTCAAAAAATCTGAAACTGGGACAGGAGTTCACCTTTCAGCGTGACAATGACCTGAAGCATGCAGCCAAAGCTACATTGAGGTGGCCAAGGAACAAAAAGGTAAATGTCTTCGATCCCCGATATCAATCTAACTGAAAGTCTGAGGCATGACTTGAAGATTGCTGTCCAAGGAACTTGACAGAGCTTAAATAATTTTTGTAAAGCGCTGAGGTAGATCTTAAAAAAGTATGCACGCGTGTACTTTTGTTTGCGCAACCGGCGCGAACAAAAGTACGCCGGATTTTATAAGATACGTGCGTAGCCACGCGTATCTTATAAAATCCGGGGTCGGCATGTGCAAGGCTGTGCAAAATTGGCAACCTGCGCGCGCCGAGCTGCGCAGCCTGCCTCCGTTCCGCGTCCCCCCACCTTCCCCTCCCTTCCCCTATCTACCCCACCCCCCAGCCCTACCTAAATCCCCCCCTACCTTTTGTTGTGCAAGTTACGCCTGCTTGAAGCAGGCGTAACTTGCGCGTGCCGCCTGCTTGAAGCAGGCGTAACTTGCGCGTGCCGCCTCAGCATCCCCTGGCACAGGCCGCAGTGCCGGGGGACTCGGGACCGCCCTCCTGGACCGCCCCCGAACCATCGCCACGCCCCAGGACACGCCCCTGGACTGCCGACATGCCCCAGACACACCCCCTCCCGCCCCTTTTATGAAGTCCCGGGACTTACGCGCGTCCTGGGGCTTTGCGCGCGCCGGCGGCCTATGCAAAAAGGCGCGCTGGCGCAGGGCTTTTAAAATCTAGTCCTCTATGATCCAATAATGACTAATCTAAGTGTTGAAAGTTGATGGATACCTACCTCAACAGACTCACAGCTGTAATTGCTGTCAGAGGTCCTTCTACTAAGCATTGATTGGGGGGGGGGAGGGAAGGGGGACAGGGAAACTCATCCAATTGTTGGATTTTAGTTTGTTTTTTGTAGCCCTGATTGGTGTGGAGTATGATGAGTCAGAAAAACACCCCTCATTTAAATGCATGCAAGACTGATACACTGACACAACAAAATATAAAAAATGTTTATGGTGGTATAGACTTTAGCCACTGTATACTCTGTGTTAAGATACTTTACTAATAAAACAGTTTACCTCAAAATATTAAACATCCTATTGCAAACACCTATGATTTAGCTTCTTTTCTCTATTAATGCAGTGCTTAAACAATAAGTTATCCTACAATAAACATTTTCTTAGATTGCACAAAGAGAAGATTTAAGAAATAGGAGAAACACATTTTACTCTGTTTACTTACCCATAATCCCTATTGAACAGGCATAAATATGCAATTACAGTGTGTTACAGGAATACTGCTCCATTTCAAAGGGAAGAATGAGCAGAAAGTATTTTGAGAAATAATTAAAACCCTTTGTGCAATCCTTATTTAGGTTACTTGATGCAAACTGCCCAGATGTTTTTACAGGAGAATAAAAAAAAAAAAATAAGAATGGTTGATCCCAGTCAATTTGCCCGTGGTCAATAAACCACTTGTTGACTACTTGAGACCCACCTATTTTTTCCCTGTAAAAACTCTGTCACAAGTTACAGGAGTCTGTTAGATACTGTTTGTTCTTAGCTTCTTATCGGCACACCTCATAAACCCTCTTTACTCATAATAATGTCTCTGGTACAGCTGTAAATGTTAAGCCACGCTGCTTTTCTACCACAATGCTCCTCGTAGAGGGGAACTCCCGGTCTCATTGCGACTGTCTTCCTGCACCAAGGACTTTATAACATTTTTTTAAAAACTTCTTTGTTTGAGCAAGCTTTTACCCTCTAACACTAGAGTGAAAGGTTAAGCATGGAATCCGGTGTGCGTTCGTGTTTACGTTATGACGCAGAAGTCATGGATTAGGCACCGAGTCGTTTTACACGTTGTTTGTTATGTTCTTGTTACGTTTATTTTATGATTATGAAATGTTTCATCTTGCAAACCGCTCAGGGCTTTGAATGTGTGGTTATAGAAGAGCTTTAAAATAAATAAACTGAGAGGAAAGGAAGCTTTGCAGGAGAGACTTGTCAGTTATCCCTGAAAAGCTTCTTGTGTCTAGTTTTAGTTGCACATGGCTTGTGGAAGTGCACCCCATTGTGCAGGCTTTGGCTGCAGGGGGAAACAGGCAGTGGGACACGTGATGGATACTAGAACCCCAGACTCTCTCTTCTTGGTCAGTGGCAATGTCCGGAAAGCAGGGAAAGTCTATTTCGCCTTCTATTTGAAAAACAATACAAATCAAGTATTTTAGAATCCAATGACAAATCTTTCCATCTCTAATTTTTCTTACCCCAGCGACAACTAAGGCATCTTTCAGTGATATTTCTTCAGTTCTGGAGGGATTACTTTGTTAAATAAATAAATTGTGGAAGGAGAAGGCATGGCCTCACAGTGAGGATACAGTTTCCATAGAAAAATCAGGCAGAGGGCTCACAGATGGTAGTGATGCAGCCTATGACCCACTGCCTTTTTTTTTCTCTGTACAGAGGATGACTGAAGAACAAGTGATCCCAGCACAACTGTGTATTTTTTTAAACTAGACTGAAGGTTATTTTCTAGGGATGAGTAATATGATGCTCTCTCACAGAATTTCTCAGTCAGAATCCTTCTGGAACTGGAATATTATTGAATGCCAATCAGGCTGTGACTGCAGCACACTGCTTCCCCTTTCATGGCACGGCACGACTTGCTCACTTTCATGCAAGCCCAGGCAAGGCCAAGCCTTGCCACAGTGTGCTACTCACCAAGCCAGCAGCATCCTTCTCACCTCCCCTCAGCTCAAACAGGGCTGCAGCCTCGAGCTCTCCTTGGCAGGCACCAGGAGTCAAACTGTATTCACTCATCAGACCAGATGCCTGGCAAATTACCACCTCTGCAGAAATATACTTATGCCATCTGTGTTGTTTTTTTCTCTCTCCCTATTATTTGGGTTTTTCTCTCTCTCTACTCCATAAATTAATCAACCAATTACTAGGCAAATTGTGGTTATTTATCAAGCTTATTTCTAGTTACACAGAAACACAGAGCACGACAGCATGTAAAGCTTCCATGTGCAAGCATTTTTGGCAGTATAGCATTTTAATGACCACGCCACATTTTTTTTTTTTAATTCTGCTGAAATGCCAGGAATCCTAGGTCTTGAGCCAGCAAGCGCCAGCATCATTGGCAGGATTTCGCGCAGCAGAGTCACAGGAACACAATTACTATCTTTAATCAATGCAGAATTTGATGCACGAAACAGAGATTTGACAACAACAGAGATTTAACAACAAATCCTGAAATTCAAATGTTGAAGTATTATCAGCAGAAGACTAGCCATCATCTTCCAGAGATACTGGCCTAGATATCAACACTTGCGCCAGGATCAACTTTGGGAATTTGGTCTCCAGGCTCACTGCTTCTGTGCCGCTCACTGTATGTCAAGATCAGCAGGTCTTGAACCAGCGGCTTCTGAGACAGCCTGCCAAGACTAGCAGGGAAAACCACAGTGAGCATATATTCACATTTGAACTGCAAAGCAAAAGCTGAGAATTATTTCAAGAGATGAGCCACAATACTTTTTTTGGATTGTATTGGTTAAAATCCCAAACAGTAGCCTCTAATTTGGTCATTTTCTAGAAAGTGAGCTTTTTAAATTAAAAAAAAAAAAGATGATTGGAATTTAGTTGTCCATGAAAATCCAATTAGTGATTGAAGTCTAATATTAGTTGCTTAATAAATACCTGGATAGAGCTGTTCCAGATTACGGTTGTTGCAGTCCAAAAATCAGCCCATCTTCAACTGTATACTCAGTTGCCCTTTGTTTCAAATGTGTTTTGTTTTTTTTTAAAACAGGCATTCTTGTTACCTGCATTCACACCCATACAGTTAATACCCCGGTTTGATAAATTATGCAGCCTTCAAGTTTTTGTGGAATACAATACTTGACAGAGACATATATTTTTTGTTAATTATGTCGGTCTAAAAATGAACAGCAAGTATCATTAACAGGTGCAATAAGTCATATGGAGCCTGGCATGAATGACTTAGAAAACCTAACCCTCTTTAGGGACTACAAATATTTAAAGGCTTTATAGAATACAATCTGCTACATTATATCTTCTCTGTAACACCAGGCCTGAGAATGAAGCATTTGCAAGGTAATAGAGATGTTTTAATGTCCACATAATGACGTTTAGTATAGAAGGCCTAGCTGGTGGAATTCCTTTTAACAAAACATACCATGATAAATAGTGTATATTATATTAGTTTCTTAATCTTCTATTACTAGTTAGCAAATGAGACACAAACACCAGCCTTACAAACTGACATAGCCAGGATGTATATATTACAAGCTCCTTTCTATAGTCACCATAGATCATGCTATTCCAGTAGTACTTCAAAATACAGAGATTGCTGTGCTAGATCAATATTCTGACTGTCAGAACAGATAATACACTATGACTAATTTCAGTGATACTCAAGGAGAGATGACATGTGGATGATAATTCTCCTATGCAAAACAAAAGAATAAAATATATATTTAATATTTTAGATGGGGGAGGATGTTCTCTAATACTTAGGGCAGCCAAGACATGAACTTTTGGTATTAATTTTGTGTTGCTACTGGTGAACTGTTCCAAATAAAATTCAGTCCCTTCTCAACTAGAGAGTTTCACTTCATATTGTGCATCCAACAGTCAACATGAACCTACTATGGCTCATGTTGTATCCCATCCTCACTGACTTAATTCGACAATTTCCAAGCCAATCCTTATTCTGCTTTCATTCATTTTTTAGACCTGGCTTATTGAATCAGGACAGTGGTAACTCCGATTGGGACATGGGCCAATCTCTGAGCCAGGAAAATGTTCAAATATCTGGACACATGGAGGACCATATTCAAAAGCATTCAGCCATATAACTCAGAAGTTATCTGGTTAAATTAAGATTTGGGCACTTATCTGGCTAAAGTTTAGCTAACTAATAAACTAGCCAGCTAGAATTTAACTGGGATTCAGTTTCATCATTTAAAGAAGCCAACATCTAGGAAGTCAGAAGGTACCCGCTTTAATACAAGTACAAATTACAAACTTCATTAAATTTCATTTCTCTCCACTCACAGATTAGCGTTAACAACAAAACGGACATCATTGAAATTTTGGGACTTTATTGTGAAAATATTTTTCAAAAAAACTTTTAAAAAAAAAATTGTAACATGGAGGTGGCAGGAGGATAATGATTATAACCAATACAAATTGGTGCGGGGACACCTACGCTCTATATGAAACCTTCTGCTCTTCCTACAAAATATTCTTCCTACAAAATATTCTTTCTGACAGTCAAATAAGACTTTTTGGAAAATTAGTAGATCTATATTGAGTGTAGGTATTGAATCTAAGATACTAATATTGACATTTATTCAAAATTGACAAACACATAAATAAATATTGGTCTTCACAGCGACAGAGCAACATTCTGCTCTAGATTTGATTAAATTAAGATAAGGGCATTCTGCGGCCATACCTGGGAGGAGTTGAGTTAGCTGACCAAGTATCTGGTTAACTCTGATATTTAAAGTTAGCTGGCAGACTTAGCCTGTTAAACCTTATCAAGCCAAAGAGTTGTCTTATAAAGTTACCTGGCTAAACTTACCCGGCTAACTTTAAGATAGCCGGCTATGCTCAGTAATGCAATTGCACTATTGAATATATCTTCCAATTTAGCTGGGTAGGTTTATCTGGCTTAACTTTGCTATCTGGATAGAGATATTGAGGCCGGTATTCAAAAAAAGCTGAGCTCCTAGTGCCTAACTTTCATAACGCATGACATGAATGCAAATGTTTTGGAGGGGCGGGATCAGGGAGGAGTTGGGGCGGGATTTAGTTAAATGAGAGGTATTATCACGCTGTGTGATAGCATAACATATGCCATTGCACAGTTTTAACGCCATAAATAACTACACCTTTTTTTCCTGCTGTTAGACTGTGTGATATGCCCAAAATGGTCATAACGCAATTCGCAATAAATTTTTGGAATTGCATTTTGGCCATTTCTGGGGAGGGGGAGGGAGAGGGAGAGAGAGAGAGACTCTGGGGAGGGCCTCACTATGTGCACCTATTTATATCTCTATAGGGGGACCATCTAATAGGTCAAGATAAGGTGGTGGTGGTGGATTGGTTTCGGGTTTAGGGGCCAGTTTCGCATGTAGAGTGAGACGTACGAACAGCACAGTACACGTTTGACGTCATTTGGAGTGAGGAAAGTCTCACAAAGATGAAGGTGAGAGAACATAGTAGAAATTTCATCTTTGTGAGACTTTCCTCACTCCAAATGACATCAAATCTTCACCAAGGTGTACTGTGCTGTTCATACTTCTCACTCTACATGCGAAACTGGCCCCTAAACCCGAAACCACCACCAATACCTCACCTCAACCTGTTAGATGGCCCTCCTCTAGAGATATAAATACTTAACTACTATGGGGGCCTTGTAGACAGTCTCTCTCTCTCTCTCCTTCTCTCTCTCACAAGATGAAAAAATAGGGATTATTACACAAAGCTGTAATTCAAAAATTTCCAAAAGCATGCCCCTTTTTGTTATCAATGCATTACACTTTTTGATGAATCTAGCTGTAAGTTTGATGCCTATTTTCAGCTAAAAATTCACATACATTTAGGGATCTAAAACTTAGCACATAATGTAGGACTGCTATTCATTTCCTAAGTTTGATGCCTAGTTCTGAAAATCAGTGTTAAGCTCTTAACTTTATTTCCCTGCCCTAACTCCGCTCCTGTAGCCACTCACTAATGAAACTAGGCACATAAGTTTAGGACTTCAGCCTTAGTAAATTTTCAAAAGGACCAATTTAGGAGCCTAACTGCAAAAGTTTAGAAGCCTAAATCCTTTGAAAATTGACCCCATTGTCACATTTCCCATGCTTCTTTGAATTGTTTAAGTGTTTTCATCTTCACCACCTCCTTGGAAGGGCATTCCAGGCATTCACTACCCTCTCCATGAAGAAATATTTCCTGTCATTGGTTCTGAGTCGTCCCCCCTGGAGTTTCATTTCGTGACCCCTAATTCTATCATTTTCTTTCCAATGGAAAAGATTCAAAGTTTCTGCATCATTAAAACCTTTTAGGTATCTGAAGGTCTGTATCATATCTCCCCTGCACCTCCTCTCTTCAAGAGTATACATATTCAGATCGTTCAGCCTCTTCTCTTAGGTCTTCTGATACAGACCCCACACTATTTTGGTCGCCCTTCTCTCGACCACCTCCATCTTGTCTCTATCCATTTTTAGAAATGGGCTCCAGTACTGAATATAATACTCCAGGTGAGGCCTCACCAAGGACCAGGACAAGGGCATCCTACCTCCTTTTTCTTACTGGTTATTCCTCTCTCTATGCAGTCCAGAATTCTTCTGGCTTTAGCTATCACCTTGTCACCTTGCTTTTCCATCTTCAGATCACAAGACACTATCACCCAAAGATCCCTCTCTTAGGGGGTCATTTTCTAAAGCTAGTGCACGCGAAAAGGGACATTTTCGCGTGTGCTAGCTTTAGAAAATAGCTAAAAAGGGGCGAAGTCGAGGCGGCGTCTGCCCCAGAAGTGGAGTCGTTGGGGCGGACGCCACAAAGACAGCGTGGACGGCGAAAAGGTAAGGAGCCTTTTCGCTTCCAATTTCGCGCCCAATAGCACCACCTTTTACGATGGTGCTATTGGGTGTGAAAGCAGCAGCGATCGCAGGCCCGCCCTCCGCTTCGCCCCCCTGTACCGCGTGATTCACGACGCCACGGTACGTTAGAAAATCTAGGCCTTAGTCTGTGCACACCAGACTTTCACCCCCCATCATATACAATTCTTTTGGATTACTGCACCCAGATGCATGGCTCTTTACTTTTTGGCATTGAATCCCAGTTGCCAAATCTTTGACCACTCTTCAAGCTTTCTTAAATCACTTTTCATTCAAACATTATACAGTGAAGGACACAGTTAAGTCAAATTATACTAGGTCTGTATCAGAATCTCTTGGGACGTTAAAATAGAAAGCTTTTAATTTTTTAACAAGTTTAAAGTATGTACATGAATTTGTTGCCATTTTTTAAAAAAAAAATAAAGATGAATGAAGTGAAATTTGGTGCGTGTACTCTTAACAGGAATTTTTGGAAAGAGTCATGGGAAATTCTGTGTGCTTACATGGAAAGAAACTAAAATAAAAAGTGATAGATTATGATAGAAAGTGTCATGATATTCTACAATTGCAGAGCAATCAAATTATTTATTTTGGGTGGTTGTAATCCTAATCCAGCCTGTTCAGCACAGCACATTATATTTGGTGTGGGGCAAACACCATTAGTACATATGAAACAGCCACAAACTGTACTGGTTCAATAAGGAATTTTACCAAAGAAACATAAATAAGTAGCTTCTCATAGAGGGTAACTTTCAAACACCTCTGCATGGCTCCATAAATGCACAAATATGGCCACACAGAGATCTACTACAGTATTTTATAAACTGTGCATATCAGGTACGTGCAGATTATAAAATGCATGTACGTCTACCCTCTCTGTGTGAATATCTGTAATGTACTGAAAGCGTGCACTTTTCCTACCTATTTTATAAACATATGTTTGTATATTTTATGCACCCAAAAAAATTAGAATGTGTTTGATTGATACATGGAAGAAGGTGCATTTTAAAACATGTATGCCTAATTGAAATCAGCAGTTTACCACCAATTCACTCAGTCTGTCTCCAGTTCATCGAGACCCACCTAGTATTTCACCCTGAACTGCCCCCAGCTCACCCATAGGACCACACACTGATCCAAAATCTCCAGACAGATCACTCACATAGAAGTAGTAGAGATGTGAATCATTTTTTGAGTTCATGTTGTTGTTTGTTTTTCGCCCGCCGTGGGAAATGTTTTTTTTGCGGTTTGGGGGTTTTTTTTCGCGAAAAATCATTTTTTGGGTTAGCGTGCGCTAACTCCCCGTTAGCGCGTGCTAACAAAAACCGTTAGATTTTGTTACTTTTTGTTAGTTTTTGTTAACGTGCACTAATCCGAAAAAAGAATTTTCTCGAAAAAACGGGAAAATCCCGATCGTTTTTTGGGCTCCCCAAAACATAGCGAATTGCACATCTCTAACAAATAGCAACAAATCCAGAATACAAATTTAAAAATATAAGGATCAACTTTAAAAGCCTGACACGCACCATGACCTGGAGATGCACGAATATGTCAATGGTGAGTGGATTTTAAAAGCCACCCGAGTAAGCACTTATCGCCTGCTGCACGCACAAATGGAAAGTTCACAAAAAGGAGCAGGGAACGGGTGTTCCTGGATTTCTCAAAGAAACCAGTGTGTAAATACTTACGCACACAAGCGTGCAGATGTGCACGCATGTTATAAAATAGCTGCGTCCATGGGTGCAAGCTGGCAAACATGCGCACAAGTGCACCACGCGCCTGTTTAAAAGTTACCGTCCCTGTCATTAGCAATGATCCTTAGTATGAATAAGAAAATAAAAATATCAGGCCCCAATACATAAATTCAGGTATCAAAAAATCTGTCTGTGGCATCTGCATTCCTGCCCTGAGGTTGGTAGGTCATGAAATTTGACCTTAGACCTTTAAAAAAAAAAAAAGTGGAATGGTCACAGCATTATGCACCATTTTTGTGGTTGCTAAGGAACATCTTGCAGGCCAGCTCCTTGCCTTGTGTGAATGGCACAATATGTTACTGGCATTGACTGGATTCAGTAAAGTGAGCCCACTTACATATTTAGTTATGTAGTCCGCTGAATAAAGCCAGATTAAGTCCAAGTTAGCCAAATAAAGTTATGGCACGACTAGACTTACCTGGATAATTTAGCTGGATAATGCTGAATATCGGCGTTATCCCGGCATATGTCTGAAATGGTCAGAGCAGTGGGAATGTTAAATCCCGCGGTTTGTCCAGCTATGGACCTCCTAGCATGGGATAAATCTTTCTTAAAAATAAAAAATCCACCCACACAGCTCCCCATCCCCACCCCCCAAAATTAGCCATTTTTTGTGGATTATTGGGCAAACCTTCTACGTATACTAGTTATTTTGTAGTTTCTAAAGGCCCTGGCAAGTACGAGAGGTAATTCTCTTTCCCTCCACATTTAAAAGTGATTCAAAGTGCAAACATGGTCTTTATGACTTCTGCAGCCCTACAGAAGTCTATTTGGCTGTAAAGCTAACAGAAGGCAATAAAAACATTTAATAACATCCTTTCAGCTGTTCTGCAAATAAGGCAGTGACAGAGATACTGGAGCTCCTTATTTTCAGATAAAAGTTAACTATGGGTTGTTTTAAGATCTGTCCCTCCATTGATTATACCCTTTGATGGACAGTCAATTAGCTCTATTTCCTGCTCTTGAGTAAGGGAATGTTACAGCTTAAGTAACTGCTGAACTTAAAATGAGCTTCCTTGCATGCAAAGGAGACGAAAGACATGTCCTGGCTTACTGTACAAAGAATACAGGAGAGACATGGGCCTGGTAAATAAATCATCTCTTTCCTGTTCCAAGAATATTCCCAAGAATATTTTGAGCATGTTTCTCATTCCATAGGGAGGGAGGGAGGGAGGCAGGCAAATAGATTAAGGGATTGATTTGGAGGGGGAGGAGGGTAGGAGGGGGCGGGCAGTAGATGTTAACAAGAAAGGTCTGGAGACTGGGTCCAGGGATCAGAGGAAGGAGAGGGAGATAGAAGCCTGTGCCCAAGTTGGATTTTCAAGGTTTGTCCCATTTCTTTTGAGAGCTCAAAAAAATTGAGCTCCTGATCATAGTTAACAATTTAGCAATGCAGTTCATGATAATAATAAGATAACAACATGCTGCCAATTTGCCTTAATTACTTACACCTACAAAGTTCATTTTTACCTTATTCCTTTAATTAAGTTTTATAGTTGTGGCCCAGGTCCAAATTCTGGTTCATACACGACCACTACCATATCTATGCTTAACCTCTGCCCATAGAAAGTAATGGGTTGCATTGGTTTCAACTGTAGATGGTGTAAAATGGTGTATGTACCTTTAAGCCTGGGTGATGTCATAGAGTTACATGTACCAGTAGATGCAGCTTGCAGGATGTCCTTTCTGCTTTGCCTTTTCCAGTTGTCAGATGCATGGCTGTGGGTTTTCTCCCTGGTTTAGAAAGTAGTGGGGCTGTATATTTTCCCATGGCAGGAGTAAATCTTATTCTCCACTCCTAGGCTTAAGGCCTAGCTTCTAATGGATGTAGTCTGGGTGCCACTAGATAGTATTGTTGGTTCTATACTTTACAAGAGATATTTTCTGAATGGACTCATGTTTAACGTTGACAGGTTGACAGTTCATTAGATATACTTTAAACAGGAAATATTCTGGTTAAAAGAGTTCATCCTGAGGGCACAAGAAGGGAATGGCTAATGGGAAGAGAATCAAGGTAGCCCTTCCTATATGGGATTGTCTTGTTGGATTTTTTTCTAAAAGGTTAAAAAGTCTACCTTATGCTATAAAATAGGGGAAGGTTCCAGTGTGTGATGCAAGGAATGGCCCTAGTGGGTGTATGTCTGGTTTCTGTATTTAGATTCTGTTCAACTTGATTGGTGTCCTCTGTTCAATCACCACACATAAATCACATAAGTTGCTATTTTAAAAGACAATGGAACACATAGATTTGTCTACACCTGCTAATTATCATGCAGAAATTATACTAAATATGTTTATTGTGTAGAACTGACTGAGTGGGAGGTCTGGGGGAATTGGGGGAAGTTCAGGCTGAAGAAACAAAAAGGTCTGGATGCCCTGGAGAAAGACTGGGTGAGCTGGTAGACTAATTGGTAAAAGCTGGCAATTTCCTTGATGCGGGCATGTGTGGTAACATCCAGGCTAATTTTAAAACGAACACGCGTATGCCCACACATGCGCATATCAGCGCGTGAGCAAAGATACAGTGGAATTTTAAATCATGCATGCACTGGCACGCATATGTTTTAAAATATCCCAGCCGCGCGTAAGTGTGCTCCTAATTTTAAGATGTTACTCGAGCACAGCTAGCGTGTGGGTCTTCCATAGGAATTTGTCGGCTTTTATGCGCTTATGTAGGCAGATTTGAAAGCGTGAGGGACACCCCTGTTTTTCCAATGAGTCCACCAGTTTGCCCAGTTTAAATCGAGGTCTTCTAGAACTCTCTGGTTCTTCATCCTGCATGCTCCCAGTTGACCCAGACCCCTCACCCTGCCCTTTAAACCCTAAAACTCGAGGTCTGCAGACTTGTTCCTCATGTGGAGAAGCAGTAAAGTTATGCAGATAACAAGCTGATGCACGCCATGGCTTTCCAGTTTAAAAATACATAACTGTTGGCTCCACCCATGCCCCACCCCCTTATTTTTGACACATGCACTAGTATTTGGTGCACATATGTGGGTATTTTTGCGTGAGCAATACTTTAAAAATCTACCTCTTGGGTGATAGTGACTTGGAAACAGCCAGAAGGAATAAGGAGGCAGACTCTGGCTGTTTCCTTTTGTGCAATTTATTTACTGTGAAAAAACGAAGTACAAAACAAAAGAAATGATGCAGCTCACCTTAAAATTCAGGTAGCACAGACATATCACACATAGCAGGTTTTAGCATAGGCTGGCTTGGCTTCCTGCCTGCTCCCCGGGGCCTGTTTAACCCTTCTAGGCCCTGAGCTCTTATACTCCGGTGAGAGGCTCCTCCCTTGACGCAGGATTCCTTATGGGTCTGGATTGTAAGGGAATGGGAGCGACAGCTGTGCCCAGGTCCCTTAAGATAGTCTGAGGGAGTTTCCTATTGACTCCCTCACAGCATGTTTTAAAATTTGACTTATGCGTTTTAATCCTGATGTACGTGAGTAAACAGCACTTCATATTGCTTTCAAGGTAGGTTTTCACTCTCTACCTTTCAAGGCAGATGAAGCATGGGTAAACATTGATTCTGTTAGGATTTTTATCTGATCTTGCACTCTTTATAACTCAAAACAACTGGACGCCACGGCATATACGCAGGTATATAGCCACGTTTAGTTTTACCATGATATGTTATAACCCATGCCTATGACATGTGTGCGATTTATGAAATACACATAGGGGCGGATTTTAAGAGCCCTGCTCGCGTAAATCCGCCCGGATTTACGCGAGCAGGGCCCTGTGCGCCGGGAAGCCTATTTTACATAGGCCTCCCGGCGCGCGCAGAGCCCCGGGACTCGCGTACGTCCCGGGGTTCTCGGAGGGGGGCGTGTCGGGGGGCGGGGCCGGAGCGTGCGGCGTTGCGGGGGCGTGTCGGCAGCGTTTTGGGGGCGGGTACGGGGCGTGGCTACGGCCCGGGGGCGTGGCCGCTCCCTCCGTACCCGCCCCCAGGTCGCGGCCCGGCGCGCAGCAGGCCCGCTGGCGCGCGGGGATTTACGTCTCCCTCCGGGAGGCGTAAATCCCCCGACAAAGGTAAGGGGGGGGTGTAGACAGGGCCGGGTGGGTGGGTTAGGTAGGGGAAGGGAGGGTAAGGTGAGGGGAGGGCAAAGGAAAGTTCCCTCCGAGGCCGCTCCGATTTCGGAGCGGCCTTGGAGGGAACGGGGGGAGGCAGCGCGGCTCGGCGCGCGCAGGCTATACAAAATCGATAGCCTTGCGCGCGCCGATCCAGGATTTTAGTGGATACGCGCGGCTCCGCGCGTATCTACTAAAATCCAGCGTACTTTTGCTTGAGTCTGATGCGCAAGCAAAAGTAGGCTGATCGCGCTTCTTTTAAAATCTACCCCATAGCTCTACCCTGCATTGAATGAATGTATAGCAACGCATTGAATGCGTGCACTTTTCACACCTGTTTTAAAAATATATGAGTGAAAATAAAGTAGGACTTACTCACGTAAGTCCTACTCACGTAAGTCCTACTTACTCACGTAATATATGAGTGAAAATAAAGTAGGACTTACTCACGTAAGTCCTACTCACGTAAGTCCTACTTACGTGAGTAGGACTTACGTAAGTCCTACTTACGTGAGTAGGACTTACGTGAGTAAGTCCTACTTTATTTTCACTCATATATTACGTGAGTAAGTAGGACTTATTCACGTAAGTCCTACTCACGTAAGTCCTACTTACGTGAGTAGGACTTACGTAAGTCCTACTTTATTTTCACTCATATATTTTTAAAACAGGTGTGAAAAGTGCGCGCATTCAATGCGTTGCTATACATTCATTCAATGCAGGGTAGAGCTATGTGTATTTCATAAATCGCACATATGTCATAGGCATGGGTTATAACATATCATGGTAAAACTAAACGTGGCTATATACTTGCGTATATGCCGTGGCGTCCAGTTGTTTTGAGTTATAAAGAGTGCAAGATCAGATAAAAATCCTAACAGAATCAATGTTTTACCCATGCTTCATCTGCCTTGAAAGGTAGAGAGTGAAAACCTACCTTGAAAGGTAGGTTTTCACTGTCTTGCAAAACTTGATTCACTAACGGATTGACGGAATATGAAACGCCTATTATTTGCCATATAATACGTGCACCGACAAATGCTCTGCGCTTCCAGCAGGAAGCATTTGAAATGATTGTTAATCCTGCACCTGAGTCCTGACTCACCAAAATGATTTCAAAAGCCTCTTGTTTGCATGCTGAGGGGGAAGAGGTGGGGGAAGCAGCTATCCATTATTTTTTGTTGTTTTTCAAAAGTTTGAAATGCAGTAGATTCTCTGGTTGGTTGGCTAGCTCCTTGTCATCCTTGCTCTGTGTCGGGATTGAGCAGAGCACACCAATCCAGTTGCACGGAATCTAAAAGCAGCAATATGAAGTGCCGCTGAGACGGAGGCATTGTTTTCCGCAGCCCTACCTAACTCCTGGAATTTCCTGCCTTGTTTACAGCGTCCATCCAAGCTCCTTTTTCACAGTTTTCAGTCTCACTGGGAGTGGCTTTCTATGGACCTTGGTTTCCTTTGTCAGTGCGTCTCAACATTTAAAACAAAACAAAAAAACGTTTTATTTCTATTCCAGCACAAAGCATACACAGGGAGGGTCATTTTAAAACATGTGCTCGCGCCCCTGTACATATGTATAGGGGCGCGCATGGAGGTGCTCATGTGATTTATATCGTGCACACAACTGTGCACACCTGATATAAAATAACCTTTAGCCTACCCAAAATGCTCACGTATTTACGCGGCATGTACTTTCAACATAGCTGGATAAGTTCTTCCCAACTTTTGTTAAAGCCTTGTATACTTTTTACATCCCTTACTTTTATGTTCAGTTTCTAGCCTAGCAATTCATCCCTCTTGCTCCTGCTGTTTCTGTGTCCTTACATACTTCTTACATTGTTATCTTGACTATATTTCCAGACAGAGCACTTGATATCATCATGCAAGTGCTATGAATTTATTGAAATGTGGATATATAAAAATCCTTTCCCCCAGCACGACCTATATATAATTGTCACGGACCCTATTGTCATGTCACCATTAAGACCTGGTTGAATCCGTGCTTCAGCTAGAGAGGAAAGGTTAGAGTAGAGAGAGGCATAGAGTGCAGAGGTGTTAGGAGTTTACTTTATGTTGTTTTACAAGCCCAGCCAGTTTTAGCCAAGCAAACCCTCGGGCCGATACACTAAAGCCCGCGGGAGAGCGAGCCGGCCACTCTCCTGTGCGCGCGATTCAGTATTCAAATTAGGCCCGGCGGTAAAAAGAGGCACTAGGGACACTAGCGCGTCCCTAGTGCCTCTTTTTGGACAGGAGAGGCGGCTGTCAGCGGGTTTGACAGCCGACACTCAATTTTGCCGGCGTCGGTTCTCGAGCCCGCTGACAGCCACGGGTTCGGAAACTGGACACTAGCAAAATTGAGCGTCCGGTTTTTAACCCGCGAGCTGCAGGCCGACTTCAAAATTTATTTTTTTTTTAAACTTTTTGTCACTTTCGGGACCTCCGACTTAATATCGCCATGATATTAAGTTGGAGGGTGCACAGAAAAGCAGTTTTTACTGCTTTTCTGTGCACTTTCCAGGTGCCTGGAGAAATTAGCGGCTACCTTTGGGTATGCGCTAATTTCTGAAAGTAAAATGTGCGGCTTGGCTGCACATTTTCCTTTCTGAATCGCGTGGGAATACCTAATAGTGCCCGCAACATGCATTTGCATGTTGCGGGCACTATTAGGTTTGGGGGGTTGGACACGCATTTTCGACCCCTTACTGAATAAGAGGTAAAGCTAGCGTGTCGAAAACATGCGTCCAATCGTGGGTTAACAGTGCATTCCACCAGAGCGCATCGTACTGTATCGGCCCACCTGTTTGGTGGTCCTGACCAGGGTCGGGAGGGTTTTCCTTCCAGTCTACTCACCAGCTGGTTGGGATATCCCTCTGGCTCTAAATTTAGGGTTTTTTGAGATTTTTATTAGGAGCCTCACTGGACACCTGGGCCTGTCTTACACACAGGGATTGGGGAACCCTGCGTGTGAACCGCCCGGGGACAGGGATGATACGTCCCTGACGTGGTGGTGACCTGCTGTGAGGAGGGGACTCCGCTCTTAGTTTTTGTTCCTTTTTGGGGAAAGAACACTTTTGTTAGAAGATCCAGGAGGAAGGTTTTTGGTTGTCCCTTCCTTCCTGCTAGAAGCAAGAGAACTGCTTGTTTCAAAGAGGGCCCCGTACATCAGAGAGAGAACTAAGGAGACTGTGTAAGATCTAAGAGATCCTGAAGATCTGCTTACCGTGAGTAAAGGAAATAACCTCACTGGGGACATCCATCCACTGAAAGAGAGGATTTACTCTCTGTGCCATAGACTTTGCTATTTTTATCAGTTTTGGAAGGGGTTTTGATCATCCTAAAGACCCTGCCCTTCAGGGAGCTGCATTTTACCTTAATCCAAGAGCCTGGGTGCCTCCCTTGCCTTGATATAAGTGAGTCCTGCACAGATAGAGGGAAGAGGCTGTAAAGGAATTGAAGAGAATTTGCTTGCGTAAGTGTCTTGTAAAATAGCAACTTATCCACGGAAAGCCTGGCACTGCCCTGGAATGCCCTTTTTTTTTTCATGCGCACTTCACGTGTGTAGATGTGAGCAGGAAAGCGAAAATATGTGCATCTGTCTGATGTTTATAAAATAGCAGGTATGTGAGTGCAGGCCTCTTACGTGTGGTTATGCTAAATCTTACGCGTGCAACTCTTCCAGAATTTACACCTATGCGTGTCACTTTTACCCACATATAGAGCAGGAAGGTTTTCAAAAAGACCTTTTCCATGGGTAGAGCATGGCTTTGCCTGCCGAAATGATTCCAAAATGACCTTCTCTGGATATAATTCTAGCACAGTCAATAGTTATAGCATTGTCTGGTAGAAAAAGATGTGTGCTATGAACCTGCATAATAAATATGTGCAGAGGATCTGTGAGTCCATTTCAAATGGGGTTTAGCGTTTGCCATAAATTGTTCTTCAAAAGGGAATTTAGCGTGTACGGCGTGAGCTTGATTTTGCTTATTCATCATAAACCTCTAGGTAGCACATTTTAGAAGTGCGCATATAAATATAAAAAGGAGCCAATCCGTGAGGGAAAGAGTCAAATGTTCCCCAATATAGATATTTTTTGGCAGGAGATGTTTTACACTGCTCGGGGATTCTTCAGGCTCCAGTGTTGTACCTAGGGAGGGTGCCAGCATTTCTCCCAGTATTACTTAACCCACTAAAGAAAACAAACTGAATCTGGAGTTCTCGTTGATCTTTTTGTGTATCCCTTTGGTTTTTTGGTTTGTTTTCTATTTTCTAAACAGCTCAGCTTTCCATATTAGGAGATGTGAAAGGGAAACCATTCTTTGACAAAGCGAAGCAATGAGCCTCCAAAGGTTTATTATGTATTAATTTTAGTAACTGAATCATTTTTATGCAGTCGAAATCAGTAATGTCTGGTCAGGGTCCACCAGTGTCGTTCACTGGAAAATATAATTACATAAATTTAAATATTGTCACAGAATGTGAGTCCTTTGGACTGCGGCAAGATTGGTATTGCCTGGGTGGCAAACCAGCTAGGCCCCCCACCGACAGCAGGCAGACTCGCTCGGACTGGAAAAGAAGCTAGGTTTCACCTGTACCAGCCTCGTCCCCTGCAGGTTGAGCCTTTGGGGTCTGAGGCTGGCAGGACTTAGGCGAGAGTCCCGTAGAGAGCGATCAGGCAGAGCCTGTGACCAGGCCAAGGTCAAGACAGGCAAAGGGAAGGCGACATGAGATCTAGGCAAAGGTCAAGGAACAAAACGTCGGTCAAGGGGGCAAGGGAGACGGAGACAGGGTTGAGGCCAGGATAGGAACAAGACAAGGAGCACGACAAGGCAAGACTGGAACAGGACACAGAGCACAGCAAGATAAGGCAAGGACCGGGACAGGAGCAAAGCAAGGCAAGGACTGGACGAGGCAGACAAGAGCAGGACTGGGGCAAGGCAGGATCAGGAACAAAGAGTAGCACGCACTGCAGGCAGTTAGGCTTAGCAGGAGGACCTGTTGCTGAGGCGCTGGATGGCTGTGCGGAACTTCCTTTTATAGTACAGCAGGGATGACGTCAGTCAGCGCCCAGAGGAAATGTTAGCTGCCTGGCCTCTAAAAGGGTTTCAGGAAGCGCTTGGAGGTAAGGGACGTTACAAATATATAAATATATATGACTTACATTTTTTTTACTTAATGGCAGACTGAATTACTTACGATGCTTAGTGATCCTGGCAAGGGTTCCAATAATTTCTGCATTCTCTAGCACATTTATCCTACTACTTGTGAGAAAACACTGAAAAAGTTATTAAAAAAGAGGCTCTTAAATAGACTTTGAGGTGAATTTTCAAAACTTTATACGTGTGAAAGTTAGTATATACGTGCGTAAGTAGCCTCTATTTGTGCAGTCTGTATTTTATAAAACTTGAAAATAGGTGCTTATTTTCACTTTTGCGCAAACATATAGAATCCACTAAAAGGGTTAAAAAAAAAAAAAGGGGGGTGCTCTAGGGGCATTTCAGGGTGGAGCCGACACTTATGCACATAACGTCTTTTTAAAATGACTACAATATATGCTATTGAACTGACAGTAGGTTTTACCTGCTTTAAGTGCATTTAATGCTACAATCGTATGTATAAGGCTGGGGGAGCGCAGTCCAACCTGCACAGTGGTGGGATGCATAGGCTCCCCCTCCCTTGCTCATGGTTTAGGTTCATGGTGCGGGGGTAGGTGCCCGGTAACAATCTGGCAGGTTTATTTTTTATTTGCGTTGGGCATCGGGCTTGGTGGCACTAGGGGACCTCCGGTGAGTGTGAGGGGGGGTAAGGGCTCTTTCGGTGCTTGTTTTCTGGAGGGAGGCCTTGTTTACCTCAGTCGCGCGTTGGAGGCGTCCCAGGTGGCGGTTTTCCCCCCACCCTCCCTCCTTCCCTTTTGTTCTGGTTGTAATTTGTTTGTTGTTTCTTTGACACTGGCCTTCACTATTTAAATAAAGTATAGAGGTTTGAAGAATTAGAAAAACAAAAAGGGTCAATTTGAAGACCCGCATGCCCGCGTCCATGTGCACACCCTCCCCGGCGCATGCACACGGACGCGGCTATTTTATAACATGCGCACGTCAGCGCACACATGTGATAAAATATGATATCCATGCGCACATGTGCGGATGGGTGGGCTCTTCTGCGCGCGGGGGGGGGGGATTTTGTAGATTACTCGTGGCGACGCGATCGGCCTTTTTCCCAGTTCCCTCCCAGTCCACTCCAATTAAGGAGCGGACTGGGAGGGAACTTCCCTACTCCCCCCCCCACCTAACCTTCCTCCCCTTTCCCCTTTTCCCTCTCCACCCTGACCCCTAACCCCTACCTATCTACCCCAAATTCTTTTGTTTGAATGCTTACTGCCCCTCTGGAGCAGGATTATCTTCTGTGCGCCAGCCAGCTGCCGGCGTGCGCTTCCCTGGGACAGGGCCTAATGGCCGCTGTCCTGGCTGGCCCCCGCCCAGACCATACCCCCGGCCCACCCCTTTTGATAGGCCTGGCATTTCTGCACGTTCCGGGGGTTACGCATGTGGCTGGGCCTGTTCTAAAATGCGCTCAGCGTGCGCAAGTCCCAGCCACGGGCATAAGCCCTGGATTTTATGTGCGAGCGGGTTTTAAAATTGGGCCGTTAGTGTATTGAATGCCAGTCTGGTGGCAGCATTGTGATATTACATTCACACAGTTCTATAAAATATATTGTATATGCCCAACCCAAGGAGAAGAGCATTTTCTCGGTCATTCTCTTACTGCATTGCAATCTCTTTCAGTTTCCAATCACATATCACAGCCTTCTGTTTAAACAATGAGAGGGTTTCAGTGTTTAAAAACCAACTGCATTTATTTTTTTGTTACTTCGGTCAGGACCCACTTGTGATGCTATGCATCAAACAGGAGGGCTATTTCCAAGCCAAAACAAAGTACTGGGCATTATTTTCTTCCTGAAAATGGTCATGTTATTTTGGCAAAAGAATGCAAACTGAACTAATTTTAATTGATCAGGCTACATAATGGATTTACAGAGTTTGATAAAAGGCTATATCAGGGTTTGATAAGACCCCCCTCCACTGGCTCTTCTCATCTACTATATGTACAGGTATATCCTTTTTCACTTTTCTCCAGTGCCACTCCATATCCCATCCACAGGTTGTGATAACATCTAACTGAGTAGCTCTGTCTCAAAAACCTTGCTTAAAGTGCTCAAGGAATGCCGATCCATAATCTGGTTAAAGATGAACGGCGTGCAGAGCAAACATTCAGCACAAGGGTGCACATGTCCTCAGCATAATCTTACTACTTCAGCTTTCCACATTTTTTCCTTAGATTTTTGCATTATAAAACAACAAAAGAAAAGGCAACCTATAATCATCCAATAAGATTAACAAACAAGTGAGTAACATTCCTGTGGTATACAGATTTACACATTCCAGGTTATACAAGAGTCTAATTGTTTACAAGTGCCCTGAAATTCTTTTAGCCTATAATATTTCCCTACAGCAATTGCTTCATATTTGCATGTTAGGAAAACCAGATCCCCCCAAAAAAAAAGTTCATCTCTATTAAATCACTATTTTTCCAGTTGCTGATAAACATAACAAAATATTTAATAATTTCAAAGCCTGACTGACAAGAATAGATCTCCATATAATTATTTTAAAAGAAATATCCCCTCGTATGCCAACACTATTCCTAATCTTTAACCATGCATTTTGCTAAAATGATTTGTGTTCAGTAAAATAGCACAAGAAAGTGAAAGTCCCTACTTTTTTGTCTGACAGTACCAACATTTTTTGACATCTTGGCTGGCATCCTGTTCACCCTAGCCATTATTGACATTATAAAATAATGTGTTTGTGTCAGAGACAAATGATGACACTTTCAGAGATTTATCCCAAAATAATGTCCACTTCTGACCTTCTGGTGTGCAACCAAAATCTTTTTTCCCACATTCCACACCTTTTAATATCAACATGCCATGCTTCATTAAAATTCTGATAAAAACCAGATGCAACTTTAGACAAGGTCATTAATCTAGCACTAATGACATTGCATTCTGTTTCTATATATAAATTGGAAATATCAATTACTTTACATGATGCAGTTCTGAAGAAGATCATTTTAGAGTTTTCTTTGAAATCCTGAAAAAAAACAAACTCATGAGCTCTTTTCCCTTTAATTATACAAGCCGGAGGTCATTTCTAAAGAGACTTCTGCACGTAAAACAGCATTCAGAAGTGGCCTTTTATAAAATGAACTGCCCGCCCGATGTGCAGGTAACTTGATTCACGGGTGGCATGTGCACGCGTAATTTAACCCGCACTGCGCAGAGACATTCCTAAGGGTGGAAGTTGGAGAAGGGTTGGGACTTAGGCATACTTACAAAATCCGGCAATATGGGCCTGCGTTTTCAGGAAACATTTGTGTGTGCAGCACAGTAGCAGGTGAAACTTGTGCAGGGTAGTTTGGGTGAGATGTTTATAAGGCTGCATAGAAAACTGGTTAACTTGGGGGTATTTTTGCCAACTTTCCTATGCCTGCGGTTTGAAAATCACCCTCCCTAGGATCCACGTGCCCTTCTTCTGCCATCCCGTCCAGTTTATGTAAGAGGTGTTCATTCTTAAACAGTAGATTGTTATCCGGATAGCATTTTAATTCAACATTGCCTTTTTTAACTGAAAGGATATCTTCAGCTCTCTGGAAGGAATTAAATATTGATATAAATACTGGTCTGGGTGATTTTTCTTTTGTTTAGTAAGAGCCATAACAGAAAGTTGCTGCAGGAGAAAGAGAGATGCCATTTCTCTTTCCATTGTTGGTCAATTTTGAATATTATCTGCTACAATCCCTTCAATTCTTGTCTCATAAAGAAACCATAATGATATGTAATGAAGTCTGGGAAATTTATCCCACCTTTGTCCCTGAGTATTTTCAGTTTCTGAAGGGCAAGCCTTGGAATTTTGTTCTTCCAAAGAAATTTTGAAAGTAAGTGGTCTACTTTCTTGTAGAAATGCTTTGAGAAAACAAGTATCATGTTTGGGGAACGATGTACCAAACCACATGATTTTCCACAGGTTAGCAGCCTCTCCCCATGCACATACAGATACACCTGAGCTCCTTAGGAGGACTGGCACTAAAAGTTAAAGATACTCATGCACTTAGAGGCAGTGGGCGAAACCAAATAATTAGCTTGTTGCCGCATAATTTACAATTTGCAACATAATCAACATTCCTGAAAACTTTCACACCTATTAATTCAATCTTTTCAAGAAATCTGCAGGGTGCCAGCCTGATATCAGTCTCAACTCTCTCTGCTCCTACTCCAGCCCCTCCCGTCACAAACTGCCTGCAGGGAAACCTCTCCTTATGTTGCTCACCCCACACTTCCTTCCTCCTGTGCTGAAGGAGGGGGAAGTGAAGTTAGATTGGACAGAGAAAGCAGTCAGAATGCTTGATTCCTCAAGATTCCCTTACATCCTTATCAAAACAAAGATGATTTTGATATAATTCCTGGATGGCGTGATGACCCTATAGTATAATTTCATATTTATACAAAGGTTCTTGAACCTGAATATGTGGCCAATCAAACACCATTTACAAAGACCTGGATGTGTTTTGGAAGTCTGCAACTGCTGGTGTCCCACAGCTGGCAGAGAAGGCACTAATTTCAATTCATAGAAGCCTTGATGACTTGCATTACTGTTGACAGGATTCAAACTTGTTCTGATTCAATCCCTTTTTGTATCTATTAATATGTGTCCAATATATGTGCACATATCTTTCTGTCGGGCCAATATAGTAAAAACGCAGGAGAGCGGGCGTTCACCCACTCTCCCGGCGCGCGCACAGGCCACTCTCTTGTGCACGCGGTTCAGTATCTTAATTTATTTAAATTAGGCCTGGAGGTAAAAAGAGGCGCTAGGGACACTAGTGCGTCCCTAGCACCACTTTTTTGATGGAAGTGGCGGCTGTCAGCAGGTTTGACAGCCAATGCTCAATTTTGCCTGCGTCGGTTCTCGAGCCCACTGACAACCACTGGCTTGGAAACCGGCAAAATTGAGCGTCCGGTTTTTGACCCGACAGCCGCGGGTCCATTTTAAATTTTTTTTTTTAAATTTTTTACTTTTTTAAACATTTGGGACCTCCGACTTAATATCGCCATGATATTAAGTCGGAGGGTGTACTTTCCCGGTGCCAGCAGAAACTAGCGCCTACCTTTGGGTAGGCGCTAGTTTCTGAAAGCAAAATGTGCGGCTTGGCTGCACATTTTGCTTACTGAATTGCGCGGGAATACCTAATAGGGCCATCAACATGCATTTGCATGTTGCGGGCGCTATTAGGTTTGGGGGGGGTTGGACGGGCGTTTTGGACCCGCTGTAAAGCTAGCGCGTCCAAAACGCACTGTACTGTATCGGCCCGTGTGTAATTAACAACATGACAAACTCTGATGTTGAGGGCATTTTTAGCATAGATAAGTTCATATACTTGGAAAGATGACAAGGACTTTCTCAAGAAAATATAAAACAGATGGTTGCATTATTTCAAATCTAAATATAAATGACATTTCACAGTTAAAAGTTTGTAAGTTGTAAATCTTAATAAATTATTTTTTGTACTTGGTACATTTTTAATTTGTATCTAGTTTAAATATTGTTTAAAAACAAAATATGAATGGTTTTCAATTAAAAAGCTGACTTTTTTGAATAGTCAGAGGTGTGAATCTTTTGCAAAACTATGCAAATTTGCCACATAGTTGCCACAGCATTTTGAGAAATCTGCCAAAAGATTTGCTAACTCTTGCTACAGAATCTTGAAAAATTTGTTGCAGAAAACTGGCGCTTTGACTATACCGCATTTATTTTTAAAATAGGTAGGAAAATCATGTTCAATGCATTTCATGTTTTCACCTGCCCCGAACAGTGGAGGGTATGGGATATAAATACTTTTAAATAAACAAACAAATAAATAAATAAAGCGTACATATGCACGTATGTATTTGGTGAGGATATCTCTGCTCTGTGCGTGTGACCATGATGAGAGATCCTGCTAGCATGTAGTGTCTGTGTTGGGATCTATAGCAATTGGGTTTTTTTGTTTCCCCAGTGTAATATTTACCTGTGCTTTTTCACAGGTAGGGTTATTTGAGTCCTTGGTGTTATTACAATAGGTTTGCTGCATAGATTTTGAGTGCCTATTTTGCAGGGTTTTGTGTTAGTTCCCAATGTGTCTGGCAGTGGAAGCTGTTTGTGCTGCTATTACTGTGAGGTGACACCAGAACTTGAAAATATCTTTTTTTGTATGATGAGCTGTAAGGGAAACATCCAAGCTCCATTGTTGGGGGAATTTCTGTGGATGCACAGTATGATACAGAACTGGAGGTGTGGGATTTATATTGACATTCTTTTCCTTCCTGTATACATTCCTGGCTTCACTCTCATAGCCATCAGGGCTGGTGCAAGGGGATTAAGTGCCCTAGGCACATTCTGCCACGCCCACTCCGCTTGTCGTGCCGCCCCAACAGCCCCCCCCCCCCAGTCACACCGCTCCTCACCCCAGACTTTTCTTCTTCCCTCCAATATGATATAGGGAATCTTGCCCTGCCCTGTACCAACAATGGGAACTTGATATAATGAATACTGCCAAAAAAGCAGAGGATTAAATCTCTTACAAACTGATTTTGTATTTTTTTCTGAGGTCCTTGGGCATTTTCAGCACTTGAAAATCCATATGAGTGACCATAAAAAAAATGTCCTGTGGCATCCTTAAGATTTTTGGAGGCCGAGGACAGGCTAATCCAGTATCCGTGAGCCTCTGACATTGATTCTGCCTCTCTGGAGCTGGCGAAAGTCTCGCTCCTCCAGGTCAGCAGCTATTGCACTGTCCCTTTAAGAACAGACCATGACATCATGATCCCTGACAGTCAACCACTTGTGAACAAAACATAGTGTCTGACCTCTTGAATCTCATTCGATTGGTCTGTTGACAAAAAGCAGTCACTTAAGGTACCCACCCCTTTCCCTGTTGACTGCTGGCTCAAGCGCCTGTCGCTCTGACTATCCTGGGTGCTGAATGGCTGCGCCTGGCCCCGCCTTCGCACTGTCAGTTTAGGTATGTCCGGTACTAGTGGCAGCTGACTGGACAGGCCGCAGTTTCTGAGGAGAGGGACGTTTCTTTAGTTTTGGGGGGTTTTTTTTGTTGCTGGCGGGATTTGGAGCCGCTGTGGCCCAGGAGAAGTGGAGTCGCTGGCAGTGCAGAACTGGCGGGAAGGAGGCCATGGAGTCCTATGATATCATTGCCAACCAGCCCATGAGATAGACAATGTGAGGCAGGGAGTGGTGGCGGGGCCTGGGGTGAAGGGAGTGGCAGTGGGGCGGGGTGAGGTGAGGTAATCAACCTCCCAGGCCTGCCCCCCCTCCTCCCCCCACACACTCACACATACACACACTCTCTCTTTTTCTAAGCCCATGGCTCGTGCTCACTAATGTTCGACGTCCTAGGCCCCAGCCTAGTTTGCCTATTGGTTCCGCCGGCCCTGATAGCCATATTGAATTAGTTGAATGAAGCTATCAAATAATTTTAATAGTAGTTTTACTAGAATTGTGAAATTAGCCAGCTTTTTAAAATTACGCAGAAGGCCCTTTGGACTTTCTTATTAAGACTTTTTTTAATAGACAATTTTAAAGCAGGGGGCCATGCTATGGAGGTGGGTGTCATATGAGGAAATGTCATTTTGACTCCCCTCCCCCCCAAATTCTTCTGTCGAGAGATGCCACTGATTTTCTGTGACCTTAAGCATTAGTACAAGAAGGAATTGGGGGGGGGAGGGATGCCACTGGCTCTGAATATATCTCTCCCTGGCTTTTCAAGAACTGTAGTCACTGTTTCTGATAATGACCCCTCAGCTTTGGCTTGAGAACTGAACTCCTGATAGAGACCAGACTAAGCTTAGGAGCCAGAATTTTACTAAATGTCTGATAAAATTCCACATAGAACCCACCTATGCCAGGTGACCTGCGAGGTGTGCGAGTCCTGATTTCCATTTAAATTTCTTCCTGTTATTTCAGCATCGCATATATATTCCTCTTTTCAATAGATAAGGAATGATGCTGTAACAAAAAAACCAAAACAAAACTTGGGACCGACCTAGACTCATCTACCTATTGAGACCTAAGTAACTCCAAATAATTCTCTTTGAATTGTTAAGCAATTCTGTATCATTATGAATTACTTCTCTCTATGCTGTCTTTAATGCTTGTACTCTTTCCCTATTTTACTTTGCTTTCCGATATTGTGTCAAAAGAGCTTTACTCTATTCAGGGCTGGTTCAAGGGTATTGGGCGCCCTAGGCGACCCTTGCGCTGCCGCCTCCCCCCCCGCCTCACCTGTTTCGGCGCCGACTGTGTGCTTCTCAGGCCGCCGAGCCATAGGGGGCGCCAAAGAGCAGCCACTTGGTGCCGCAAGCAGGGCCTATCCCGCTCACGGCAAAGAGGAATAGAGACTGAGAAGCGCACAGTGGCTTCTCAGTGACTTCTCAGTGGCTGCTCTTTGGCACCCCCTATGGCTCAGTTCCCTAAGCGACTGCCAAACTTCGTCTAGTGGACGTGCCCTGACTCTATTATCATCTGCATAATATCTTACTTATTGAAGAAATATTATATTGCTGGCTTGTTGACTAGAAACTGTTATATTTGTATCTTGATGCCTGTGAACGTACTGATCCTCTATGTCTTCTGTATGCCGCACAAATCACAGCTCCATGCGGCTTACAAGGCAGACATGCATAATTAAAACCGCTAAATCAAACTCTCCTCGCAAACACTGTGCACCTTCTACTAACTCTGGAGACGGTTCAGTTCTTTTCTCTGATTTCTTTGCTTTTTCCCCACACTATAATCACTCCTTTTAATTTGGCTTCCAATCTATCCCATCGAATAGTGGAGAGCACAATACGTGCCTCGTTGAGCTCAAAATAATCATCTATTGCTCTTTTGTACTAAATCAGGGAAATGAGCCCCGAAATTCACAGTTTCCCAGTTTCCCATGAACTTCTCAGAAGAAAGTTAGTGATATTTCCCAAAGTTCACAAAATTGCACAGTTCACAAAGTTCTCAACATTTTGGCAAGTCTTATATTCTTATGAATTGCCAACAGAAATATAACTTCCTTTATTTGTGATTTGGCATTCCTTTTCCTGTAGAAAAAGATAGCTTACAGCTTATACCGGCTCAATATGTTCATGTTTCACATAAATTGTGATGCTTAACAGTCAAGCATCACCCAAAGCCCATGTTTGGCAAGAGAAAGTTCCAGAGCCCTCTTCCATAATGCTTCCCCCACTGTTTATAGGGACAGTAACTTTCAAACTGGCACACGGGCGCACATATACACATTTGCATCGGTGAACGCCCAGAGACACGGCTATTATATAACATGCGTGCACATGTGTGCCCAACCAGTTCGTCAGTTCGTCAGTTTTTTCTTAGGACCTTGTTATACAGCCTGTACTCTCCTCAAACCCCTCGCAGATGCCTGCATTTCTTTTTTTAACTTACAACTCCTCCATAGCAGAAGTCAAGTCACACGGCATTGGACCTGGGGGCGCGCCCAGCCGCGTAGGTACTTGACCGCACATCTCTTGGCCCCTGCTCCGGAATGCCCACGCTCCACCCATACCACGCTCCTTTTTCTTCTGAAGCGAGATGCGTGCAGATTGGCACTTGTGCGCGCATCTGCCCGCGTTATAAAATAGGATGGACATGCGCTAGTGCTAGATGCGTGCCCAACTCCTGATTTCAACACGTGTCCAGCTTTTAAAATTCACCTCACAGCAGTGGGCATGAGAAGGACTTTAGATGGTTTCTCCATAAAGGAGAAGCTTAAACTTCAAATCCCTACTGGTTGGAACTTGTGAATTGCACTTCTCACTCTCCTTGAATAATTCACAGCAATATAGATTGATTGATCCCAAATCTATTGTCTTTCCTTCAAAGCATGATTAGAAGAAGAGTTTTAGAGAAAACAAATATTTACTGTCTATTTACAGTTTCACTACTAGATAGATAACCTTCTTCTGTCACAAATCTTTACTCCTGTTGTGCAAAATTGTCAGAATGACCGTGGGCAATGCCGACCTCAGTCCTTGACACCTCTTCAAACTCTAGAAGATAGTTATACTGAAGTAATTCCCCCTTGACTCCAACCCACTCTATTCAGGGCTGGTGCAAGGGTATTAGGGGCCCTGCCTTCACCTGCCCGCTACCCCCGTCACGCCACTCTCCCCCTCCCCCCTGGTCTTGGCCCTGACTCCTACTGCATTCATGCCGCCGGGTGTGTGTACGTCTGTGGACCATGAGCAGGATGGGCACTGCTCGCAGCCCGCTGAATCTCTGCCACGAGTGGGATAGGCTCAGCTCGTGGCCCCACATGGCTGCTCTTCGGCACCCCCTAAGGGTCGGCGCCTGAAGCGACCACCTAGTTTGCCTAATAGGACGCACCAGCTGTAACTCTGTTAAACCAAGGACATGACTATTACCAGGCCTTCCATATATCACACTGGGATTTTTTTCCTCTCTCCCAGTTCAGTATTACTACTGGAAGATCCTGGATTCCTCCCTCCAAAGAGAACCTGTCAGCCGAGGGGCATTTGCATCTGCTTTGTGTGCAGCCACTTATTGAATATAAAATAATGCGCAAAGATATGAAAATGAACACAACACACCCCTGGGAGGGGCTCCTCCTAATGCAGGTAACACTCTGCAGTTTGTGGGATGTTTTCAGTTGGTTGAATTATGTGGGTAAAAATGGCTTTGAAAATTGCCCTCTGAAAGCGTGTCACCTTTAAAAATGTTACTGATCAGGCTAGCTTGATGACTCTTGACACAGCCATGTGGAAGGTCCACGGTTCGATTGCCGCATTGTGTCTTCCACACGCCAGGTTGGCTGAAGCTGGGGATGCTGTGAAGATAAGGTTCGCAGCCTCATGGGGGCAGGGAGTCTTGGTCCTTATTGGGGGTGACACCTGGTGACCAGATCTAGAGCCCATGATACAGAGTTCAGGAAGGAGCTCTGGTGAACAGCTCCCAGCCTCAGGACCATTCCTACAATGACCAGACTAGGAACAGGGTAGAGGGAGACCTTTTAAAAATCGGAAAACAAGTCCCTGGGTTATTGTGAATGAAGGCTCAAGGTCCCAGAATCCAGGCACTGGTTCCAAATTTGCTGGAACCTCTGTGCAAAAAAATAAAGTTACTAATTGCTGAAAATGCCATACCCTTTGTTCTGTCTCAGGGGTAGGTAACTCTGTGCCTGGCCTGGTTTTCAGGACATCCACAAATGAGCATGCACTGCCTGCATGGTTTGCAAACATATCTCATGCATATTCATTATGGCTATCTGAAAACCAGACTTGCTTGTGTCACTCCAGGCCTGGAGTTGCCCACCCTGCTCTTTCTGCTACATCAATTTTATTTTCAGTTTTGACTTATCCAGTTTCTATTAAATGTTCAGAATTCCATTCAGTAAGTCAGTTGCCAAAAAAATCTTATTCGCTTGAAGAAAACCTGCTGTCCCCTCATTCCCCTAATCCACACAGTAGCCTTCACTGATTGTTTTATGCTTGCCAATGCCACTGGCACATTTTTCAGTGGGTTTCCATGGTGCCTTCTTGCAGCAAATTTATTAACAGCTGCATTTCCTCTGGTCCCTGATGGTTTTGGACGATATTCAATGGCACATGCATCATTGCTGGATAGTACAGGGCCCTCCATATCTACCCTTTCGGCTCCTCAGCTGCTTTCACATGGACAAAACTTGTTTCTTTCTTTGCATGGTAGTTTTGTTGAGACCTGCCATAATGAGAACGTTCCTGCTATCTCAGTGCAGTAGCGTTTCCGCTTTAAGTTTCGCTAGACTTACTACCAGTTGAGGGTGTCTTAGAATTTGGATTAACAGTGTACCAGTTAGAAAATTACTATAACACCCCAAAACGCCAAACAAATTTTGTAAGACCCTCTATTCACGAGTAGACATATCATGTGTACAACTCGTTTCTTATAGGGGTCGCTATTGCTTTAATCATTTATATACTCAATTTTTGTTATGTTTTTCAAAGTTTTTCTCAAAAAAAATTTCTAAAAAATTTTTAGGCACTTGCCAATCAAGATAAAACAGGTACTTATCCGCACTGAAAAGGTCCCAGGTAACCCAAGGTTACCTGGGACCTTTTCAGTTTTTTGAGAAAAACTTTGAAAAACATAACAAAAATTGAGTATATAAATGATTAAAGCAATAGTGACCCCTATAAGAAACGAGTTGTACACATGATATGTCTACTCGTGAATAAAGGGTCTTACAAAATTTGTTTGGCGTTTTGGGGTGTTATAGTAATTTTCTAACTGGTACACTGTTTATTATTTTTTGGTTGTTGACATTGGTGTGTACTAGAGTACACCAGTTGATGTGTGTGGGTTTTGTTGTGTAATTGATATTTAGAATTTGGATTACCATAGGTCATGGGAATTTCAGAGTTTTAGGTCTGTGTTCTAGCACAGAGTGCTTTTTAAAGTTTATATCCAATAATTCAGGCAGGAATTTTTCCATGGTTACGTCTTCTATTTCAAACATCTATAATCCCTTTTCAGTATGATGATTGCTTTGGTATTTTCTGGTAAGTGCATCACTTTTGGGTCGATTCAGTAAAGTCCACGGGAGAGCAGGCGAATGCCCGCTCTCCCGACGCGTACACAGGCCACTTGCCTGTACGCGCGATTCAGTATTTAAATTAGGACCGGTGGTAGAAACGGGCAAAAGGAGGCGCTAGGGACACTAGCGCGTCCCTAGCGCCTCCTTTTGGCCCGGAGTGGCGGCTGTCAGCGGGTTTGACAGCCGACGCTCAATTTTGCTGGCGTTGGTTCTCGAGCCCGCTGACAGCCACGGGCTCGGAAACCGGACGCCGGCAAAATTGAGTGCCCGGTTTTTGACCTGACAGCTGCCGGCCGACTTCAAAATTTTTTTTATTTATTTTTTTACTTTTTTTACCTTTCGGGACCTCCGACTTAATATCACCACTTTCCCGGTGTCCGAAGAAATTAGCGCCTACCTTTGGGTAGGCGCTAATTTCTGAAAGTAAAATGTGCGGCTTGGCTGCACATTTTACTTACTGAATCACGTGCGAATACCTAATAGGGCCATCAACATGCATTTGCATGTTGAGGGCGCTATTAGGTTCGGCGGGTTGGACGCGCACTTTCCGCCCCTTACTGAATAAGGGGTAAGGGAAAGCGCACGTCCAATGGAAGGTTAACAGTGCGCTCCGTCGGAGCGCACTGTACTGTATCGGCCCGTTAATCTTCTAGCCCTGTTCTTCCAGTTCTTCAAGGCATTTGTGAAATGTGGTGGAGCTGAATTGTTCAAAAGATGGTCTCCTCTTATTTCTTTTCTTGCCTCTTGATTATCTTTTGTAAGTTCCTTCAGACTACGTAAACTCCTGAAAAATCATTGACTGCAAAGTCTCTGGCTCTATACCCAAGGCTGTTTGTAGAATCAATGTGGGTCTGACTTACTCTAAGACTTAAGCAATGCTGCAAGCAGCCTTTAATTTGCCCCACTTTCTCAGTAGCCATATTCTTTGGCAAAGGATAATTGTTCTTTTCAATTTTTCATGCAGAATTCAGTGTTTTGACTAGGCCTCCGCCAAACTACCTCATCATGCATTCATCTTGCCGCCGACTCACTACCACCTCCCAGTACAGTTCATCACTAATAATAGGAAAGACAAGCAACGCCTTCCATCATTTGCAGGGCTGCTGGGCTTCATTCCATCTTTTCTGACCCTTCCTACATGGAGAGGGATGTTGGGTGGCACGGAAGCCCTGATGAATACCATGCAGCCTTCGGATTCAGCGGAAGGACAGGATATGTCTGTAATGTATGGTTTGCATACATTACTGAAAGCTCTTCCTTGCTGTTGGCCAAACACCAAACAAAATGAAAAAAAGAAAAACAAGAATCCTCACATTTTATAAACTGACAACTCATGCTCAAGTTAATGCAGCTCAAGCTGTGAAAAATTTCAGCTGTCAGACTTATTCTGTTCCACAGGAAACACTTCTTTTAACTAATACTCTGGAAAGGAGGGGAAGAATGGGCAGATTAACTCAGATTTTAATTTGATGGGAAAATGCCTTCAAAGGTATTCTGCCTCATTAACTTTTGGGAAGGAAAAAAAAAAATCTTATCCTCGAAATTCTAGAGGATAGCATGAATTATGGCAAAGCTTGCTACCGCTTTGATCAAAAAACATACCTCTTCCCTCCCCCACCCCCCCCAAAAAAAGGTGTTCTAAATGAAATGTATTAACAAGACCAGTCAGCCTCCTTCTAAACAGAAAGAAATAAAAAAAAAACTTGGAAGGATGGAGGCTCCAATATCTGAACCAGCGGTGTTGGGTTGTACGTGCGTCTTACCGTCCCACGAGACTTGCTTTTCTTTGGTGGCTCGTTCCAGAAATCACCGTCAGGCTATTTAATTTGAGCTGAAAGGTCTTGATTTGCAAGGAGTTTGTTAATTCAGACTTCGAGAGCTGGTCCCTTTCTTCATCTCACAAATGTATAAGAAGGGCCGATTGACCATAGATAAATGTATGAAATGTACACTGCTACCTGCTCCCCCCCCTTAACCTTCCTAGGTAAAGCAGAAGATGAATAAATGTTCTTTTCTAACTGTCCCCTCTGCTGGCAATAAACAACTTCTGTACTTGCTTTCTCTAAGAGAGTAAAATAACGCAGCGTTGAATGAAGTAGCTTTGGCTAACCTTACTTAGACTTTTTTTTTATTCCCTCACTGGTTTTTTTTTTTTTGGTTTTTTTTAAATATATATTTATTTCTTTTCAACAATGCAAGCTGTGAATCTTAAGGACAGTAATTTATGGGGAAGTACAATGCCTTTGTGCCTCTCAATAGCAGGCAAGTTAAGTCAAAGTAACCTTTATGTCCTTGAAAGTTGGCAGTTGACCATGGAGGAGTCAGCTAGCTTTTCCCCATTTATTTCATTCTCTCTTCCTTCCGTTCCCCACCTCCCCTTCCTCAAATTAACATATCCTCCTAGTACTGTAGCTCCCTGCTGTTGACTCGGTTCAGATACTAAAGAGATAATGGGGAATGAGCTGTTCCAGGTTCACCGATGACACCCAAAAAGCTATCTCGCATGCGCTATTGGTAATAGGCCAAAACGTTCTCGTTACACTTTAGCTACAGCACCATAGCCGCCTGTCTTAGGCACAGCTTATGTTTTTATTTCAACCAGACAATGCGTCTTTCCAGTGGACGTGGCACAAGCCTAGCATCTCGCGCTAGCTGCCAGAGTCTGTGAATGGGCTGGTAAGAATTTACTGTAGCCTGGCAGCTGCTCAAACAAGAGACTCAATGAGGTAAATTACTGTCTTGGGACAGCTTCTGGAATCAGGAAGCTGAGAAGGCATGGCAGGAGTGCTGAGAACCACAGGGCTGACTTCCATCCCTTCTTTCAGATAAAAACATATTTTTGTCTGGTTGGGATGTTGTTAGGATAAAAAAAAAAATGACTAGTGTGAGCTGTTGTAGCTTTCAGACTTGGGGTGGGAAATAGTCAAAGTATCAGCTACACTTTAGACAGGACTTTTTCTGTCTTGTGTATGCAAGGCCGGATATACAAGCTGGCACACCCCTAGCTGTAGGAGTTGGGGGGGTGTCCTCTGAAGTTGCAGGATGGGGGGGGGGGGGGGGGTCTCCAAAGATGTGCCTCGATCAGTGGGAACCTCCTCCTTCTCCTTTATACGAGTGATCCACTCTCACCCAAGACGTGCCCCCTTAAATGTGCATGGCACCCTTCAGACTCAAGGCACCCCTAGTAGGCATGGGCCCAGTCTGTAAATGGGAAACCCAGCCCTGAATGTTTGTCAACCAGTCTGTAAAGCTGTGATTCCCAGCATGCTCTAGTATCCGACAGGCAAAGCCATGTGGAACTCGGAACTGAACATGAAGTTGAATGCATTCTGTGACTTTGCACATTTTGGCTATGCTAACTAAGGGACCGATGCAATAAATGTGCACAGAAACTGGGCCCTCAGTTTTGCACGCCCATTTTCCTAATGTGCGCCCAGCCACCTCTCGTGGGTGTGCAATCCAATATTTAAATATTCGTCCCTAGCGCTTCAGGTGCACAGGAGAGGTGGCTGTCAAGTGGGCAGGGAAAACGGACGCTCAATCTACAAGCATCCATTTTTTCCCGTAACCGGCATATACACATACAAAATGCACCGCCTGGACCACATAACTTGTGTGTGTATTGGACGTCCAGGATTTTGTTTTTCAATACTTTTTTTTTTTTTAAATAAATACTGCTTTATTTGGCTCCTCCTACTTAGTATCACCACAATCCTATTAGGAGGAATCACAGAAAGCAAGATTTTTCTTTTTTTAGAATGTGCCCTTGAGCATGGCCCCGGGCTGGCATAAAATTTGCCGCATTACAAGGGCACATTGACCGCGTGGAAAATGTATTGGCTCGCGGGGATTAGCTAATAGCCTCATCTAAATGAATTTACACGTGCTAAGCGCTATTAGCTACGCGGTGATTTGGACGCGCGTTTTAGACGCGCTAGCCCCCTCACTGGATGGGGGGTTGTGGACGCGCGTCCAAAACGTGTGTCCAGTCACGTGCAACGCCGTGCCCAGTGGCCAGCGCATGGTATTGCATCGGCCCCTAAGCTGTCAGCCTGTAATCTTTGTGTTAAACTAGCACTCTTGGAGGTCAAACCTGGCATGCTTGACTCCAGCCAGTCGCTTATTCCAGGGATGCAGATAAATAAAATAGGCACTAGCAATAATTGAATAATAATAGTGCAATGACCCAAGCACAAGTACTCTGCTATGCAGTTATCACGGTGATCTTTCAAACCTTGAGACAAGTGTGAAATACTTCTCCCTGCAAGCAGCGATGCTTTGAATGCAGTGCACATAGCAGCCGTTCCTATTGTGCAGAATCTGACTATTATCCAATTTAGATGCCCATGGTAGAGTGGAGGAATGGCCTAGTGGTTAGTGTGGCACGCTTCAAATCCCATTAACACTCCTTATGATGTTAGGCAAGTTACTTCACCCTTCACTGCCTCAGGTACAAACTTAGGGAGTCATTTACAGCTCCTCCCCAATAAAATATAACAGTTGTTGGCCCACAATATTTTTTTTATCAAGGAAAACCCCATGATTAAAATATTATGGGGAAATAGGAGAAAATGCGTGATGGTGGCCTACTTTGTCCGGGAGGGGGGAGGCACCATCACACAGCCCAAAGATACCCCCCCCTCCCTCACCAATATGCAAAATCTACCCTCCCTCTGGCTGTTTTGACTCCTGCCCACCCCCTGCCACCTGCTGAGGCAGCGCAGCCTTAAAAGAGTTTTAGAAATAGAATTGGAAGTCACGTGGTGACACCCTGCCCCTACTTCCCAAACCCCTCCCTTTATTTACAGTTGCCCTCTTCAACTCAAATAACCCGCCATTCAAAGCCCCCTGTTCCCCTGTATCAGCTCTTTGACTCCCTCCAACATAAAACATAATCCACTGTCCCACCCCCCACCTCCCCTTTCCTAGAAAAGTAATGTCTGATGGTCTAGGTCGCCCCCCCCCCCCTTCTGCCCCCTTATCTAAGAAAACAGTACCTGCTGGTCCAGTGGCAGCCCAGAGCGCTCCCCCCCCGGCAGACACCTTTTTCCAAAATGGTGCCAGATGGCGTTTCCCCCCTCACATGACTGGGGCCTAGGCTGATCAGTGCCATTTTGGAAAAAGGCTTCAACCTCTATGGCACCTAAGGGGTGCTCCAGGCCACATCCCGACTACCAGGTAAAGCTTTTCTTAGGTGAGAGGGGGGCCTGGACCATCAGGGATTCCTTTTCTGTGAAATGGGGGGGTGGGGGTGGAGCCACTAGACTACTAGGATTATGTTTTATGTTGGGTGGGGGCTGGGGGGGACTGATACTGGTGAGGGTGGGAGGTTTGAATGGGGGTATTTGGATTAGGGCCAATTTTAAACACAGGGGAGGGGCTTGGAGAGGGGGTGGGGCATTGCCATACAACTTCCAGTTCTATTTTATAAACTTTTTAAGGCTGCACCGCCTCGACAAGTATTAGAGGGGTGGGTGGATGTGGGTCTGAACAGACCACTGGGAGGGGATTTCACACACTGGGGAGGGAGAGTTACTTTTGGACCGTGTGGCTATTTTAGAATCAGGGCTGGGAGCATCAGGACATCCCACTGCTTCTGCGAAAAGTTAGCTCTTACTCAGGAGTTGTAGCTATCTTTGTGGGAAATAACATGGGTTCAGCCAGGCAAGTTATTTTATTTGCATAAGATTACCTATGCATTAACTACTTTGCATGTATTAGTACATTTTATTCATGCAAAGCAGCTAATTTCAATAGGGAACAGGTTTTAGGTCAAGATATCATGATATAGTACGACTATCTCAAGATATAGCCGCAACATGCAATTATGTGATAAACACTATTTTTCACATGTTAATTTCTTACCACTGCTCATTAAATGAGGACAGGAAAAACACCTACGGTACCTGAATGTAACTCACCTTGAACTACTAATACAAAGATGTGACCTAAATACACAATAAATAAAATAAAAATAGCTACAGAGAAGAGCATATAACAGGTCACATCTGAGAAACGGGCTTCCCTAGATTCAAAAGATCATGTACTACAACCTCTTAATATAACTGTCATGTGAGTCCAATAAAACGTGTCACAGGCTATGGAGAATCCAGTCCAGCAGCAAGCATCATTCAGGTTAGTAAGATCAATTCGTGTCATCTCTTTGTGCTGCTTTTTCATTTTAAATGGCTCCTGCGGCCAAAGACAGCACCGTGCAGTTCCTGTTATAGCAAAAAAAAAAAAAAAATCCTACCTGTGGCTGGCTGGCTGTTAGCAAGTTGAAAGCTATGCCATTGATGTTTTACTGCAGATGCAATTCAAACTGAAAAAGTGTCATGTAGAGAGATGTATTTTGTATTCATCTTAGAAATGTCGACGATTCCTCTTGCTGGAGCACTCCCGAGGCTGGGACTTTTTTTTTTCTTTGTACTAACCTTAACCCTGCATCAGTTTTAAGGAGGAGTGATTTCATTGTAAAGGACTAACCTCTGCTGGAGAACGTAATTTAGGTGTATAAATGCCTGCTGGGGTTGGCGTGTAGCACTAACCTATTTCAGTATGAAGGTGATATGTAAAATCTTTATTCTGCTTTTTTTTTTGGAGAGATGTGTGGCAAGGGGTGGGCAGTTTACTTACATTTTGCTATTCTGGGTTGTGGAGAAGCTCCCTAAAACACAAATTCATGTAGGCAGATTTTTTTTTTTTATTCACACTGCATCCATAAGCTATGTAGTTACCGTGGCTAGGGTCCAATCCCCATATCTTCCTCAGTCATTTTGGAAAATGGCGCCGACCGGGCCAGGTGCCCTGATGCAGAATCAGATATTTCATTTTAAGGTTCAAGGAGGTGTGGGAGGGGAGTCAGGGGGTGGGTGGCTGACTGAGGTGCCAGTTTTCTGAATTTAATCTTTCGGGGAGGGGGATGAGTATGGGAAGGGGGGGGCCGGGGCTTAGATCTAATCTTTATTGTTGGACTGGGGAGGCCAGGAGCAGGACCAGATTGTTTATTGATGGACTGGAGGGGGCCAGGGCCATCACCACACAGGCTCGTTTTTTAATTTTTAAACTTTGGGGGGAGTTGGGGCTGCCTTAAGTGGTAGCCACGGATTGAGCCAGGGGTCAGCCCTGACCAACCTGGCTCAATCAACCTCCCCAAGTGGCCGTGACAATTTTTCTCTGTTACCCCCATCTCATGAAATGTGAGGCAGGAGCTCAGGACCTGCATTAGGGTCCCAGGCCTCCCACCTCACATTTAACGTTTTTCAAAGAGGTGGTGTTATTTTATCGCTGCTGACCACATTTCTTGGTCAGCTGTGATAAAATATTTGCATTGGATTGCCTATGCATGACCTTCTTTGCTTGCATTTGCATTATTCGTGCATGCAAATCACATGCAAAGAATATCATTGCAATATGAGTGTTAACCTGGGCAAGGAGATGCAAATTGTGGCATATATTGCGAGATATCACCACAATAGTGCTCTGTCACATGATATATACTGTTTTACAGACATTAGAGCACTATCACAGCTTGATGCATCTCCCTTTTAGCCGGCTATGTTATCCAGCTAACTGAATATTGGAGTTAGCTAGATAACTTAGGGCTAGATTTATCAAAATGCGGTAAGTGCTGCATGCGATAGCAAAAGGGGTGTGGTTTATGCTAATGTAGTATTTATTGCATTTTGTGATAATTACCTATGCAAAGAGATAAGTTAGTGCACATTGTGATGAGAGAGAGAGAGACTGAGAGAGACTGGCCATAATAGCATGTCCCATGCATAGGTATTTGTATCCCTAGGATAGGCCCACCTAGTAACTCGAGGTGGGGAGTAGGTAAGAGTGTAGGGGGTTAGGGGCCGCTTTCACATTGTACATGAGACGTACGAACAGAACAGTGGTCTCTTGTGAGGATTGGCTGGCCTTCGGAGTGAGGAAACTCACTCCAAGATGAGAGTTGGGCAAGGGTCTCTCAACCTAGCTTGATGTTACCCAGGTAGAGAGTCCATCAAGCTAGGTTGAGAGACCCTTGCCCAACTCTCATCTTGGAGTGAGTTTCCTCACTCCGAAGGCCAGCCAATCCTCACAAGAGACCACTGTTCTGTTCGTACGTCTCATGTACAATGTGAAAGCGGCCCCTAACCCCCTACACTCTTACCTACTCCCCACCTCGAGTTACTAGGTGGGCCTATCCTAGGGATACAAATACCTATGCATGGGACATGCTATCATGGCCTCTCTCTCCCTCCCTTGGAGCCTTCATATCTGACAAAATAAGCCATATGGGACACTTCACAAATGGAGATAAACCCTTTCCACATAGTTTTGGCTGCTAATGCATTTCAAAGAGGTGTAGCTAAAATCCTGCGTTATGGCTGTGCGCTACTCTTCGCACAGAGGCTAGCCCACTCTCCTCCCATTTTTGGAATTTGCATCGCACCATACGATATGGTGCGATCCCATGCGAAAACGGGGCTTTTCGCATGCGATAAGCCCTTAACGCATGCGAAAACGCCTTACCGCATTTTGAAAAATGAGGCCCTTAGCCAGCTAACTCAGCTCTTTCTAGTTACACCCCTGGAACACCTCTAATTTATGGAGCTAAATTTAGCTGGCTAGAATTTATCTGGATAAGTGCCCAAATCTTCATTTAGCCAGATAACTTCTTAGTTATCCTGCTAAATGCTTTTGAATATGGACCTTACAATTTTTCCTCCCAAGGTAGACTTGAGGGAAAACAAAATTTTTGGATGCACAATACACATACGCACACACACACACACACACACACACACACGCTTCCGGAAAGTTTCAGAAACCTCCAGATACCACACAAGTCTCTTGACATCCAAGGAGCATAGGAGGTGATATTCCTCCATGTCCCTGATCTTATCCAGGGATGGCAAGGAAATGGACTGATTGAAATGAAAATCCGACACCACTTTGGGCAAGAAAGATGGAACAGTTTGCAGCTGTAACTCCCCTGGAGTCACCCAAAGGAACAGCTCCCGGCAAGACAAGGCCTGCAGCTCGGAAATTTGATGCGCTTAACACACAACCACCAGGAACACAGTCTTCAAGGTCAACAACCACAAGGAAAGGCTATGCAGCGGTCAGAACGAAGGGCCTGCCAAAAAATCCAGCACCAACTCTGGGAAATCAGGGCCGACAGTTCATCTCTATGAAAGAACCACAACATGGTTCTATGCGGTCCCAGTCCCGGAGGAATTTCCCCATCTTCCAGGGAATCAGGATCTACCTCATCATTAGTGTCCTCTGGGTTCCTTTTGGGAATACCCTCAGGGAACCGAGGCAAGCTCCGGTGCTTTAGCATAGGACTGAAAGAGGGAGGAGCCACCGGCTGAGGGTCTGACCTGACCGGAATGGGTGAAGTGGAGGACTGAGCCTGAAGAAAAGTTTGTAAACCTTGAAAAAATTCCACCGAAGAAAAAGAAACTGGATCCAGACCAAGCCCAGAAAGAGTTGGAGTGGAGCCCACAGAACTACCCTCTCCTGCAGAGGAGCCAGTCAAGGGAGAACCAAGGTCCAACGCCCCTCCAGCCAAAGCCATCCCATCATCAGAATGGGAGGAAGACAACTCTCTCTGAGCATTCAAAAGTGCTGACAAGAAGACAGGTCAGGCTCAGAAACCATAATATGACAGGCAGCACAAAGAGAAAGGGGAAACGCAAATGCTCTCTCACATCCGGATCCAGGATTCCAATGCCCGACCCCCCTTTAAAACTTGCCTTTGGGGCATCCCATTCAAGATCAATCAATTCCTGAATGGCGTCCAAGTCCATCACAGGGAAAAAAACATGAGGTTTTATGCAAGGAAACCTTCCCTGAGCTCAGCGCTTATCGGCTGAGTACGGAGAGGGTCTCCGGCTGCGGGGGGAGAGGACATCTGCTGTCAAGGCTGTGCTCAGCCTCCTGCACCCGCTGCCTTTCAGCTGAACTAGCAGCTATGCCACACTGGGAAACCCAGCTGCCAGACCTAGGCACACCTCTGAGGGACCACGGAAATCACCTCAGGAATTATCAACTGGGGGAGGGATCATTTGGTATCACCACAGGAAAGCGGAGCTTTCTTTTCCTTAATTCAAATTTCATTTTTCTCCTTTCAAAAAACCTGAAGCAATCCCCAGCAGAGAGATGCACATCCACCATCTGCTGGAGATGGAGAATACTGGCAGGCTGGGATCACTGCAGGGTTATATATACTGTGACATCAGCTTGCTCTGTCTCTATCTGCTGGCAGGGGAGCATAACCCACTGGTCCTCAGTCCATTTGTCTGCACGCTAGGAAAGCAATATTTTTGGTTTTTAAGTAAACCCCTTAATGCACGGCAAGACTTTACACCTGCTGCAGGGCAGGCATAAAAGTTGATGAGTTAGAAAGTGTGCCATGGGTGTACAGGGATTTTTGGCATCGCGGAATAATAGCTAAGCCTCATCTACATGGCATTTACATGTGATGAGCGCTATTAGCTATGCCTTTGTTTGGACGCACGTTTTGGATGCGCTGATCCCCTTATTGCTTCAGGGGTTATGGACACATGTCCAGCCGCTTGTTAACATGTGCGCTAGGTTGGGCACACTTTATTGCATTGGCCTCCCTGATAGAAAGTAGAGGGAGCGCGGGTAACCAAAGTTCTAATGGTAGCCACCACTTTATGATAACACCAGGGTTTTGCTCCTCCTTACTATTTTGTATTGAACTTTTATTTTCAAACATTTTTTCTCTTTATTCATTTAATAATTTTTCTATACCGACTGTTCGAAGCAAACATCACATCGGTTTACAAATTATCGTCAAATGCAAAATTAAAACATTTGACTTTCCAAAAACAAATGAAAAAATAAAATACATAAGTTTCTTGATAAGGCATTAAATTAAATAATAGCATGTCAATGAAAAAGAACATAATAAAATCTTAGAAGGATAAAACATCTAAAATCTAATAATAGAATTTAAATCTTAAAAAGGCATCTAAAAGTAAAACATTTTCTACAGGGGGGATAGGAATTATAATTCAGGAAAGGCTTCTTTAAATAACCAGGTTTTGAGTCCTTTTTTGAAGGTTCTAGTGTCTGCTTCCAGTCTTAGGTTTTATTTATTTATTATTTACTGACATTTGATCTGAGATATCACACTGGTTTACATTCAGGTACTGTAGATATTTCTCTATCCCCAGAGGGCTTACAATCTAAGTTTTTGTACCTGAGGCAATGGAGGGTAAAGTGACTTGCCCAAGGTCACAAGGAGTGACAGCGGGACTTGAATGCTGATCTCCTAGTCTGTAGCCCACTGCTCTAACCACTAGGCTACTCCTCCTCCCCATTTTGAGGTAGGGAGTTCTAAAGTTGTGGACCAGCAATAGATAGTGCTCTTTCTCTTACTGTGATAAGGTGTCCTGATTTTGGAGAAGGAATTGGCAGTGTTCCATTGTTTGCTGATCTGGTCGATCTTTGTGGAGTGTGGAACTGCAGGGCGGTGGAGAGCCATTCCATTTTGTCATTATGCAGGGCTTTGTGAATTAAAGATAGTGTTTTAAATTGAATCTGATAGTTCATTGGTAGCCGCCAGTGTAGCTCTTTTAGAATTGGGGTCATATGTTCAGATTTCTTGGTATTGGTTAAAATTCTGGCTGCTGAATTCTGCAGAAGTTGAAGGGGTCTGATTGAGGAGGCAGGTAGACCTAGTAGTAAGGCATTACAATAGTCAGTTTTTGAAAAGGCTTGGAGGACTGTTCTAAGGTCTTGTTGATGTAAAAGGGGTTTTAATCTTTTTAGAACATTTAGGCCTGGATTTTCCATTCTTGCAGAGAATGGTGGATCCAGCGGTAATGGAGGGCGGTAGGGCAAAGGGGGGGGGGGGGGGGGGGCGGGCCTGCGAAAGCCGGCAGCGATCGCACCACCACGGTGTTATCACTGCCGGCTTTCGCACCCAATAGCGCCACCGTGAAAGGTGGTGTTATTGGGCGCGCTACTGGCGACGATAACGGTCCTTACCTTATCGCCACCAGCGAAGATAATGCCGCGTCCGCCTCCTCGCCGCGCCGACTCTGCCCCGGCAAGCTATCGCACGCGAAAAGTCCCTTTTCGCGTGCGATAGGCTTAGAAAATGACCCCTTAGTTTGAAATAACCATCTTTAATTATAGTATTGATCCACCGCCTTAAATTCATTTCACTGTCAAGCAGGACTCCGAGGTCTTTTACTTCGTGTGCAATGGGGTATCTTTTGGAATTGCTCAGTACTTCCACTTCAATTTTCTTGTTCATTTTATGGAAAATAATTAACATTTCTGTTTTATTAGGACTGAGGAACAGGCTCATTTGTGTTAATAATTGCTTAATTGCAGAAAGATAGATTTCCCAGAGTTTTAATGTGGATTCAATGGAATTTACAATCGGAATTAAAATCTGCACATCATCTGCGTAAATAAAATGAGTTAATCCTAGACCAGATAAAAGCTTGCATAAAGGAAGTATATAAATATTAAAAAGGGTGGAGGACAACAAGGATCCCTGGGGAACACCTTGTTTTAAATCAATTTGTTCGGATTCTTTTTCGCTTATTTTAACCTTGCAAAATCTGTTTGTCAGATAGGATTCAAACCAGCTGAATATGGTGTCTTTTAAACCTATTTCCTTTAACCTATTCAGCAGTGTACAATGGTTAACTGTGTCGAACGCTGCAGATATATCCAGCATTACCAGTAGATAAGTTTGACCATTGTCTAAACCTCTTAGGAGAGTGTCCAATAGGGAAATCAGTAAGGTTTCCGTGCTATAGAATTTACAAAATCCAAATTGTGAGGGGTGAAGGATATTGTGGTTTTCTAGATGTTCCGTGAGCTGTTTGTTGACAACTTTTTTTAATAGTTTGGAAATGAAAGGCAAGTTGGAAACTGGCATAAGGTAAGAGGGGTCCAATGATTTTATTTGTGGGTTTTTAACAATGGGATTAACTATGGCACATTTCGAGGCATTCAGAACAATGCCTTGGTTTAATGAGAGATTGATGATATCGGCTAAGGGTTTTGCTATTATATTAGGTATTGTTTTTAATAATTTGATGGGAATGGCATCTAAAGGGTGACTAGCTGGGTTCATAGATTTTATAATGGTCTCTAGTTCTGTTGAGGAGACATTGTCAAACTTGGCCCATGTGATGTCTAAATTTGTTGGCAATGTTATCTTGGAGTGTCATGTAAATGGGTATATTTTAAAAGGTTTAACGTTTTGTCCCTAAAGAATTTCGCAGTCTCATTGCACTTGTTTTCAAGATTTACAGTCGGTATTAGGTTTGGAGAGGGATTGCTTAATTGTGCAACATAGGAGAATAAAACTCGCGGATAATACTGGAAATCGTGAATTTTCTTTGAGTAAAAATCTCGTTTGGACTTGTTAGTGCTATCTTTATATTTGGTGAGCAAAATCCTATAGTGGCTCAAGGAAGTCGGGGTGGGATTATTTCTCCATTTTCTTTCTGCATTTCTAAGGGTGCGTTTCGTTGATTTAAGCTCTAGTGAACAGTTTTCTTTCATTTTAAGATTTTATTTATATTCTTCTGCCTTTCTCTTCAGAGAGGATTACATTCAGGTACTGTAAGTATTTCCCTGTCCCCAGAGGGCTCATATCAAGTACAGTGCGTCACCTTTTACAGGACAAATCTACGACTGCTGAAAACTCTAGTTTAAATCTCCAATCACTGTGGAAGCCTGACCAGGAGGTTTTAAAGAGTCTCTCATTCCATAGTATGGCTTCCTCTCTGCTTTAAAAGAAAAAATGCAAAGGGAGCTCCATGGAGAGCCCGGATAGGGCTTTTTCAAGTTTGTTTTTTTTTCTCCAAAGTGCCACCTGGTTTCCCTTTCTCTCTGCTGCAGATTCTTTTTGGAAACCTTCAGAAGCTGGAGGGAGGAGGTGGGGGAGGGGGTTGAACAAATGACAGACAGATTAGGTTTGGCCTTATGGCAGACTTCTGGACTAGTAGTAGGGTTTTTTTTTTTGCACCCCCATCTAACAACCGGGAACATTTATGAGCCTTCCTTCACTCCCCCTCACTGGAAACTTACCATATGGGGCCTATTTATCAAAGTGTGTTAGTGTTATCTCATGCATTTTTCATGTTAAACATACCTAATGTAAGTAATACTCATTCAGCACATCTAAAATTGGCATTAATGCATTTGCTACCCTGCTTTTCTACACATTAATGCAGATTTCTACAGAAAAATTTAAATTAGCTGAGAAAATGTACAAATATGCTAATTAATGCCTTAAAATATACTGTGGTTTGCATTAATGTGGTTGAAGTGTTTTAATACAGCACTTAACATAAAATCTTAACTCCACCTCTGAAGGCGTAGTTAAATGTTTGTGTTAAATACACGAGTTAATGCTTGATTTTAATGTGCCCATTAGCAGTGCAGCTAGTGCACAATTCACTAAAGGGCATTAAACATTTAGTAAATGGCGCATTAATGCATGCATATAGCACACTTTGATAAATAAGCTCCTAAGGGAGTGCAGCCTCTTTGCAAAACAGGTACTTTGTGCAGCAAGTTGCAAATAAAAATATTAATTAAAAAAAAATAATAATAATAATACACTTGCTAGTGTTCTTCAATAACATTTGCATTCTGTCTTATTGATGCTGGCTAATGAACTTCATCTGCAACATGGCTGAGCCATACAGAAATCCATATATGTTGGCAGCCCGTGCAGTTCATGCTTTGAAAGTATGAAGAACAGACAGTGCTTGCATGAATTCTCATTGAGGCAAACGGCTGGAGACCATACACGCAGAGAATGCTTATAAGTGGTCCTGCAGAAGGTGATGATTGCCTAAGTTAGTGAATATCTGCAGGATGCAACTCAATGGAAGAGATATGGCCACTGATAAGTCAAAAAATAAAATAACATCACAAAATTGCAGCTCCTTAGCATTTGTGCCTTGTTTAAGGATCATATAAACAGTCCTGCAATTTGCATCTCTCTGCAAAGAAAATAAATGGCACAAAAATCTGCACCAATTGTTTTCCTGGAGCTTTGAAATAGTGCAGATTTTGCCACAGGCATAAATTTGGGAATGTTAAACTTGCCAAAAAATATAAAACATGAAACCTGGAAAATTGTGCATAACGAGTGCTGGCAAGCTTTTGCCCAGTTCTCAAAGCTAGGCCCTCAAATTTCTTTTTGTGATAATGCTGCCTAAAAGGAAAAATACCTTCACAATAGGCACTAACACCATTCTCACGGCACAAAAATGATCTGCACATGCCAGTTTACAGAGGGTGAAACAGAAGTGGGATTGGCAACGTAGCTTCTGCATTCCGAATCATTTCACATTGATTTTTCTGGTGAAGATTTATTGCAGGAAAACAAAATACCACCCAATAAAAAAAGGAAATAATGTTAGAGGAAAGGCAAGCTGAAGGCAATAAAGTTATGGCTACAGAAAAACCCATTACATGCTCACCGTTTTAGAAACCAAGACCTCATTGGATCAGCAAATCATTTCCATGTGGACTGCTCATCTGCTCACTCATTGCAAAAATTATGCAACGATTCCTTTGGTAGAAAAATTATATTTACATAGTAACATCAGAGATGACGGCAGAAAACGCCTGCCCGGTTATTCCTCTCTTCACTGCGAGGATATATCCCAGCTGTAGAAGCTGGAGCGCTTGACGGATCTCTTGGTCCTTATCTAAGTCAGTTTGTGTCTCCTTCATTGGTGCTGCACTGTCCTGGATAGAAGAGCATGCAAGGTCCCATAATCTAAGTCCCACCCTGTACCTCCCCAACACTTCTCATGGCTTACCAGCAACCTTTGCAGTAATCTAAACAGTTAGCAAACACTAGTGAAACTGTTGCCTGAACATCCAGCCTCGTTGGACCCCATGGCCTAGCTGGACAGTTCCTGGCCACCATTAACCTGCCAGCACCAATCCCATTGGTTTCTGAGGAGCTGTAGCCTTCTGGTCACATTCTAGCTACCTCATGGCCTGCAGGGTCACCAGATCACACTTCCATTATCTGCCTCTTTTCTTTTTGTAACCTTTCCCCCTGCCTCGGTTTTAAAAGGAGTGAAAGGTAGCTTGTTTGCAATATTGCATCCTCCCAACCCAACCCTGTTTCTACCACTATCCTCCATCTGTCCCAAGCCGGCATGAATTCTGTCACAAAACAGGTTTGCACCATTTCTGCCGGTAGTGGATTCTCAACCTTTTTAATGTTGTGGCACACCATCGTCTTCTCTTTCCACCGCTTTCCCTTCCCTCCTTCCACCCCACTGGCATCATCACTTTACCTACACTTCCTTCCCCCACTCCCTCAACATCAGGACCATCTTCCCTTCCTTCCAACCCATGGCATCAGCACCATCTTACTCTTCTTCCCATCCACTTGGCATCAGCATTTTCCCTTCCCTCCCACTTCCTTAGCATCATCAGAATCCCTTCCCTTCCTTCCCTGGCATCCCGTTGCCTTCCCCCCACTGGATAGCCTCCAGCTGGCAAGAGGAAACCAACGAGCAGAATATCTTACCTGCTGCTGCTGCCTCCTCTGCTGGCTTTCCTCTGAAGTCAGAATTGTACGGAGCTGGCAGGTCTTGTGAGACAATTCCAACTTCAGAAGGAAGCGGGCAGAAGAGGTGGTCGCAGTAGCAACAGCAGCAGCAAGTAAAGAGTGTTGATTCCTGACTCCTGCAGGTGGGAGGCCATAGTGCAGGGAACCAGGGACAAGGGAGACTGTGAGAGCCAGACTTGCTGCCAGCAGCAACAGCTATAACTTGCTACTATCTTCCTTCTGCTGGCAGCTAAAATCTCATGACGTACCTGAGGTTCCTGGAACACCTGGTGAACACAGATTATGCTAGGCTTGTGCCTACTTAAGTAGTATTTTCTCATCTTTACTCTAAACTTTCCTCCATCCAGCTTACCTGTAAACAGGGTTCTCTATAGACAGCAGGATGAATTAGCATTATGCATGGATGAAGTTATCTGACGGCGCCGACATGACCCATCTGTCAAAGTTCAGTAAATCTTTATTGAGCGTAAGCTGGAATTTATTTACTCAAGGCATTTATAATCTGCTGTCCCCAAGGTTCTATGCATATAAACATTCATAAAAAAATAATAAAAAGACAAACAATACGAAAAAAGCACTGCTGTAAATCCCTATGCATGACGCTATTGCACGTGACCTTTCATAAATGCTGCAAGGACCAAGGGTTGAGAGTCAACAATGGGCCAGCAAGCCAACTCATATCATCAAGAACTTCAAGAACCTAGATCCTCCTGCGCAAAACACTGGAAAAATAATGCTTTCAGATGTTTCTTGAATGTTGTCAGGCAAACCTCTACTCTTAAAGTGCCAGGTAAAGAATTCCAGAAAAGAGGATCCACTATGGAAAATGGTCTGTCATGAGTTTCTAGCTTAGGGGATATCCAATAAGTTCTGGCTCGAAGATCGCAATAAGCATAAAGGTCTTTAGATCTTCAGCAAGGAGCTGAAATACTCAGGTACATCAGAACTCAAGATCTTATGGAGTAAAGACAACACTTTGAATTTATTGCACATTTTAGTGGTAAACCCAGGTAAGCTGAGTTAGAGTAGTATAAAGAGATGAGAACAAGCGCCTGTAAGATTGATCTAGGATATAATGTGTATCTAGAAAATCTTGCAGCTGCTTCAAACCTCTTTTTCATTCAATTTTGCAAAGACAATGATGATATGGGATGGTAGTTGGACAGGATGATAGGATCCAAAAAAGGCTTCCTGAGGTTTGGTCAGACAACAGCCTGCTTCAGAGAAAGAGGTAATACAACACCTGACAAGGAAACATTAACCAACTTGGATAGAAATTCACCAACATCAGAGCGAAGGGCCTTTATAACAGCAGTTGGTCAAGCATTAAAAGGATGAACAGAATTATTCAAAGAGATAATAAATTGGTAGGACTCTTTGGAAGATACCAGTGAAAAATGCTCCCATATTTCCAGATCTAGATGTTACGTGCTCCCTGTTCAGGGAACATGTTTGAGGGGTAGCACAGGAGAGCAGGAATGAACATGGGGCAGTCTTCTCCCCAACTAACCCCTTTCTCCACAGGTTGGGCTTTTGGATGCTAGGGGCTAGTAGGAGTCCAGTGCGGTGGCAGTACATGGGAAGTCTGAGAACAGGCTGGATCAGACAAGGCAATGAACACTCTGGGTTAGGCAAAGCTGTAGACAGGCTGAACCAGGCAAGGCTGTGGACAGGACACAACAACACCAGACAAGGACATGGCAGGACAGAGACAGGACAGGATTAGAACAAGACTAGACAGAACAAGGGCTGAGAAAGGCAACACAACAAATACACCCGAAGGCAACTAGGCAGATGGTCCATAGGCCACCAGGAAACAAAATGAGGCCAGATAGGCCACAAGACAGACAAGGCAAGGAGTGAGAAGGCTGGATAGCCACAAAACAAGGCTGGGGGAAGAAGGCTGGATGGCCACAAGGCAAGGCTAGGAGCAGAAGGCCCGAAGGCCACAAGACAAGGCAAGGTTAAAGGGAAAGTAGTAAGAAAGACTCGGGCCAGGACAAGGAACAAAAGGTAACTCTATGAACTGACAATGTGGCTATGGCAAGGCTGGATTACATAGGGTAGATATCTGGACATGGTGAGAACAGAGAGGAAAAGCTTTGCCAGCCTGGACAGTATGCTCATTGAGATCCCCTGGTGGAAGGAAGGCTGCAAGACAGGCTGAGTCATGAGACCAGGACGAGATGATGAGGACAGTTCTGAGCGGGACTCACCGGAGGCCTTTGCTGGTAGGAAGGCATCATAGTCAGGGTATGGTGAGGCTGCATAGCAGCTGAAATGGTAACACTAGGTCAACAGGGGCCACATCAAGAATAGGATTATTAGAAAAGCAGGTACAAAGATTCTAAACTTTTTCTTGAAACAAATTAGCAAAATAGTCATAATTAATAGGAAGATAGGCAGAGTGACCTGAAGAACATTACCCACCAAATAATTTACAATCCAAAATAACTCAATGGGATGGTTGATAGATGACGAGAAGTAAAATAAAGCTACTTTTCCCTCTCAATGAGCAGCCTATACTCATCAGGAAGAGCCAAATACAGTGCCCTGTCATCAGCGAATTGGAACTTGAAACTTGTGCCAGCACTGTTCAGCATAAAGCAAGAAGCTTTTGGTGGATTTAACTTTGGATGTAAACCAGGGCACCATAGGTGCTCGAACATTTAAGCTTGATTTAAAAGGAGTCATGCCATAAAGCTACAGTGGATTCAATATCAAGACACGAAACAGAGGTTAACTTGGGCAGCTAGAGTGTGCGAAGTCATTCTAAATCCACATGACCCTGAAACATGACATTCACATTAGGACTCTTGAACTTATGCGCTAAAATGCTCTGTTCCAGCACAGCAGATGGCACCACAGTTTGGCGCACCAAGAGCATAAGAGGAGCCTTGGAGTACACGCTCTGCACCAATGAAACAAGCAGTGCTCTTGTCAGACCCAGGTCTTAGAGCAGGTGACTCGGTGCATGGAGTTCTTCCACGTAAGAAACTACAAGAGCATCTGCACTGATGAGGCTACAAACGTGGACAGCCCCAAAGGGGGAGGGGCGGGGTCCCTTTGCTGCTTAAGTACCTTTCTCTACACCTAGTCTAGCACCTCCATCTTCAAGAATTGTGTTAGGGGCCCAGGCATCAATAACAGAGTGACTCTAACTGTGATGGATATACAGTGCCCACAGAAGCTGGCCTTAAATCCACTCACAGCAGGCTTCTTCTTGGCTCCGTGTCAGGTGACCATCACCCATGCTTAATGGCTAATTCATGCCTGTTTATTGATGGAGAATTCCTTTTCTGTGGAAGTCTCCCTTTCCTTTGGTTTACTAAAGTCTCTTAAATATTTGAATGTTTAGGTCATATGCCCCTCTCTCTTGTTTCCTCCAGCAAGTACATTTTGAGTGCCTGGAGCCTTTTTATTTATTTTATTTTTTTGCAGGCCTCATGTAATTTTTGCCCTTTCCTGAACTGCTTCCACCTTCAATGTCCTTATGAAGGTATGGCCTCCAGAACTGAACACAGTACTCAAGCTGGGGGTCTCACTAGTAACCTATAAAAGGGCAATGTTACCTCCTTTCTTCCTGCTGCTGATACCTCTACTTGCGCTATTAAGCATACCACTAGCTTTCCCTATTGCTTTATCACGTTGACTGCCTACCTTCCAATCATCTGAAGTGGTTACTCCCTGACCTCGTTCTTGTTTGACAGTTTCCTGTTTGGATTCTTCTAAATGAAATGATATGTAGCTAGTGGATTTTTTCTTTTTTGTCCCAAATGTAGGCTTTTACACTTTTTAACATTAAGGCCTTTTTCCAGTTTTTTCAAGTCCCCCTTTCAATTTTTTTCACCCATTTCTCTGCAATTTCACAACTGGTCCAAGCAACGAGCCCTGAAGTACTCCACTTTACCTTCTCCAGAGTGAACCCTATTGACCAAGACCGTCACAAAGGTTGAACAAGAAGGGCAACCACCCTGAATGCCAAGCTGGGAGGTGAGGGGGGGGGGGGTGGAAGAAATGGTATGTAGGGGGTACCAAGCCACACTATTGAATCAGTCTGCAAGCATATGGACTCAAAAAAGAAGGCGGCATCAAAAGCAACCCTCACCCAGGACACCATTTTATCCTGCGACTGCACTGCCATTGACCATCAATATTCCTGTCACTCTACTAGTTTCTCACCCATGTAAAACTTTCTTTCCTACACTCCTGTCAACTGAAAAGCAGGCTGTTAATACAAAACAAAACAAACTTCAAAATGTCTGTCTGCCAAAGCCAGAAGTCCAAGAAGTAAGATGACAGAGTTAGTGTATAGCAATGAATGAAGAGGTATACATAATTGGCATCTCAGAGTTCTGGTGGAAGGAGGATAAGCAATTCGACAATGCTATACCAGGGTACAAATTATACTGCAATGATAGGGTGGATCAACTTGGGGGCAGAATGGAGTTTTATGTTCAGGATGGCATAGAGTCCAAGAGGATAAAGATCTTGCAAGAGACTAAATGCGTATTTTGATATTACGCATACAGTCGCCCCAGTTGTTGTTCCCCTATTTATATATATTATGTTACTCTATGATGAAGCATTTCACTATATATTATTGTTGAACTGTTGACCTGTTCTATGTTTATTGTTTATTGCTCAATGTTCTATGTTCGATGTAACGCCATAGCCGCGACAGTTATGTTCAATTGTAAACCGATATGATTTGATATCTTTGTTCAAGAATGTCGGTATAGAAAAATTCGAAATAAATAAATAAATAAATAAATAAATGCACAATAGAATCTTTATGGGTAGAGATCCCATGTGTTGGGGAAGATTATAGTGAAAGGAGTATACTACAGTCGATGATGAAATACTAATAGAAATAAGGGAAGCTAACCAATTTAGCAATGCAGTAATAATGGGAGATTTCAATTACCCCAATATTGACTGGGTAAATGTAACATGAGTTTATACAAGAGAGGTAAATTCCTGGATGGAATAAATAACTGCTTCATGGAGCAATTGGTTCAGGAACTGACAAGAGAGGGAGCTATTTTAGATCTAATTCTGTTGCGAGCATGGCCATCAGCTGGTGTGAGCGTGGAGGTGTGGTCGCTAGGTCATGGGAGAGCGTGAGCCCCTGGACCACAGCACGACTCAGGGCGGAGCCCCAAGGCACACCGTGGGAGATGAAGCGCATGCAAGCATGGGCGGAGCAGGAACAAGGCAGGGTCAGCCCTCCACTTGACCTACATGCACCAGTGGGACCCAGCAATGCAATGCTGGTCACAAGAGTAGCCCTCCACTACTCGGTAGCCCTTCCAGACCTGCTGCTTGGGAACAACGAGTGTGTGAGGCCAGACGGAGGCTGAGGGCAGGAACATAAAGACTCAGACGAAGACTCAGGATACTCGGAGGATTCAGACTAGGTTACTCAGGAGACTCGTACGAGGACTTGGATACTCAGAAAACTCAGACGAAGACTTGGAAACTCAGGATACTCGGAGGACTCAGACAAGGACTCAGGATACTTAGAAGACTCGGACAAGGATTCAGGATACTCGGACTCAGACGAAGATTCAGGATACTCAGAAGACTCAGACAAGGATTCAGGTTATTCAGAAGCAAGGATTCAGGACTCAGGTGAAAGTACTGGGTGAAAACTGCATCGCAGCACGCCCTACACAGCCGGCCATGCTGATCGCGGACCATGCTGAGCACAAAGCAGACTCCAGGCAAAGAAGTGGAACTTGAGACTGGAACAAGTCGAAGATTCAGTAGAGGCCTGCACCAGGGCACACCCTACACAGCTGCCTGTGGCTGGTCCCGGACCTCGCTGAAGCGGAGCAGGTTCTTGCAGAGTCTTGGGCATGGATGGAAGCAGGCACAAACTCCGAAGACCAGGTCAGGATTCAACACTCAGGATTCAAGACTCAGGATTCTCAGAAGCAAGGCATTAAAAACAGGAGTCTTCCGGAGGCTTGCACTGCAGATGAGAAGGAGGCAATGTGCCACGAGGTGCCCTACACAGCCACCCATGGGCTGGTCATGGACCACGACGAAGGCATGCCAGGAAAGGTGGACACAAGGAAACTGGGAACTGGTTACAGAGGTGAAGACGAAGGCATCAGGACCAAGACATCAGGAACACAGAACATCAGGACATCTGGAACATCAGGACATGGAACAGGCAACGAAGGAGCTCCGATGAAGGAAAAGACCAGGAACATCAGGATGAGACCAGGAACACCAAGAACACAGACGAAGAGCCATCTAGACAAGTAAAGACCATGGAGGACCTTGATCCGGCAAAGAAGAACATGGACAACCATGGGACCTGGAACGAAGGCCCTGAGGAACAGGAACTGAGCCCTTTTATAGAGCTGAAGCAGGAAGTGAGCAAAGGCTGGCTTCCGGTGGGGCCGCGGGCTTTTCCCGCCGCTGGCCCTTTAAAAAGTGAAGAGGCGCGTGCCGGTGCCTAGAGGGCCTGGGGCAAGACCAAGGACAGCGATGTCCCTGCCGCATGGATAAAGAAGCAGGCCCTGACAGCGGCACTAGGCTGCGAAGGAAGGTGGACCTGGAGGCGGCTTCCTGCTGCGAAGATGTGGACATCTCAGGGTGACACTAGGCCGCAAAGATCAAGGCAGTGGCGGCGGTTTCAAGGTCCCGGCGACAGCGATAGGGCTGTGAAGATGAAGGCAGCAGTGGTGGCGGCTTCCTGCTGTCTAGGAGGTCCAGCAGCAGCACTCAAGCCGCAAAGAAGAGGACCAACGGCAGCGCCAGGGCCGCGAGGGAGGTGTCAGCGGCATCCGGCCGCGCAGGCAAGGCCCCAGGGAGAGGTCAGGCAGCGTGGGCAAGAGTGGCAGTGAGTGGAGAGGCCTGCTCGTGGGATGAGCTCTACGATCAGGAACGTAACAATTCTTAGTGGAACAAAGGATTTGGTGAGAGAGGTAATGATAGTGAGGCCACTTGACAATAGTGATAATAACATGATCAAATTTGAATTAATGTCTGGTAGAGAGAGATAATAAGTAAATCTACATCTCTAGCAATAAACTTTCAAAAGGGAGACTGATAAAATAAGGAAGACAAAAAGAACCTGAAAGGTGCAGCAACAAAGGTAAAGTGTGCAACAGGGTGTGGCATTGTTTAAAAATACCATCTTAGAAGAGCAAGCCAGATGTATTTCATGCATTAAGAAAAGTGGAAGGAAGGAAGGAAAAATGACTGCCAGCTTGGTTAAAAGGTGAGGTGAAAGAGTCTATTTTAACTGAAAAAAAAACTTCCTTGAAAACTTGGAAAAAGAATCCATCTAAAGAAAATAGAAAAAAGCATAAGCATTGGCAAGTTAAATGTAAACCATTGATAAGACAGGCTAAGAGAGAATTTGAAAAGAAGTTGGCCTTAGATGCAAAACTCATAATAAAAACATTTTAAATATATCCAAAGCAGGAAGCCTACAAGGGAGTCAGTTTGACTAGGGAAGATAAGGCCATCGCAGAAAGACTAAATTAATTCTTTGCCTCCGTGGTTTACAAATGAAGCTGTTGGGGCGATAACCATTCCATTCCTATTTCAAGGGTGATGATTCAGATGAACTGAACCAAATCACAGTGAACTTGGAAGATGTAGTAGATAAGATTGACAAACTGAAGAGTAGCAAATCACCCAGACCAGATGGTATACACCCCAGGGTTCTGAAAGAACTAAAAAATGAAATTTAAGATCTATTACTAGTAATGTGTAACCTATCATTAAAATCGTCCATTGTACGTGAAGACTAGAAGGTGGCCAATGTAGCCCTATTTAAAAGGGCTCCAGGGATGATCCAGGAAACTATAGATCGGTGAGCCTGACTTCAGTGCGGGGAAAAATCATGGAAACTATTCTAAAGCACAAAATCACAGAACATAGAGTTAGACATGGTTTAATGGGACACAGCCAGCCTAGATTTACCCAAGGGAAGTCTTGCCTCACAAATCACTCCATTTTTTGAAGGGGTTAATAAACATGTGGTTAAAGGTGAGCCAGTAGATGGAGAGTTTTGGATTTTTAGGAAGCATCTGACAAAATCCTCGATGAGAGGCTTCTAAGAAAATTAAACGTCATGGGATAGGATGCAATGTACTTTTGTAGTAATTGGTTAAAAGACAGTGAGTAGTAGGGAGGACTTTCAGCTGGGAAGCCTCTCAACAGAGAGGCCGGCAGAGGAGTGCAGTTTTTGAGGCTTGTTTTACAGCTTGAGCCGTTCCATCGTTGCCCCGAAACCATGCCCCCGGAGTGACGTCATCAGAAGGGGTCGGGACGCTGCGATAAATTCGGGCCACCTACAGTGAGTAACCGGAGGACTTTCAGCTGGGAAGCCTCTCAACAGAGAGGCCGGCAGAGGAGGGCAGTTTTTGAGGCTTGTTTTACAGCTTGAGCCGTTCCATCGTTGCCCCGAAACCACGCCCCCGGAGTGACGTCATCAGAAGGGGTCGGGACGCTGCGATAAATTCGGGCCACCTACAGTGAGTAACCTGAGGACTTTCAGCTGGGAAGCCTCTCAACAGAGAGGCCGGCAGAGGAGGGCAGTTTTTGAGGCTTGTTTTACAGCTTGAGCCGTTCCATCGTTGCCCCGAAACCACGCCCCCGGAGTGACGTCATCAGAAGGGGTCGGGACGCTGCGATAAATTCGGGCCACCTGCGGCGCGCACCGAAGCCGCGCGCCAAAGGGGCGCGCCCCTGGATGAAAATTTCCTTTTGGTAGTTTCTTCTACATTTATGGGTAGGAAACGAAAATCAAAAGTGTGGACATCTTCACCCGCAGCTATGGAAAGTAGGGGACCAATGGATCAGCATGTAGTCCGCCGGGTAAGTCAAGCAGCCCGCAGTACTGTACCTGACATTTCATTTTCCTCAGGAGCCTCTGAAAGCCCTAGCCAGCAGTTTCAAGCTCAAGACCATATAGAGGTGGAGTTACCCAATTCATCAAGTTCAGAGGTAGTAGAAACTATTGCTGATCCTCCTCCTCTAGAGGAAGATAGTACCAATGAAGCGGTTCTAAGTGGAGAAGCAGGACTACAGATACTTAGTTCTGCACCCTTAGACCCGCAGAATATAACCCTGACTGATGTGTGGAAGGCTATAAATGACCTTCAGAAGATTATGACAGGTTTTATGTTGCAAACTAAGAAAGGGAATGTCGAAATGAAAAATGATTTACATAAATGTGATAACCGTTTAAAACAATTGGAGGAGACAGGAAAGATCACTACAGATCAAATAACTAAATTATAGATAGCAAATAATTCCTTTATTAAAGATAGTTTGAGTACCCAAAGGCAGATAGAGAACTTGGAAAATGAGAACAGGGTTAAGAACTTAAGGTTCTTAAATTTCCCCATGACGAGACTTCTCTCTGCTATTGAGTTACTAAAAAAATATCTTAAAGAGAATTTGGCTATTCTTGACGTAGATGATAAGTCCATATCCAAAATTTACTATGTAATGACCTCTAAGCTTAAGAGACAGGAAGGAGAGGGTGGGATGGACAGTATACAGCAAGAGTCCCCCAATTTAACCTCCTTCTTGGAGTCATCTATTGACGACATCCCACAAAGAGCTACTCTTTTAGTAACTTTTTGTAAAGAAAACGATAAGGTTAATATATTGCAGAAATACTTTAAAAATAGGGAAATTCTATTCTGTGGGTATAAAGTTCAAGTATTTCCGGATGTGTCACGATCAACACAATACAGGAGGAAACAATTTCTTTCCTTGAAAGCTCGAGTATTGTCCCTAGGGGCAACATATTTTCTTAAATTCCCCTGTAAATGCCTGGTGACTTATCAAAATCATAAATTTATCTTTCAGGATCCTACACACCTGGAAGTATTTTTGACAGATAAGGAAAAGGTCTGAGTTGTTAAAGAACTGCATTTAAAAAATGATAGCCCAGCAAAATGCTATTATATTATATAACATTTGCTAGTTAAGTATTTCTTATTTAGGTCCTCCCATCTTGGGGACTATTGGATTTGCATCTTAGAAGTAATTACTTTTTGAATTATTTGATGTATTATTGTTATGTTGATTGCAAATTGTTTCCTGATTTTTTGCATATTTTTTATAATTTGTAAAAACTCTAATAAACTATAAATAAAAAAAAAAAAAAAAAAAAAAGACAGTGAGTAGGATTAAATGGTAGGGATGTACAGAGGGACACCATACGTTGCATTCGGGATTCATATTCATCGGGGGGCAGATATGTTGTATTAGGCAAGGGGGCCCCCCGATACGTACATGCGTTAATTTTTATTCGTTTCTCGTCTAAAATTGAATTAAGTACAACCCCCAACCGGGCTTCAGACGATTGAAAATATCGTCGATATTTTCAAAATCGTCAGAAATCGGGGGCTCCCCCGAAACGATAGGAAAACCCCACGATATTGATCGTGGGGGTTCTCTTATCGTTTTGGGGGAGGGCGGGAAAAACGGCACACAAAAATAGCCCCTAAACCCACCCCGACCCTTTAAAACTAATCCTTTTGCTTCCCCCACCCTCCCGACCCCCCCCAAAAACATTTTACAGGTACCTGGTGGTCCAGTGGGGGTCCCGGGTGCGATCTCCCGCTCTCGGGCCGTCGGCTGCCACTAATAAAAATGGCGCCGATGGCCTTTGCCCTTACCATGTGACAGGGTATCCGTGCCATTGGCCGGCCCCTGTCACATGGTAGGAGCACTGGATGGCTCGCGCCATCTTTAAAAATGGCGCGGGCCATCCAGTGCTCCCTCCATGTGACAGGGGCCGGCCAATGGCACGGATACCCTGTCACATGGTAAGGGCAAAGGGCCATCGGCGCCATTTTGATTAGTGGCAGCCGACGGCCCGAGAGCGGGAGATCGCTCCCGGGACCACCAAGTACCTGTAAAATGTTTTTGGGGGGGTCGGGAGGGTGGGGGAAGCAAAGGGAATAGTTTTAAAGGGTCGGGGTGGGTTTAGGGGCTATTTTTGTGTGCCGTTTTTCCCGCCCTCCCCAAAACGATAAGAGAACCCCCACGATCAATATCATGGGGTTTTCCTATCGTTTCGGGGGAGCCCCCGATTTCTGACGATTTTGAAAATATCGACGATATTTTCAATCGTCTGAAGCCCGATTCACATCCCTATTAATCAGGTTTTATTCTTTCAGATAATAGAGGGACTAGGGGGCACTCCATGAAGTTAGCAATTAGAACATTTAACACAAATTGGGAAAAAATTGTTTTTCACTCAACACACAATTAAAATCTGGAGTTCGTTACCAGATGATGTGGTTAAGGCAGTTAGCTTATCTGGGTTTAAAAAAGGTTTGGACAAGTTCCTGGAGGAGAAGTCCATAAACTACTATTAGTCAAGTTGACTTAGGGAATAGCCACTGCTTATTACTGGCAAGGGATCTATTTAATGTTTTGGGTACTTACTAGGTACTTCTATCCTGGATTGGCCACTGTTGGAAACAGGATGCTGGGTTTTATGGACCCAGTATGGCAACTTCTTATGTTCTCATACTGTTCACCTTGTCTGCAAATTCAATGGATTTTTTTTCTGACCCAGCCTGGCACTTATATTATTAATAGTGATAAAAGCCTTACTGAAATCTTACTTATCCATCACTTTTGATACCTCAACACATATCCAAGATAGTGAAAAACTCTATCTTCAAATTGCATGTGTTAAAGTGACTCCGTCCCTTATTATTTTTTCATGACTACTGCTCAGTGTTGCAGGCATTGATTTTTTCTGGCATTGATTATTGCAACGAATTATACATAGATCTACCTGATACAGCAATTAGACCTCTGCAATTGATCCAAAATTCAGCAGCCAGACTCCTTACTGCCACCCCTCTAAAGCAGCATAAATCTCCTATTCTGCAAAAACTTCACTGGTTGCCAGTCAAATTTAGGATACGTTATAAAATCATCTCATTAATACACTCTTTGCTAAATAGCACAGATTCCATCTGGCTATGTTCCATATTGCGAGTGTATAGACCTGGGAGAGAACTTAGATCAGCGGGAAAAAAACTTTTAGAAGTTCCCTCAGTGAAAAAGGCCACTTTAAATATAACAAGGCAAAGAGCTTTTTCTGTCGCAGGCCCCATTCTGTGGAATGCCTTGCCAGACTCTTTAAGATTAATTTCTAATCGAAAAGAGTTTAAGAAAGCATTAAAAACGTACTTATTTAAGGAAGCATTCGGGAACATAGAAACTACCAATTAACAACTAAATTGTCATGAAGCCAGTTCATCTTAACCATTATCAAGAATAGAATGATGTCCTTATCATCTTAGTTTTTCGTTTTTTCTTTTTTCCTTCTTTTGGTTTTGTAATGTAGCAGCCAATTACTTACTATCTCAAGTTCACCCAAATTTTACGTTATTGATCATGTTATTAATTGTATTTTTATTCAAACTTTGTTTAGATATTTATTTTATTATGCTTTTATTTTATTTTATGTTATTCTAGTTTTATTTTTACTTTATTATTTTAAGTGACTTTTGATTATAATTATATAGTTGTAAACCGCTTTGGTCAATTTTTATATTGGTAAAACGGTATATAAATAAGCTAAATAAAAAATAAATAAATAAATACAGTTTGCAATCTCTCCAGTTGCTGAAAATCTTCCCTGTCTTCTTCAAGGAGAAGCTGATCTGAACCGAGGAGTGCTGTCAGCACTTCCCTGAGCTCTTTCAGCATCCTGGAGTGTATCCCATTGGATCCCGTGAATATATCTACTTCCCTTGTGTATGCACTTCAAATACTTCTTTCTATTCATTTCACATTTATTAATGCCTGTTCCTGACTCAGGGCCATGAACAGCAAATAGTAGTAGAGTGAAGCAGAATAGAGACTACACAGCAAACTGGAGGAAGAGCTTTCATTTATTCTTACCCCAATCTAGCCCGACCAGTGCAGCAACAAGGCTGGCCAGGGCCCACAGATTGCAACTCTCTCCTGAGTTTGGCAGGTGTGTGCACCAATGTGGGCCTCTAGGTGTGGCTGTTGCGCAAGGGCTAGGACTCCCAATGGTTGGGGGGAAGACTGTGAAATCTGCCTCCACGATATCCCCATCCCTTTCCACTCACACAAACAGGCCAATACAGTAAGGTGCGCTCAGCCAAGTGCACCGTTTAATAGAGATGTGCATTTGTTTATCACGAATTAGGCAATTTCAATGAAGTTGCCTAATTCGTAGTGGTTTGGGGGACCTGAACCACGAAACGGATTTTCCCCGAACTTCAAGGAAAATTCATTTTTCGGGTTAGTGCGGGGGGGGGGGGGGGGGAGGGGCGCATTTATTTAAAAAAAACAAAAAAACACCCCAACCCTTCAATTTTACTTTCTTACAACCCCCCCCCCCCCCCCCCACCATCCCGATCCCTCTCCAAGACTTACTAAAAGCCCTGGTGGTCCAGCGGGGTCCCATGAGCTATCTCTCCCTCCGTGCCTTCGGGCCTGCTACCAATCAAAATGGCACCGATGGCCCTTTGCCCTTACGATGTCACAGGGGCTACCGGTGCCATTGGTCAGCCCCTGTCACATGGTAGGAGCAATGGACGGCCGGCACCATCTTGTGCTCCTACCATGTGACAGGGGCTGACCAATGGCACCGGTAGCCCCTGTGACATCGTAAGGGCAAAGGCTATCAGTGCCATTTTGCAGCCGACGGCCCGAGTGCAGGAGATCACTCTAGGACTGGTAGCAGGCCCGACAGCCCGACGGCATGAAAGGAGAGATCGCTCACAGGACCCCGCTGGACCACCAGGGTTTTTAGTAAGTCTTGGGGAGGGATCGGGATGGTGGAGGGTTGTAAGAAAGTAAATGTGAAGGGTTGGGGTGGTTTTTTTTCCGATTTGGGGTTTGTTTTTTTTTAATTTGTTTTTCTGGTTTCGGGTTCCAGCTTCATTTTTGGCGAAAATCGATACGTGGGAAAACTCATTTTCCCACGAAGCGCCCGAACTGAAACCCAACCTGAGCCAGAAAAACGAAGCTCATCTCTACCGTTTAACCTGCAATTGGCCGTGCATTTTCGAGGCATGTCTATTACCCCTTATACAGTAAGGGCTTTAGCTCACCGAAAACAAGCGGCCAACCCCCCTGAAAACTAATAGTGCTCATCACATGCAAATGCATGTTGATGAGGCTATTAGTTAATCCCCAGGATACTGAAAGTAAAATGTGCGGCCAAGCCGCACATTTTATGCTCAAAATTTCTGAGCAACCCGGTAAAGTGTACAGAAAAGCAGAAAATATTGCTTTTCTGTACAACCTCCAACTTAATATCCTAGCGATTTTAAATCAGAGGAACCAAAACTTAAAAAAAAGAAGTTAAAAAAAATCTGCCCACTGGTCAGCGGGTTCAAAAATCGATGCCAGTAAAATAGAGCATTGGTTGTCGGATCCACTGATGGCCACCTCTACTGCTAATTAGGAGGCGCTAGGGATACACTATTGTCCCTAGTGCCTTTTTATCATCGCACCACATCATTTAAATACAGAATTGCGCACCCAGGAGAGGTGCCTGGGCGTGCGTCAGGAGAGCGGGTGCTCAACTCGGAGTGCCCGCACTCCTGCAATTTTTACTGTATCAGCCTGAAATAGAAGCCAGGCTCAGGAAGCAAATCTAGTTCCTCAAGATAGCCTGCAGCTCTGCAACAGAACCATGAGATGGTCCTTCATGGTCAGTGCTGTTCAAAGTTCATAGTGATTTGTTGTATTTGATCCATCTTTCCATACTGTGAAAGATAAAACAGCAAATTAAAAACCTGCGTTTATCTATAGTTAGCTTAGCTCTGGAGAAGATATTGTTATTTAACGTTTTTGAGAGCTCTTCCTCCATAGCTGTCCCCATTGCATAATCTAAGTAGCCAGGGCCTTACCTCCTGCAGAGTGCAGACATAATAAAGCCTGGACACAGCACACAACACTGAATGCAAACCTGGCGACGATTTTATTTTATATTTTAATAAAAGGCTACGACTATAAGAAAAGATATACATCTTTTGCTCCAAACCTTCGCCCCCATCCAAAAAGAACTAAAATACATTAGCACAAAAAAAAGGAAGCAGATCAGAAAAGAAAATAAATGATTACCAAGAGACGTACAATCTAAAACGGTACAGCATCCTGCAGAGCACAAAGGGACTAACAATAGCAAGAGGGCGCGGAGCTCCGAGAGAGCACGGACTGTTTGTGCTCCCACTGCCCCCGCCGAGGAAGAGAAGTTTATTTTCCTTGCAAGGAGCGAAGTGACCTTTTGTTGTCGTTTGCTCCTTTTTTTTTTACCTTGCGGCCAGGCAACTTTTCCCGGCGCACGAGCCCGCAGCCCCGATCGCTGGCGATCCGGGCACTGCAAGCGGCGGGAGCCAGCGAGACAATTGCAGTGTCCCGGGAAAGGAGTGGGGGGGGGGGGGGGGGGGGGGGGGGGGGGGGGGGAGAAGTAGCGCGCCTACGACCCAGTCGGGATTCCCATTCTTATGTAAATAGGGCGCTGGGCGCTTTCGGCCAATGAGCGGGAGGCTGTGCCGGGGGGAGGATTACCTGCGGTGGGAGGAGAGAGAAAGCGAGAAGCAGCGGCAAGCGGAGGAGCCGGGCAGAGCTGGGGAAGAGTGCCTGCTGCGGCGGGGGAGGGCGGAAGGGATGCGCGCCGCCGGCTCCACGGTGCCCGCCGTCTCCGACGCGGAGCTGCAGCGGCGCTGAGCTGCTGCGGAGGGGGGGGGGGGGGGGGGGGGGGGCGATCGCGGCCGCCGCCGGGCACCCGGGGAAGCCTCGTCCTCCGGCCCCGCTGGGATGCGCCCCGCGGCTCGGGCAGCTTGCAAAGCCCACGACTGAACTTGCGCCTTTGACAGCGGCCCAGGTGCTCTTGTTGTGCGGGGCAGAGATTCCAGCATTTTGTAACGAGTGGTAAGTGTTTTGGGTGAAAAAAACAAACCCAACAACCATGAGTTAACAGGTTCAAGAAGTGATAATTCTCCTCCTCTCTCCCCCTCCCCCCCCCCCCCCCCCAAAAAAAAAAGTCTGAAACCTGCTTTAGCCACGGATTAGAAAGACGCAGCGGCCGGTGCAGGATTCCTGAAACGTGGGGCTTTGCATAGTTTGGGGAGGGGGGGGGGGGCTCTCGCCCCCGCCCAAAACCCGGGAATCTTTCTTTGCGGTGGCGGGGGAAATAAAATTCTCGCTGTTACAGAAAACGGATCGGCAGGTTTCCGGAGCCACAAGTGCCACAGCTCTTCCTTTCCAGCGCATCGGAAGACTGCAGTGGGCCCAGAGGCAAATCGGTGGCTACGCTATTTAAGGCTTCTCTTTTTGAGTCTTGGGCTGCAAGGGAATTTCTTTGACAGCATGTCAGAATGGCTTGAAAATCTGCCCGAGTTGTGAGACCTGTTTCACTAATCCCGTATGGGGTTTGTTGGATTTTCGTAACCATGCGTGTGTGGGGGTTTTTGTTTTAACCATCCAATGTAAATCTCATTCCAAGTATCAACTGTGCGTGGGAAGAAATCAACGCGCTGGGTTCCCGAGCAGTGAGCACTGTTGGAAATGATAACAGGAAGGTTGCAGAAGCCTGATTATTTAGGGGTAAAAACAAAAACCCCACTCGTTAGATAATAAAAGGATGAGAGAGATGAAAACCACCACGGGGGGCGGAAGGGGAGAAAAACTATAGGTTCTCCACTCTTTTGTAATATCTCAGGGCTCCTTAGCACCCAGCTAGCGAGATAATACTATAAGTTATAAAAACTTGTTCACCGAGCAGAACAATCTTCTGCTGTCAATATTATATGGTAAAAGGAGGGGGGGGGGGCGGGGGAAGCAAGGGAATCAAAGGTAAGAGCAATAAAGCTAAAGAGACAAAATAATATCGCCTTTTTTGTGGTTAGCTGTTATTTCTTTTCTACCAAAACTGAGCATTTTACTGAATCGTTTCAGAGAAATATCCATGCATGCTGTCTATTCCACGCTTGGTAAGAGACACAAAAAAAATGGATTAAACTAGCACAAGTTTGAAACTTGTGAGTTGCCATCATGCACTCTCTGTGGCAACCAGTGTCAAGCGACTTTGAGAATTAAAAATCCACTGGAAGGTTGATTGAGAAGGTGGTTTTAAAAAAAAAAAAGATTTTTATTTAGAATTTAAGTTTGGGATATAAAGGGTATATCGGTATCTGTTCCAGAAAAATGCATGTTTTAGTTGAATTTCCCAATAGCATTTCCCCACGTCATCTCTGCCCCCTTGCCCCACCCCTGCTGATTCTGGTTGCATATCTGGGGAACAGTGGTATGTAACTTCTGGTCCCTATCATCTAGCTGAACAGCTGTTAAGTAGCAAAACTGTGGTGTTCTCCTCATTTAAGTATCAGTTCAGACTAATTGAGCTCACTTTATTGCCGTATTTATTGCTGGACATGTTGGAATGTTTAAGCACAAGTATATAGCACCATAACCATCCAAAGGTTGAATAAACATCCTTAAAGAAAAGTATTCCCCCCCATCATTTTTTTTTTCGGCTCCTGCATACCAGGAGCTGTTGCTTGGTTCATTGGCAGCTGTCTAATCCCCTGCCGGGCCTTATCAGGATGTGTGCCCTCAGGGAGCTGGTCACTGATAGGACCCAGCAGGGAAGCTGAAGGGAAGCCAGAAGCACTGCATCAAGAACTTGGCCCAACATAACAGAGGAAAAACAATGGTTTAATGCATAAAAGATATGTGTACCTTTAGCAGAATTATAGCACATCATTCTTTATGCATCCAAGACTGAGTGCATAAATTACTTTCTTGCTTTTGCATTTCCCCTTCTGGCGTTTCTTGGCTCATTATAAAGCCCGATGGCTCGATTGGTGGGCTAATGCATGTTTGGCATGGTTGTCCGATAAACTGCGGGGCAGTGAGGAAATGCCCTTATATCAGACAGACAGTACAGCTGTCCTTCAGAGGGAGCTGGAAATTTGTTCCAGTTGCATTTCAAGCCCTTGTGCTCCCATGCATTTAAAGACTTTAGAGCAATGGTCCCCAACCCTATCCTGGGGACCCCCCTAGGAATATGCATGAGAGAAAATGTGCATGTGCACGCACATTTTCTCTCATGCATATTCATTGTGGATATCCTGAAAATCCAACTGGCTGGGGGGTCCCCAGGACAGGGTTGGGAACCACTGCTTTGGAGCATATGTTTTCAACAGCAGGCCTCTGTATAAACAAACAACTCATTTCTGGGGGCCTCGTACAGAGTGACCGTATAGTGTACAGTCAACACACATTCACCACCTCTGCGTGGTGGCATCTCTAGACAGAAGGTTATTTTCCTGGGGGGGGGAGGGGAGGCAGCAGGGGGTACCAAGCTAAGTATGGAGGGGGCAAGACAAAGTGACATTTCCGTATATAATGCCCACCCCCACACCATGGCTTCGTGCCTTTAAATTGGCTATAAAAGAAAGAGAAAAAGTCCAAAGGACCTTCTAGGCAATTAAAAAAAAAACTGACTAATTGCAAGTACCCAGTAAAATTACCCTGTTTCCCCGAAAATAAGACAGTGTCTTATATTCATTTTTGCTACCAAAGATGCACTAGGCCTTATTTTCAGGGGATGTCTAATACCGTTGAGCTGCTGGCTGCCCCTGCGTCAGCCATGTCCCACCAGTGTGCTGTCAGAGAGAGGTAAGAGTGTGCAGCATTCATGGTAATCAGCTTGGGCTGACTCTGCTGCTTTTGAACCTCTGCACACTGCTTGGAAGGGGTCCCCCGACTGGTACTGCCACCATCCCCAGATGTCAGTAATCTTGATGCCACTGTCACTGCTGCCACATGGCTATTGGGGAGGCGCCGATTGCTGCTACTGACACTGAAGCCCATTCTGCTGCCTCCTCTGTGCAGGCCCCATGGGCTTCCACTTCCTCCATGCGGATCTCGTACATTGTGAGATCCGCATAGAGAAAGTGCTATTCTTGCACATTCCCAAAGATTACATGTGCCAAACACTAAAAAGTAATTTATTTTTTTTTTACCTTTGCTGGCTGATGTTAGTTTTCTAATCGGTTGGTCACAGGCTTTTTTTTTTCCACCTTCCCTTTCTTATTTTTTTGCCAATTCCTTTTATATTGCCCTTTTTTCTTCCGTATTTCTTTTCTCTCGATCTTCTTCCCTCAAACACAGTCAGGTTCTCATTCTCACATGCATTTCTCTCTCTCTCTCACACACACACAGGCTCTCACTGTCACATTCCGTCTCTCTCACACACACACAGGCTCTCACTGTCACATGCTCTCTCTCATACAATCATTCATACACACAGTCTCTCACTGGCACATGCTGTCTGACTCTCACACACCCAGGCTCTCTCTCACTCCCACATGCTGTCTTGCTCAAGCATAGGCTCTCACCGTCACACGCTGCCTCTCTCACACACACAGAGGCTCTCACATGCTGCCTCTGCAAACATTCAGATCCTCACTCCCACACACAATCTCTCAACTCATCTCATACACGCACGCACACACCCTCTACAGACCCTCAGCCTCTCTCTCACCTCTGGGCCTCCTCTTCGCGGGTCGCCGCAGGATGGGCTCTGCAGCGGCCCTGAACTTCTCGGGCCGCGGCAGCCCTGCTACCGGGCCTCTTCCTCTTCTTGGGCCGCTGCGACTTGGAATTCGCAGCAGCCCGCGGCGGCTCCTCTTCTTCACGCGCTGATGCTCTTCCTCCTTCCTGCCCACGCGACTCCGGCAACGTTTACTTCCGGGGCCGCACAGGCAGGAAGGAGAGAGAGCATCAGCGCGTTTGAACGTGATCTTTTTCTTCGGGCAAGGAGGCTCAGCGGCCGCATGAGCCTCCTTGCGCCCGGGCGCATCGGCTCCCCTCCGGATACCACTGCTCGCGTCTGCCCCTAATACCTTGGAAACTTTATTTAAAAAAAAATGACGTCACAGGATTGACCGGCCCACCGGGGGAAGCCCGATCCCCCGATAGGTCAATCCGCCCCTGTTTACAAGGGATGTCTTACTTTCGGGGGAGGTCTTATATTTAGGAATTTGGCAAAATCTCTACTAGGTCTTATTTTTGGGGGATGTCTTATTTTCGGGGAAACACGGTACTATTACAATTATTTGATAGCAGCATTCAGCCAATTCTTCTATATGGATATGAGAGTGAATTCTTGTGCATACACAGGAAGGGACAGAATTTCAACATAAATCATGCACCTCCAGTTCTGTAACACACATGCCGCACAGAAATTCCCCCAATGGACATAAGACGTTTCCCCTTACAGCTCACCATATTAAATAATGTATTCAAACTGTGGAGTCACCTCAGTAATAGCAACACAAACACCTTCCACTGCCAGACACTTTGTGAAGTAACACAAAACGCTGCAATAATGACACTCAGAACCTATGTAGCAACCTTGCCGTACTATAACAGCAGTAACTGCCAGGACTGAAACAGCAATAACCTTACTTATAAGAGGGCAGCACTGAAATATTACAGCAACCAATTTGCTATACACAGACACTGCCTGATAGCAGAATCCCTCATCTAGGTCACAGATGAAGAACACAGACAGACGTTTACCTAATACAAAATATTAGTTTTTGTCTGCAGAGGTCTGCAGACAAAAACTAAACTGGAAACACCAAGAAACCTGATTATGAGCAGCACAACAATAGAGTCATAAAGAAAACATTAAAGCATTTCTGCCAATACTAACACATTGCAAAGATATTTTTAAAAAATGCACATTTCCACCTTCTAGAAACTGAAAATAAAATATTGTATTGTCTACCTTTTTGTTTGGGGCATTTCATTTTTATAATTGGGCTGCTTCTGGTCTCTCTTTTCAGTTTTCTCCTAAGTGCTTTTCCAAGGTTCTCATTTTCCAATGTCTTTCTCCTCCTCCTGTTTTTTTCCATTCATTTTCTACATCTGTCTCTGATATTGATCTTTCCCTTTCATCTTTTTTCTCCATTTCTCTCTTTTCTACTTCTATCCACTCATAACTAAATTTTACCCCTCCTTCTCCTTCTCCTCTCTTCCAGTCCTGTCTCCCACTTCTCACCTCTCACCTACCCATCTGCTTTCCATCTCCCACTCTCACTTTGTTAACTCTCCTATGTCCTCTCTTACACTCCTTCCCCAGTCTCCTATTGCCCCTCTTTCAACCACTCCTTAGTTCCCCATTTCCATCCTCTGAACTCACCTCTTCTCCATTCCACTCATCTACCTTTCTCTGTCTCTCATTCCCTCCCCAGTCTTAGCTCTTTCTGTCACCCATTCTCTCCCTGGCTTCTAGCCATTTGCTTCTCTCTTGCCCCTTTTTCACCCTCTCTCACCTCTTTCCTCTCTCACACCTCCACAGCATGCTCATTCCTTTCCACTGACTCTCACCCTCTATCTGGTCCTTCAGGTTATTCTCCTCTCAGTCCTTCCCCACCTTTCTGCCCTCTTTTCTTACCCCCATCTAACAGCTCCCCCCACCACACACACCACCCAATTACCCTCAAATCCCTGTTGAGTCGGAGTTTTCACTCTCCCCCCATCCCCAAGGCCCTATTCTCACTAGGCCTCGGAGTCCCCACTCCCCCATCCAAACTCACAATCTCCAATTTCCCCACAACTCCCCCAGTCTTGAAGTTCCCACACATCACCAATCTCGGAGTCTCTGCTCTTCCCAAGTTCCCATTCTTCCCGTGCCTTTCCCCCTCCCTCAACCAATGTCTGAGTCCCTGCCCTCCAACGGATCCCAAGCCCTCGATCTCCCTCTCTTCCCCCTCCCCAAGGCACATGTGACTAATAACTCGACTCTTCACTCACCTGGCGTGGCTGCTGTTGCTGCTTCTAGTTTGAGCCCTCTTTCTTCCTTTTTTTTTCCCCCTCCCTCCTGCGGCCCCTGCCATTGAAACATGAGATGTTTGAACCACAGGAATTCTGTACCTAGGGAGCCCCACATGATTCAGGCATCACCTCTTTGAACCGCGGGAGTCCCTTGCCGATCAAACCGATGTTTGAACCGCACAGAGCTCCAAAGATACAGAGCCCCAAGGTTCAAACATCTCATGTTTCATCGGCCTGTGGACTGCAGGAGGGAGGGGAGAGGGCTCAGACTGGAAGTAGGAGCGGCAGTGGTGCCCGCGGCCTCAGAAATGGCTCTTTAGAAAATTCTGTGCAACTATGCACGTAAAATCATAAGGCAGATTTTAAAAGCGCCGTGCGCGCGTATCTCGCCACGCACAAAAATACGCACTGTTTTATAAGCTACACGTGCAGGTTATAAAATACTCCCCACGCATGCAAGTCTGGGGCTGTACACACATACATATGCGTACCACTTTCATACTGCTCCTTGTTAGGCACACATTGGGGGGCGGGGGAGAGAGGGAAAGAAAGAGAGAGAGAGAGACTTACTGCTGTGGAAAAGGGAGGCAGGTTAGCTAGGGGGCTATGCCCTATTGAGTTGCCACACGTTTCTAAGAAAATTTCCCCCCTTGCACACACCAATATAAAATTGGGCACGGATGTGCGCGCAGGTAGCCGATTTTATTACATGTGCGCGTTGAGGCACACATGTTATAAAATCGGTGCGTCCATGTACGTGCACTGGGAATTACGTGCACATGGACGCCCGCGCTATGAGAATTCATGGACTCTTCTAGCAAAACGGTTCATTTTGGTTTTAATTCTTGCCTGCAAAAACATTTGTGATGCACCATAATCTTCCAAGCAAAACATTATTTTAATTGCTTTCCTTCTCTACCTTAGTGCGTCTTGAGAGGCCCATGAAATTATTCTGGGTTTTTTCTAGCTTTTTTTTTTCCCTTTTTCTTCCTCTTATTTCCACACTTCATTCTGGTTTCCCCTACAGTGAGTGCTGGGAGAAACTGGAGTGAACAGCCATTTACTAACCTGATGGGACAGCAGCAAACAGCCAATGCCTCTTAGATTGAGTCTAACTGCATTGGTATGCAAAAATCCTGCTGTCCATGCTAGAGATTGTGGAGGCTTTTCTTCCAGGGCCAACACATCATCAGTTTAAGATTTAGACGGGAGATTTGACAGCTCTCAAAGCCGTTAGACCCTCTGTGTCTGATACCCATAGAATCACAGGCAGTCGATCAAAGATAGACAGCTACATTTATCCAGGATGGGGTGGCGGGTGGGGGGTACATACCAAGGTGCTATATCCCTGCTTATTAATTGACACTAAATGTACACGAAGCGGTGGCATTGAGGATATAGACCCGTGCAAACACACTTTGGGCTGTTGTGGTTGAAGTTTGCACATAAAATTTGGACTTACATAGATATATATTTTTATATCGGCTGGTGAAAATGAAGCTCGATGTGGTGTTTATCTGAATGGCATTTTTCTTTGTAAATTGTTTTCATTTGACTTAAGCCACATACGAAATGTGGAAAGATGAGCGAACACACTAGATTGGCTTGCAAACAACAGGTGTATTGCAATAGTGATCACAAATGGTTCAAGAAGCTCAAAATAAATAAGCAATAAGTGCAGCCCATGCGAAACATGGTTCTGTGTCGGGGGACCGATTCTTGAATACATTTTGCTATGTACATACCTTGAAAGAGTGCTTCAGAGATCTGTACTGGGACCCGTGCTTTTCAATATATTTATAAATGATCTGGAAAGAAATACGACGAGTGAGGTTATCAAATTTGCAGATGATACAAAATTATTCAGAGTAGTTAAATCACAAGCGGATTGTGATAAATTACAGGAGGACCTTGCTAGACTGGAAAATTGGGCATCCAGATGGCAGATGAAATTTAATGTGGATAAGTGCGAGGTAATGCATATAGGGAAAAATAACCCATGCTATAATTACACAATGTTAGGTTCCATATTAGGAACTAGGAATTAGAGATCTAGGCATCATAGTGGATAACACATTGAAGTCGTCGGCTCAGTGTGCTGCGGCAGTCAAAAAAGCAAACAGAACGTTGGGAATTATTAGAAAGGGAATGGTGAATAAAACAGAAAATATCATAATGCCTCTGTATCGCTCCAAGGTGAGACTGCACCTTGAATACTGTGTACAACTCTGGTTGCTGCATCTCAAAAAATATATAATTTCGATGGAGAAGGTACAGAAAAGGGTGACCAAAATGATAACAGGAATGGAATAGATCCCCTATGGGGAAAGACTAAAGCGGTTAGGACTGTTTAACTTGGAGAAGAGATGGCTGAGGGGTGATATGACAGAGGTGTTTAAAATGATGAGAGGTCAAAAATGGGTAAATGTAAATCGGTTATTTACTCTTTCAGATAATAGAAGGTCTAGGGGGCACTCTATGAAGTTAGCATGTAGCACATTTAAAACTCATCGGAGAAAGTTCTTTTTCACTCAACGCACAATTAAACTCTGGAATTTGATGCCAGGGGATTTGGTTGGCGCAGTTAGTGTAGTAGGGTTTAAAAAAGGTTTGGATAAGTTCTTGGAAGAGAAGTCCATTACCTGCTATTAATCAAGTTGATTTAGAAAATATCCACTGCTATTACTAGCATCAGTAGCATGGGATTTACTTAGTTTTTGGGTTCTTTCCAGGTACTTGTAGCCTGGATTGGCCACTGTTGGAGATTGATATAGTTGCACTGGAGAAAGTTCAGAGAAAGGTGACAAAAATGATAAGGGGCATGGAATGGCTGCCCTATGAGGAAAGGCTAAAGAAGTTAGGGCTGTTCAGTTTGGAGAAGAGACGACTGAGGGGGGATATGATAGAGATCTACAAAATCTATTTACTCTCTCAGATAATAGAAGGACTAAGGGGGCACTCCATGAAGTTAGCAAGTAGCTCATTTAAAACAAATCAAAGAATATTCTTTTTCACTCAGTGCATAGTTAAGCTCTGGAATCCATTGCCAGTGGATATGGTTACAGCAGTTAGTGTAACTGGGTTTTAAAAAGGTTTGGATAAGTTCCTACAGGAAAAATCCATAAATTGCTATTAATTAATATGCAATAGTAGCTTGAGATTTATTTAATGTTTGGGTACATGCCAGGTACTTGTGACTTTTATTGTCCACTGTTGGAAACAGGATAGTGGGCTTGTTGGACCCTTGGTCTGATCCGGTATGGCATGTTCTTATGTTCCTATTACTCCACCTCCAGAGCTGGAGTTAATTTTCCTGTGTAATAAAATGTATGTTGGGCACTTAGCCTTTGGGTGCGCTTTCCTGCATCGGGCGGTAATAGGTAATGCCTTCATTTCCATGGAATTTACATTCATAGGATACTATCTGGTACGTGTTTGTTAGGCCGTGCATCACTGGTTAATTTTACGCGCACAAAACACGCACTCAGCCATGAGTAAAACCGCGCACTTGGCTGGACACACCTTACTGCACTGGCCTGCGAGTGTGGGTTTGTGCTGCATGCAGATATTAAAAGCAAATCCCTAAGCAGCTGAGGGCAACTACTTAAAGTAGTATTTTCTTATTGTTTGAAAAATTACTGTATCACTTTTTGATTTTGGAAAAGTCTATTTAATATATTTAAGCGAATGCATATATCACTTTCTGTATTATTGAATCAAAGGAGCTTTTGTATCATTACCAAAAATAAGATGGTGGGGGGAAGGAGGGGGGTTGTAATACTAAAATGTTGCACTTCCCAGTCTGCAGCTTTGCTTCACGTTTTTCAGCATGGATCAGTTTTATACGAAGGGTACTCGTGGCCAGAAAAGGTCAAAGTTGGTCCTTTAATTACATGCCCCGAAGTTATTCTTCACAGTAAATACTTGTCATTTTGTTACGTTGCTTCAGTAACTTTGGAGTCCAAACCCAGTATGCTTTCTCCTTGATTGGCCAATGTGAGGCATTTTGAGGGGTACATAGAGCAGGGGATATCACGCAAAATGCTTTGGTAGCAAGAGTTGGTGGCCACATCCTGTGGCCATTGGCTGCCTTGACAATTCATTCCTACTCTTCCTGCTCCTGGTGCATTCTTTCATGCCCCAATCGCCTTCTGACAACTGCCTGCCCCTCCCCAGCCAGAAGGAGAATAAAGTAACACAGGGGTTCTCGATCTTTTTCCTGTCGTGACACACCTGACAGATGCTGCTCACGTGCGTGACACATTGCACACTACATTTAAAGCTATACAAAAAAAAATATATCCTAGATATTTTATTGTTGAAAATGATGCAGGAGAAAGATAACATATTCTTTAATTTCAATAACTGATTATAAAATATTATTATTAAATGTTATTGTTTTCACAAAACTTTTAATCTTTGCTTTCTGCCTCAGTGAGAAACCTGGGACTGATATGCATATGCAGCACACAGTTTTTCAATGCAGACAAACTCTCATGCATTTCACTGTCAACCTCAGAAAGTTCTGACGTCTTCCGGAGTTTATACAGAGCAGAGTTAGCAAATTTCCTCTTTCAACTCACCATTCAAAAATATATTCAAATTCTGGTATCCCTTCAGTAATATTACTTCAAAATCTCTTCCCTGCCAGGCACTTTGTAAAATAACATGAAAACCCACTAAAAAGACATTGAGTAATTATATTATAAACCAGCCATACCATAAGAGTAATAGCTCCCCGCACCTGAACAGCAACAACTTTACCTAAGAAAAAGCAAGACTGCAAATATAGAACACGGTACACTTACTATTGGAAAAACAAAGCAAGCCAGACTGCTCTAGATTCCTACACAGAATCTACATCCTAGTTAGAAGAATCCCTCATCACTGTCAAACATGCAGACTGACTCTTATTTAATACAAAATAAGACCAGCTCCTTACTCTGCACTCTCCTCTAGCAGCAAGCACATCTGGCTGTTATAGAAAGCATAGGCTTGCTATGTCGAATTTTTGGTGACACACCTTCCACCACTTGGTGACCCACCAGTGTGTCCCGACACACTGGTTGAGAACCACAGGAGTGCTATATCTCCTGGTTCTGCTCTTCTCCTGCCAGCTGGCAGGGTGGGGGTGAAATGGTGGATAGGTAGAAGATCGGCTGGGGGGATGGGATGGGATCAGGAAGTATATGGGAGGGGGGAAGTGCATTGGAGTGAGATGGGTTTGGAATTGCACAGGTCCCTCTTTGGTACAACTGTTTTCAATTATTTCTTGCTGTGCCTCAAATTTTCAACTTCTCCTGCTCAGTTATGATCATTTTTCAGTTTGAACCAAAAAAATGCAAAAATATGATGGTGTGTATGTAACCTTAACTTGCAGATAGTTTGGTGCTTACGACATTTGACAGAACTGAATTTTCCCACCTTGCAACTGGTAGCTTGACAATTGGTGGGGCATGCATGTGTGCATGAGTTTTGGGGTGGGGAGGGAGTCTGGGGTTGCAATGGGGAGGGGGATATGGTCTGCTGGTGAGAAAGGGAGTAAATAGGGGAAGTTCACTGATTAGCAGCTAGTTAGAACCAGTTACTATTAGTGTATCTTTCATTTGTTCTGCTCACGAGAGAATGGCTGACAATGCTTGGATGACAAAATTCAAAGTGATGTGAATTAAACAGACAGCTCTTGGGATGATCATATTTGCTGATTTTTGTTACCATGTACTCACAATGTATTCAGACCCCTTCACTTTTTTTGACATTTTGTTATGTTACAGCCTTATTCTAAAATGGATAATATGCATTTTTCCCCCTCCTCAATTTACACAAAATACCCCATGATGATCAAGCAAAATCAGGTTTGTAGAAATTTGTGTAAATTAATTAAAAATAACAAAACTGAAATATCACATTTACATAAGTATTTAGACTCTTTATTCAGTCATTTGAGTCACCTTTTACAGCAATTACAGCCTGAAGTCTTCTTGGATATGACGCTGCAATCTTGGCACACCTGGATCGGGGGATTTTCTCCCATTCTTTTCTGCAGATCCTCTCAAGCTCTTTCAGGTTGGATGGGGAGTGTCGATGCTCAGCTATTTTCAGGTCTCTCCAGAGATGTTTGATCAGGTTCAAGTTCGGGCTCTGGCTGGGCCACTCAACGACATTCAGAGACTTGTGCTGAAGCCACTCCTGCGTTGTCTTGTCTGTGTTCATTATCCTGTTGGAAGGTGAATCATTGCCCCAGTCTGAGGTCCAGAGGACTCTGGAGCAGGTTTTCGTCAAGGATCTCTCTGTACTTTGTTCCGTTCATCTTTCTCTCGATCCTGACTAGTCTCCCAGTTCCTGCAGCTGAAAAATATCCCCACAGCATGATTTTGCCACCGCCATGCTTCACCATAGGGATGGTATTTACTAGGGGATGAGCAGTGCCTGGTTTCCTCTAGACATGATGCTTGGCATTCAGGCCAAAGAGTTCAATTTTGGTATTATCAGACCAGATTATCTTATTTCTCATGCTCTGAGAGTCCTTTAAGTGCCTTTTGGCAAACTCCAAGTGTGCTGTCATGTGTCTTTTACTGAGGAGTGGATTCCGTTTGGCCACTCTGCTATGAAGGCCTGATTGGTAGAGTGCTGCAGAGATGGTTGTCCTTCTGGAAGGTTCTCCCATCTCCACAGCAGAATCCTGGAGCTCTGTCAGAGTGCTTTGTCACTTCCCTGACCAAGGCCCTTCTCCCCTGATTGTTCAATTTGGGCGGACAGCCAGCTCTAGGAAGAGTCCTGGTGGTTCCAAACGTCTTCCACTGAAGGTTCTATTTCAATGCTGCAGCAGTTGGGGGTTTTTTTTTTGTATCCTTCCCCATATCTGTGCCTCAACACAATCCTGTCCCAGAGATCACAATAACTTTGACTTCATGGCTTTGATTTTGCTCTGACATGTACTGTCAGCTGTGGGACCTTACATAAATAGGTGTGTGCCTTTCCAAATCATGTCCAGTCAACTGAATTTACCACAGGTGGACTCCATTCAAGTTGGAGAAACATCTCAAGAATGATCAGTGGAAACAGGAATGCCTTGAGCTCAACTTTGAGTGTCATAGCAAAGGGTCTGAATCCTTAGGTAAATGTGATATTTCAGTTTATTATATGCAATTAATATGCACAAATTTCTACAAACCTGATTTTGCTTTGTCATGGGGTATCATATGTATATTGAGGAGGGGAAAGATGCATATTATCCATTTTAGAATAAGGCTGTAATGTAACAAAATGTGGGAAAAGTGGTCTGAATCCTTTTTGAATGTATGGTAAGTAGCAAGGCAGTGGTGCAAGCTGGAAGAATGTCATTGTGCTTAAGCAGGGACGTTACCCATAGAAAGGAGGAGATAATAATGCCTCTGTACAGGTCACTGGTGAGATCTCATCAAGAGTATTGTGTCCACTTGTGGAGGATGTAGCTCCAAAAGGTTAGAGACAAAATAGAGGCAATCCCGAGAAGGTGCAGATTGAAGGGTTCAGTGTCATTGTCTGAAAGCCTTGGGTCATTGTTGATTCTGCTTTATCAATGATTCTCCAATCTGGGCTTTATGGCTCTACAAGAGGTTTGGTTTTCACTGTAACCAAAATATGCAAATTTGCCTGATTTTCAGACCCAACTATTTGCAAATATATTTGCTCTGGATATCCTGAAACTATTTTGGGGAAAGATGGACCACTGCTGTGCACCTTTGGTGCTTGCTATCTCATTGCATACGTGATTGCTTTTCTTCTGTTTGTAGGCCTCTTTTGATTAGACAGTCTTTTTTTTTTCTTAAAATTTTCAATATATGTTAAAAGACATAGTTTTTAAGGCATTGTTGGATGCTTATCATTAAGCACCTACAATCTGAAGAAAATTTTCAAAGACATAGGTGCTCAGGCTTCTTGCTGAAATTCCACTTAGGCACATAACATTTTGGATAATATAGAAGTTAATTTTCAAAGTGTTAGTTGCTTATGTGTTAGATTTATATGGAATTGCATGGGTCCCTTTTTGGTACAACTATTGGCACTCCTTTACTTGTTCTTCCTAAATTTTTAACTTCTGCTGTTGGGGCTTCATTGACCACCATTGTCTGATTTCCTGCCCATAGGCTCCCTGCCCATCCAGTGGAATGAACTTAATACATTCATACCATTGAATTATTATCTTATGCATCTATAAAGATTAATTTTATAAAAAATTAGCTGTCCATCTTTTTTTCTTGTGAGGGAGAGGGAGTTGAAAAGAAGCATTATTAGTCATTGTAGCAGAATCAGATTTACTCTTATCTGAAATATGTGCTTGGACACTGCCCAATGCCACTTCCAAACAAGTGCTGGATTGCCTGAAACAGTCTGGCCAGAAGAGCAGTAAAGTCCCTCATGAGAGGCTTCTAAGAAAACTAAAAAGTCATGGGATAGGAGGTGATGTCCTTTCGTGGATAACAAACTGGTTAAAAGACAGGAAACAGAGAGTAGGATTAAATGGTCAATTTTCTCAGTGGAAAAGGGTAAACAGTGGAGTGCCTCAGGGATCTGTACTTGGACCGGTGCTTTTCAATATATTTATAAATGATCTGGAAAGGAATACGACGAGTGAGGTTATCAGATTTGCAGATGATACAAAATTATTCAGACTAGCTAAATCACAAGAGGATTGTGATACATTACCGGAGGACCTTGCAAGACTGGAAGATTGGGCATCCAAATGGCAGATGAAATTTAATATGGACAAGTGCAAGGTGATGCATATAGGGAAAAATAACCCTTGCTGTAGTTACACGATGTTAGGTTCCATATTAGGAACTACCACCCAGGAAAAAGATCTAGGCATCATAGTGGATAATACTTTAAAATCGTCGGCTCAGTGTGCTGCAGCAGTCAAAAAAGCAAACAGAATATTAGGAATTATTAGGAAGGGAATGGTTAATAAAACGGAAAATGTCATAATGCCTCTATATTGCTCCATTGTGAGACCGCACCTTGAATACTGTGTACAATTCTGGTTGCCGCATCTCAAAAAAGATATAGTTGCGATGGAGAAGTTACAGAGAAGGGCAACCAAAATGATAAAGGGGATGGAACAGCTCCCCTATGAGGAAAGGCTGAAGAGGTTAGGGCTGTTCAGCTTGGAGAAGAGACAGCTGAGGGGGGATATGATAGAGGTCTTTAAGATCATGAGAGGTCTTGAACGAGTAGATGTGAATTGGTTATTTACACTTTTGAATAATAGAAGGACTAGGGGGCATTCCTTGAAGTTATCAAGTAACACATTTAAGACTAATTGGAGAAAATACTTTTTCACTCAACGCACAATAAAGCTCTGAAATTTGTTGCTAGAGGATGTGGTTAGTGCAGTTAGTGTAGCTGGGTTCAAAAAAGGTTTAGATAAATTCTTGGAGGAGAAGTCCATTAACTGCTATTAATCAAGTTTACTTAGGGAATAGCCACTGCTATTAATTGCATCAGTAGCTTGGGATCTTCTTAATGTTTGGGTAATTGCCAGGTTCTTGTGGCCTGGTTTGGCCTCTGTTGGAAACAGGATGCTGGACTTGATGGACCCTTGGTCTGACCCAGCATGGCAATTTCTTATGTTCTTATGTTGTGGCCATCCATTCTTTCACAGACGGTTCCATCTGACGAAGGAGGGCATCGCCAGGTAGTTACAGCAGTTGTTTAAACACAGGCTGGCATAAACTCTGTGCAGCCACTAAAACACTCTTCTCTTTCTCTAGTCACGTTGCTAATCCTCAGTCAGCATCAGGCTCTTCAGTCCTCTTACAAGGACATTCCCCACCATAGCCCCCTCTAGAGTGGCAGCCTTCGGCCTACCGTAGCCTTCTCTGGCAGCCCTTTGCTTCCCTCACAGTCTCCTTACCATGAGCGACTCTGCTTTTTAAGTAAATCTTGAATCCACCACTTAATGTCACATTCCCATGCCAGCAGTTTCTCCCTCCTAACTAGCTATGGGTCATGTCTTTGCCTGGACTACAATTCCTGGTAGCCTACTGTTCTCTGCCCTTCTCTTTCTTAAAACATCAATACTTCTTTTCTTCCTTTCACTTTCTCCTTTGCTATTTCTCTTGTAGTGTTCTCTTTGTCTCTGTCTGGCTGCTTTTATCCCTATTTCTGGACTGTATCTGGTGATGTCAGTTACCCACCTCACTACACGACCATGTTAACATATTAAACATATAAAACATAATGATTTATTTTATACTAATGCTAGCATGGTGAGGGATATAAAAAGAAAAGGATGGGTAGGGACTTTCTTTTTCAGTTTTTATTTGATTTTTCCTGGGAATTTTGATGTTAATCCAAAAAAAAAAAAATCAGTGGAAAAAATGACAGGAATAGCAACCAGAATGAATATTAGTGGAAAAGTCGTTTTTTCACTTATTTTATTTTTGTTGTAATATCAAACTTCCCAGGAAAAATAACAACTGAAAATGAAGGTCCCTAAGTATAGATTATATAGAAATGGCAAACCTAACCCCCAGGGCTGGAAAAATGTTCTGATAACTTGGGAACCAGCTAAAATGTTTTAGAAGATAGGATAAAATGTTTTATACCTAATAACAAGTTACAGAGATATAGATTTATCTGATCTAAAATGTATGTATGCAGTGAATTCGCCAAAGGAATTCAAATTGAATTACTGACTTAATCTGTGCTATCAATTCAGTAAAAGTTACGTGGGAACCTATTTTTAGACTCCAGACTATCCCCAAGGAGAGAGAACCCATCATCCATCTTGAGAGAACCTTAATTGCAGGAGGAAAGAGAAGGGACTCCAGGAATGAAGTATGAAAAGATCAGAAGCCCCAGCTTTCACTGTTACACTTTATTATGTATGCTATACCACATAAATGCACTAAAAGTCAAGTAATTTAAGTTGGAAAAAGTTTCATAATAACATTTTATTTTTATATCACCATAACTGTGTGTAGGCCCTCCGCATGGTAGTGCAGAGCTGTGAAGGGAAGTGGGTGTATGAGCCCTTTGTGCTGCGGCGTAGTTGACGCAGCTTCAAAGGTGACCCAGGAAGCCTACGCTGGCAGCTGGCGAATGTGCCTCGTAGCAGGACAGTCTGGAGCTTCACCTTTACCAGCCGCCTCTACCGCAGGTCAAGCCCTTGGGTTCTGGTAGCCAGCAGGACTTAGGCGGGTCCCTAACTAAAGACCAAATGCACACTGGGGTCAAGGCAGGCAGCAGATTAACGGAGTTAGGAACAGGTCAAGGTCAGGGCAGGTAGCTTAGAAGAGTGGTCAGGTCCCAGCAATCGAAGGGAAATGTTGACCCAGAGAAGACACTAGATGAGACGGACAATTCAGGGCAAGGCTGGACAAGGATGGCTGGAGAAGGTAAGGCAGGACGAGGCACAGCTGGAAGGCAAGGCTGGACAAAGCAAGGCAGGGCAAGGTGAGGTTGGAAGACAAGGCACAGGAATCAGGAACGTTGGCAACAAGCACTGCAATGCAAAAGACCAGTTGCTGAGGCAAGACAGAGAAGTCCAGGGAACCCTTATATAGGGCAGAACTGCTGACATCATCCCAGGTTGCCCTGGGGCATTTCCCGCCATGGACCCTTTAAGAGGGGCAGCGCACAGTGCGCACCCCTAGGGGGATTGCAGGGAGGGGAAGGAGCAGGAGCATGGCGTTAGAGAGCGGCGCTGGAGCCACCGGCAGTGCTGGGGCCTGCACAGTCCTTGCAGTGTTGGGGGGGTGAGTGCAGTGGCTCACAAGGCCGAGCCACAAGCCGTGAATCTTGACAACAGCTCTACCACTGAGCCACCAGGGGATGGTCTGGGGGATGGGAAAGATATTTTTTTTTTCCAAATTCCTGTAAGTGTGCACCATTTACTTGTGTCCTTTTTGCTTTGCTTATTGTTTTAAGGTATGTTAAGCCATTTAAAAACCATGAGGTCCCATATTCAGACACAGACTGGCTAGCAAAGTTAGTCAGATAAACGTATCCGGTATGTTGGGAGGTATATTCAGTAGTGAAACCACACTACTGAATACAGCCACCCAACTTTAGGACAGCTTTTTGGCCCAACTAGATTTAGCCAGTTATATCATCCGGCAAACTCTGAATATTGGAGTTAGCCGGATAACTCAGCTCCTCCCAGTTATGCCACTGGAACGCCCCTAACTTTCCCAACTACATTCAAGCCGCCTAACTTATTAGGCGGCTAGAATTTTGCCAGATATGTGCCCAAATGTCCATTTAGCTGGCTCACTTCTGAGTTATCAGGCTAAATGTCTTTGAGTATGGACCTCCACGTGTTTGCCTTTTCCTTACAGATACAATGAGATATTTTTTTTTATCAAAAATATGTTTGTTTTTTTTCTTCCTATGCAATCATTACTACATGTTTGCAGGATAGCATTTCTTCCCGTTGAAAATACTGGAGCAATTGCTTGCACTGGAGCAAACGTCTTATTATATCTACCTCATTCATGTCTCAGAAGGCACATGCTTGCTGTCTTGTGGCCTAACTTGCCAGTGGCCACAGCCATAAAATATAACAACTTGTGGGCGATAAAAGGGCTGCGTGCAGTGGAAGAGCAGCCAAGTGTGTACGTGGGGGTTCATTAGCTTGCTTCCTTGTGGCTGTCAGGGCTTTACAGACGAGGTGTTGATTGATGCACCCTTGCACTCTCCCCCTAGCCTCTAGCCTGGCATTTCAGTCTTACCAGGCTCTATCTGACACCATTTATTAAGGAACTTGTCACCGATTTGCTAGGAATAAATCTAGACAGTGATTCCTGCCTAATAGGATTTGGCCGCAGTTCACTGGATATAATAAGAACTTGGCACCTCCAGGCCCTCTCGCCCCCTACCCCCCCCAATCCCTTTGGATGAACAGTCGAGTTTGGAAAGGTAAAGAAACAAAAGCTGGGGCATTTCAAGGAATCTGAATGTTCCATGGGAGGAAGGGGAATTCACCGCATCCCTGCACGGTGACAGCATCAGTAGGGATTAGGTCCTTTTGAATGTTTGCTGTGAGACAAAAATGTTCTGTAGCCTTTCAGGATTCCCGAAGGCTATGATGTATTTTACTGGAGCCAACAAATGGCACCAAAATCTTCTCAGTTGTAAGGTACGTTGCGGCCTCGCGGGCCCCTTTCTTCAGGCATGCCTCACTGCGGTGAGGTGCTACTTTTTATTGCAATGTCTTTATAGATGTCTGGGTGAACGTAAGGACGAGTACGCTGGATCAGACCAATGGTCCATCTAGCTCGCCTCCTGTCTCTGTCAGTGGTCCTGGAGTTATTAGTAACAGCCAACAGACCTAAACCAGGGCTCATCCATGTGCTCCCTGTAAATATAGGAAGGGTAACTTTATAACAGCCCACTTAAGGTATGTGTCGCCAGAGTGCATAAGCATGCTAGTTCTCCAAGCAAACTTATGTGCATAAAGCTTGCTTTGAAGATGAACGCAGGGCAGAACTTGTATGGGTTAGTTTATATACACACTTTTTCAAATCAAAGGTATGTGCAGAAATCCAAGTTGCGTCCCCCTACCTATTTTTTTGTGAGCATAAAAGTATGCACAGAATCGAGTTATGCTCATACTTTTATGTGCACAGTCCCCGTGCAATTTTATACCAAGCCATTTACAGGCCTAACCCAAATGTTTTATGCATGGAAAGGGCTTTGCAGATTGCCCCCATAATTGTGTAGCAATTTGACCCCCCACCCAATCTCTGTTTATGTCCTTCTCTTCTAGGAACACAGCCAAACCCTTCTTGAACCTCGCTGTGTTGCTTGCTCTGACTACATCCTGTGGCAGCGGATTCCACAATTTAACTACTTATTTTATTTCTGTTTATTTTCAAATTACCTACTATGCCACTTAAGTCAAATAGTAAGCGGTTTACAATCTCATTAAAAATCATTCCCACCTTCCACCCATCCAATTGCCACCATCCTCTTAAAATGATTCTTAATGCATAAACATTGTTATTCTCTTGCCAACTCATGTCATTAACCCCCCACACCCTCACTAATCCATATCATCATTAACCTCCCACTAACCCATTTTACTAATAATCCTTATCCCAATAAAAAAAAACATTCCAGCCTCCAGTATCTCCTTCAACCTCATAAGTAATATCTTCTACCATCTATCGACTCAGCTCTCTATTCCCAAAAGCTTCAGCAAGTAACATGATTTCAACAATGTTTGAAACTTTAATTACTTTCCCATTGCAAATCCGCTGGCTCTTTATTCCATAGAAATGGTGCTACACAAGAAAGGAGGAATTCCTGCTAATCTAAAGTCAGAAGGCAGAGGATCCAATCCACCAAGAAAAGAAATATTTTCTTGCATTCATCTCAAAACTAACGCACAGTTTCATTGGATGCCTACAGTCCTAGTGGTTTTGGATAGGGTAATCTGCTTGCTTGAGGTTTGTTCTTATCTGCTCATGATTTTATAGACCTCTATCATGACCCCTTCCCACCAGTTTTCTCTTTATCAAGCTAAAAAGCTCTAACTCTTTTTTTTCAGCCAATCTTCATATGAAAAATGCCCCAGTTATCTCATCAGTTTGGTTACCCTGTTTTATGCCTTTTCAAGTTCCACCACATCCTATTTGAGATGGGGCAACCAGAGCTTCACACAGGACTATGGGTGTGCTTGCATCAGAAATCTATACAAAGGAATGATAATAACTTCAGATTTGTCATTGACACTTTTCCAAATTATTCCTAATGTATAGTTGGCTTTTTTTGGCTGCTGACGTACACTGTGCTGATAGTTTCAGCATGTGGTCCATGGTAATTTCAAGGTCTCTCTCCTGATAGCAGTTTTCCAGAGTGGTCCCCCTAGCTTCCAGGCCCAGAGGTGGCCATTTTTCAAAATGGTTCCCACCAGCCCTTTGCTCTGTTGCATAATAGAGACTGGCAGGAGCCATTCTGACAAATGGTTGCTGCTAGGCACAATGGTTAGGGAATGCTCAGGACTCACACTAGACCATCAGGGAATCATTTTAAACACTTTGCAGGTCCAGAGGGTGAAAGGGTCGTCCTCTGTGGACCTTAATTTTTACTGAAAGGGAAGGAGTTGGGGCAGGGCAGGGCGGGGCCTAGGATGGAGTATTAACAATAATCTTTCACTATGGCCACCTCTACTGTTGGCGAGGTGGGGGGACAGAGGATCTATGCAGACTACAGGGGGAGTGACGGTGACTCAGGGCCAAGCAGCCCTTTTAAACCATGGGATCATGGCCGGTGCAAGGGTATTGGGCGCCCTAGGCGACCCTTGCACTGCCCCCCCCCCTTCCCCGGTCACACACACCCCCCCTACCTGTTTCGGCGTCAACTGAGAACCACAGTCTCTATTTCTCTTTGCTGCGAGCAGGATAGGTCCCGCTTGCGGCACCACGTGGTTCCTCTTCGGTGCCCTAGGCCAGTGTTTCCCAACCCTCTCCTGGAGGCACACCTAGCAGGTCAGGTTTTCAGGATTGCCGCAATAAATATGCATGAGATTGATTTGCATACCCTGGGTCTCCAATGTATGCAAATCTCTCTCATGCATATTCATTATGGATATTCTGAAAACCTGACTGGTTAGGTGTGCCTCCAGGAGAGGGTTGGGAAACACTGCCCTAGGCGACTGCTGAAGTTCACCTAATGGACACACCGGCCCTGCTTGGAATATGTGTTAGTGTTCCTGGGGGAAGTTAGCTACAAGCTCATTATTTGATATGCATGCTTTAAGGTATGGATGAGCTGATTAGCATGCATTTTCATTTTCAGCATGCATTTTCATTTTCATGCTAATCATCTCATTTTAATACGTGCAGTGCTGGGAGCTAAATAACATGAGATATTTAAAGTACATAGAAATCACAAGTTCAGTATGCCGTGGCAGTCAAAAAGCAAGCAAAATGTTAGGAATTATTAGGCAGGGAATGTGAATAAAATGGAGAATATCATAGTACTCTTCACTGCTCCATGTTGAGACCGCATCGTGAATACTGTGTGCAATTCTGGTCACCACATCTCAAAAAAGATATAATTGCACTGTAGAAGGTAGAGAGAAGGGCGACCAAATCGATAAAGGGCATGGAATAGCTTTTCTATGAAGAAAGGCTAAAGAAGTTAGGGCTATTCAGTTTGAAAAAGAAACGGCCGAGGGGGAATATGATAGAGGTCTATAAAATTGTGAAAGGACTTGAATGTGTTAAATACAAGGACTAGGGGGCACTTGATGAAGTTAGCAAGTAGCACATTTAAAACAAATTGGAGAAAATTCCTTTTCACTCAATGCGCAATTAGGCTCTGGAATTCATTGCCAGAGGATGTAGGATGTGTAGCTGGGTTTAAAAATGGTTTGGATAAGTTCCTGGAGGAGAAGTCCGTAAACTGCTATTAATCTAGTTGACTTAGATGATAACATTGATACAGGCCCGCAGGCGCACATGTGCATGCATATGCCGGCTCACGCCAAAAGACATGGCCATTTTATTACATATGCGCGTATATGTGCGCATGATATAAAATAGACCATGCATACATGTGCACACAATTTTATATGACGCACGCAAAGGCTGCCTCTATTGCGTAAGTGGGGGAATTTTACAAGGGATGCGCGTTGACACCATTACTAGTTTTTTCAGTTTGTTCCCAGTTCGCTCAGTTAAGCGATAGGACTTCCAAACCCAGCTATCGGGTGAATTTCAAAAGCCCTACGTGCGCCAAAGCCGGGAGATATGTGAGTGACTTGGCTGCGCACAGGCCGCCTGGATTTTAAAAGGCCCGCGGCCACGCACATATCTCCCGGTATACGGATAAAAAAGGTTTGGCAAAAGAGGCATGGGTGTGGTATGGGCAGGACATGGGCAGGCTGGGTCTGTAGCATGAATCCAGCGTGTAAGTATTTATGCACACAAGTGCACGCCAGGGTCCCCTAATGCGTAACTTTACTTCTGCTGTGGACAGTGTGAAAGTCATGTAATGAAAAAAAATATGCTAGTTAGTGGGGTTTAAAGGGGTCGGGCGTAATAGGGTGAAAGGGAGGCAAGTTAGCTAGGGGGCTTAGGAAGTCCTCTCCTTTACAGAGGCGAGCTGAGAGCAAACTGGGAAATAAGGCCAATTGCGTCGTCATGCATACCTACTAAAATTCCCCCCACGCGTGTGCTTGAAACGGCATTCGCGCGCACACGCATGCGTCAATATAAAATCATGCGTGCAAGTATGCACGTATAGCCGATTTTATAATACGCGTGCATATATGTGCATATGCACACGTTATAAAATCGGCACGTTCACGTGCATGCACCGGCAAAACACGCGCATATGTGCGCACATGCGCGTGGTTCTTAAATTTTACTTCTCTATTATTAGTTTCCCTTTCCTTCTGTTACCCCCAACCTTTAAAACCCTGCTAACTAGCCTAGTTTTTTTTTTTGTTTTATTACTTACCACGCCACCTATAGCAGTAGTAAAGTTACCTGGCAGTGGACCCCAGCATGTGCTTGTGCATGCAAATACTTACATTAGCATTTCAGGTTAAAGCCCCAGAACACCCATGCCCCACCCTTGCCCCGCCCAGACCATGCCCACTCCCCACTCTTTTTGGGGGCTTTTTCACTTGTGCATGTACCGGGAGATAATATGGGCCAGATTTTCTAACATACGCGCACAACCCGGCGCGCACAAATCTACGCCCGATTTTATAACGTGCACGCGCATGTTATAAAATCCGGGGTTGGCGCGCGCAAGGGGCTGCACACTTGTGCACCTTGCGCGTGCCGAGCCCTAGGGGAGCCCCGGTGGCTTTCCCCATTCCCTCCGAAGCCGCTCCGAAATCGGAGCGGCTTCGGAGGGAACTTTCCTTTCGCCCCCCCCCCCTGCACCTTCCCCCTCCTTCCCCTATCTAACCCGCCCCCCCAGCCCTACCTAAAACTCCCCCCCTACCTTTATTATTTAAGTTGCGCCTGCAATATTTAAAAAGCTGTTGTCTTCAGCATGCCTAGTGTTTTTCATATTTGCAGCATGCCTCGGTTTTGTTTTCATGACAATATCCGTCTCTATGCAATAACTCAATATTTTTCATGTGTATATATGTATGTACATATTGGGGTCTGTATTCAGCTGCTGTGCGGCTCTGCAAGTTAGCCAGATGAACTTATCCAGCTAACTCAGCTGGGATATTCAGCAGTACAGCAGCACTGCTAAATATATATCCAGCTATCTTAAAGTTAGCTGGATACATTTATTTGGCGAACTTTAGGACAGCCCTATGGTCCAACAACAGTTAGCGGGATAAGTTATCTGGCTAACTCAACCGCTTCCCGATCTGCCCATTTCCCACCCCTGAGTTATACGGCTAGAAACGTAGCTGGAAAAGTCACTTATCCAGTTAAGTGGCATCACTGACCGAAGCTGGATGTTCAGTGGCGCCACTTAGCCGGATAAGTCTGATTTATACAGCTAAATTTTTCTTGAAAATCAAGCTCATAATCAGAGGAATCAGGATACAAGTGCCAACAAGGAGATGTTTGAAAGAATGTCAAATTACTCTGTATGGCAGTTTAGTATGGAAAATGTACACCCAACCAAAGTACGTATGTCAGAATAGTGTTCTTGTATACAACTGCATTTGCAGTCAACTGTGTGTGCACTCTCGCTCGTGTTCTTTCTGTACTATCACGACTGACATGTTCATAGGTGCATAAAAACCTGGTAGTGTGTGCAATTGCAATTCGAATGTGAAAAAAAAAAAACAAAACAAAGGGAAGGAAAACAAAAGCCTAGAACCTCGCCAACAAATTTTTCAATTATCATCATATTGAGGTCTTCTAAGTCCCCTCTGTGCAACCTATTAAATATCTGCTCAGGCTGTTTGCTGGTTTTATCTCCCCACACTTGGTCCCAGATTAGCTTTTGGATGACACAGTCTCTACAAAAGGCTTTCTTACTTTACTTCCTGCAGGAGCGCCTAAAAAAAATGATCTTGTTTTTTGTCAGTGATAAAGGACAATAATGTACTAATTCAAGAGGATCTTAAAAACTTGATTTGGTTGGTATTTGCGCAGTCTACAAATCAATGCAATTTATAATACTGAGAGCTGAATCCAAAAGCTTCTAATGGGAGTGATTCCAGATTATGTGTGATCATATATCCTAAGCAATGTTGTTCATCCAGTAGATACAAACCACAGTTGGCACAAGCTAACATTATGCACGTGAGGGTCTTTTTAAATGCACAGTAATCCTCTTGGGCAAAGTCGGGATTAGGCCTCACACTCAAACCGAGCAGGCGTTCTTTTTCTCAAAGATCCCGTGGCCAATGCCAAATTTAGCAAGGAACACATTTTTTCCCAGAATGATTGAAAATCCCCCATTCAGTCGTTTGCTTGCACACAGGGGGGAGAAGAGAAGCACATATTTTGCTTTTGGCTGTGCAAGCAAAGCTGAGCAAGATCGATGGGATTTGGGTCAGATCAAATTAAACTCCAAGCAGGTATAGCAAAAGCGTCCCGGATTAGATGACATGGCGTACCCAGAACTGGCTTCTTTCTTTCCAGAGTTTTTAAACTGTGGAATCTGAGGCCAGCATACTTTGCTCTCCAGTTGAGAGGCTGAGGACACCGCAAGAATCTCACGGATTAGTGGTCAGTGCCTTCCTGTAAAGTGAGACAGTGCTGTCACGGTGTATTTGCTCAAATGCTAGGGTTCTTGTGCCCTGTGTCAAGGACCATACACTCATCAGCATTGCTGACAGATAGGCAGATCAAATCAGACACTTTGTTTTCTTTGGAGTGGATTAAGGTCACCTAAGTCATTTTTATCAGCTATCTACCCTCCCCTCCCCCCCCTTGTTTCATTCTGTTCTGAACCATCTTTTAATCATTGTCTCCTACCAACCCCCATGCAGTGTTCCCAGAGATTCACAATCTAAGTTTTATAATTGATTTGGACTGCAGGGATTTTAAGGCATTTTATCTCCTTTTCTCCCATACTACAGTGATCCCCTCCAACACAGAATTACAGAGAGAGACACCAGCCCTATAATTGCAAACTTCAAAACACACATATTCATATTGGAGAAAGTACACAGGATAAGCTTGGCACTTTTTGGGGGGAGGGGGAAAATCATAGTGAATCGGGCCCTAAGTATGTAAATTTTTAATTCCCCCTCAGAAAGGAACAATCTTAGCCAGTATTACTTTCCAGAGAAGCAAGGCAGAGCTTTTTTGGGGTTTTTTTGCGATGCAGCTTCTTGCTACTGAGTGGTACCGGTGCGCCTATTGGAAATGTGACTGCAGGCTGGGCAGCAGCAGAGGGAGGAACGTGGGTGAGGGACTCTAGGCCTGTGAGTGTCTCAAAGAGCGGGGAGGGATCTAGTATTGGCAGAGGTCGTTGCAGGCACACGAGTGGACTGGCAGGAGCTCAGCTGGGAGCATGGCTGAGGATAGCCATGGGACCTTCTTGGCTGCAGGGGCCTCTGGGACTCGTGCGGCAAGTGCGAATTTTAATGTGGAGGGGGGAGAGAGAGGAGACTGTAGTGGAGAGTGAAGCAAGTGCCTGTGGAGGAGAGAGAGAGCAGCAAAGGGAGGGGGAGAGGGAGAGAAGCAGCAGCGGCGGTGGTGCAAGGGGAAGGAATGGGGGAGGGAGAGAGGAGGCTGTTGAAGGGATAGAGGAGAGAGGTATGGGGAGCTATTGTGAAAGGGCCTGAGGGGAGGGGAGACAGGTGAGCATGGAGGGGGAGGTGGAGGAAGGAAAGAGTGGCTCCAGCAGCGTGATAGGAGAGAAAATAGAGCTGAAGGGAGGAAACATGGAAGCAGGTTGGTTTACAAGAGGATAGAGAGGAGGGACGGGTGATAGTATAGAAAATCAAGGGCAAAGAGGAGTTTGAAGGGGAAAAAGAGTAAAGGAAAAGACAATGAAATGGATACAAAAGGAGACTGAACAGAGCTGGAGAACAAAAATCATTCCATGGGGCTTTAAATTTGCTAAGCAGTTTTCACTCACTGATAATACACAATTATTCTTGCAAAGACGAATACCTACTGTACCTGAATGTAATCCGTTTGGAAGTGCCGAAAAGCGGAATATAAAAAATCTTAAATACATCTTACATAGGAAGAAGTGACCACTGCACAAACAGTTTGCTGTAAAATGTTCCTTAGTAGACAAACAATGATATCGGTCACTTGGCCAGCGGGAATTTGAAGGACCCTTGGTTGTCACTTGACAACAGGTCAGTGGCTTTTGTACCGTAAATCGGCAAACCCAGAACACTGTCTCATTCGACAGCCACATTGCTTTGGATAGTCGGCTCAGTCCCTTGTTGATAGCAAGCTGACACGGGGAATAAATATTTTTGGCTCTCACATATGCAGTACAGCACAGTTTTACCTTTGGGGGGGTTTTTTCTCCTTTACATTGGTTGGAAGACATTTCCGAGTTGGATTCATGCTGTCACTGTTCTGGTGTGCCCCACGGTGTGGCTTCGTGCAAGGTGTGCTAGTGCTCAGGAGGAAAGGCACGGTGAGGCTTCCTGTACTGTACTTCTGTTTGTAGGCTCCGAGTCCTTTAGAACGGCTCCACACTGTCACCACTTTTGTGCTTCTTTTTTACTTCATGACTTCCGTTTCTCTGCTGGTTCCTGAAACAAAATGGGGAGAGGTCATAATTATTAATTGTTAATGAAAGACTCTTAGTACTAAAAATGACTGAGAGCCTTGCGATTATGCTATGTGTAACTATGATTTATTTTAACGGGCAGAAAAATATGTTGGGGAGTTTCTAGATAAAGCAGGCACAAAAAGACCCATCTGGGTAAAGTATAATGCATTTCTGTTGCTTACTCTGAGCCGAGCCCAGGGCTGGTGTCTCTCTGTAATTCTGTGTTAGAGGGGATCACTGTAGTATGCCTTGCAATTTGGGATGACTCTTGACTTCCCTTTCTCCACAGTATTTCCCCATTGTGCTCACTGTTTCCTTTCGATGATAGCATTGATCAAGCTGATAACTCTGAAAACAATAGAGGAGGGTTTCCCAAACCTTAACCAGTCGGGTTTTCAGGATAGCCGCAAGGAATATGCATGAGAGAAGTGTGTGTATACTATGGAGACTCAGTGTATGCAAACTGACCTCATGCACATTCATTGCAGTTATCCTGAAAACCTGACTGGCTGTGGGGGTCCCCAGGACAGGTTTGGGAGGCCCCTGCTGTAGAGCAGCCTCCATTTTATTTCTTGCTGCCTCAGATAATGGCCAAACAGTTGCTGTTTCTAGTTTGGGCATTGGTGGTAACTCCACAAGAATACAGACAAACTGAGTCAGACCTGGTTTCAAACTGCCACCTTGGTGAAATGCTTGGACCCCGTAGGGCAGCGTTTCCCGGCCCTCTCCTGGAGGCACACCTAACCAGTTGGGTTTTCAGGATAGCTATAAGGAGTATGCATGGGATAGATCTGTATGCAAATCTGTCTCATGCATATTCACTGTGGTGATCCTGAAAATCCGACTGCTTAGCTCTGCCTCCAGGAGAGGGCCGGGAAACACTGCTGTAGTACAGACTTCTCATTCCGAAGCGGGAGAACTGGAACTCCCACGCCTTGCAATGAGATAAAGACTTGGCAAGTGTCTTAGTGACTTGAAGCCATCTGGCAAACCTAATGTCTTACTCAGAAACTATTGATAATTCACATTGCTATAGGACTGGGGATAAATGGAAGTAAAATATCATTATTAAATGCACTAGCACAAGGGTGGCGGACTGATATTCAGAAGCCATAAACAAGGCCTGGTTTTCAGGTTACCCCCAATGAATATGCAGGGGAGAAATTTGTATGCACTGCTTCCATTGTGCATATTCCTGATGGATATCCTGAACACCAGGACCTTTCTGTGGCTCTTGAGGACTAGAGTTGGCCACCACTGCATTAGTGTAGTCTTGTTTCTTCTTTTCCTTTATTTAATAGTCTAAAATAACATAAAGCATTTCCAGGAATGACCTTCCCCTTCCCTCACCCCCTTTTAAATGATGAGACGAGGAGTGAGTGGTGCTTACCTCATGGATTCTGAACCTCTGCACAGCCATTTTATATTGGAAGCAGATATCTGACTGGATTTATGTGTGTGGTTTGTAGATGTAGAGAACGATTTCCAAGCCATTTGATTAAGTCGGAACCAAGAAATGGCTGGCCGAGTTTCTTTTCGTTTCTGATTCTCCTCCTACCACCAGCCATTAGGTGGCTGCTTTTGAAGTAGTCCCTAATTGGCAGCTGGAAGCACTGAAACACTTTTTTTTTTTTGGCTCTAGTAGGCTCATCCTCCTAGTTTCAGTAGCTTTTCAGGATGCTGTCAGCACTGTAGGAGTCACTGCTGCTTAAATCTGGTTCTTCATAGGAACTGCCCCACTGGTATTATCCTTCCCTTCCAAATTCACAGGCCGGTGCAATAATCTGTGAGATAAGAAACTGTGCACTGGATTTGACATAGTAACATAGTAATGACGGCAAAAAAAAAAGACCAATTTGTCCATCCAGTCTGCCCAGCTAGTTTCTTATGGTGGTAGTTGTCACTGCGTGCTAGTTCTGCCCTTGCCTTATGTTAAGAGTAATATTAATAACAATCAAAACCAAGCAACTGACAAACCCATAACAAAATTACCATTAGCAACATTTTTACAGGGCGAGCAGTCTTCTTGACAATTCAGACAATGCTGCTTGAACGTGCTTTGCTTTTGGATTTTGGTGCACAGTTTTAACACGTAGATTAACATGTTTTTAAATTCCTAATGCAGTAAGCCTATGCTATGCTAATGCATCAGGAGTTAAGATGTGCCTTCCGCACAGGCCGAATGCACATTTTAATGCGGAGGGGAGGGGGATGTAGAGTTGCCTGTCACAACCTTGCTGCCCCTATGCGCCCTGATCTCCACCAACTTTATAGTGCACTCCCCAGCTCCTTCCCCAGCCCTTCTAGGATGAAATAAGAAAGCTGGACCATCTCTGGGGGAGGGGGTTACGGGTTGCAGAGGGTCTTAAGTCCCAGAGCAGACAAACTAATTTGTTTACCTTCAGGTGCTGCTCCGGCTAGCGCTCCTCCCAGGTCCCTGTCCCAGAACTGGATTCCTTTTATGAGCGGATACTCGTCTATGGCCCAGAGAGTGGGAAGAAAATCCTGTCTGTATGTTGGTAGCTGTGGCAACCCCAGAAGGGAGTTAAGGGAACAAAATAGTCACTGGGTGTTAAATAATGATGTACTGATTGGTTAAAGTCAACTTAAAGTCCATCTTTAAATGAGTATGCAGTTACAGAGATGATTCTTTTTTTTTTTTTTTTTTTAATTTTGTATACCGTCATTCGAGAAATACATCATAACGGTTTACAGAGAGTAACATAAAAACACGAGGTATACATCCAAATTTATAACATCAAATTCTTACACTAGGGGGGGGAAGGGAGAGAAATATTTAAAAGGGTACAAGCATAAAGACAACCTTTGGATCTTAATATCTTAATAGGAGTTAAACTTTGCCTGGATTGTCTGAATAGGCTTGTTCAAAAAGCCAGGTCTTTAAAGCTTTTTTAAATTTGTTAAGCTCACTTTCGAGTCTTAATTCTGCAGGTAAAGTGTTCCAGAGACCCGGTCCAGCAATAGAAATAATTCTCTTGCGCACTAATGTGAGATGGGCTGTGTTTGAAGTAATCCTTTATTAGCTGATCTTAATGTTCTGTGTGGAGTGTGTAATCGAATAGAAAAATTCAGCCAATCATTTTTCTGGCCATAGATTGCTTTATGGAGGATACAACAAGTTTTGTAATGTATTCTTTGTGTACTTGGGAGCCACTGTAACTTTATCAAAATAGGCGTAATACGGTCACGTTTTTTACAGTTTGTCAGAACTCTGGCCGCCGAGTTCTGAAGTATCTGTAGTGGACGCAAGGCAATTAGAGTTTTTCAGTCTGGGTAAGGGTCCTTTTCTTCAGCAAACTGGTCGCGCTTCCCAACTGGTGGTGGAGAATGTGCACTGAAAGCTCCCCCAGTGGCTTACCCGGGATTCCCATGTCAGGGGTCCCCTCCAAGCATAGCGAAAACCGTCCTACCTCAATCTCCAGATTCTCACCGATCACCCAGCCCTGTTCACTGGTCCCTTGGGGGGGGGGGGGGGGGATGGATCCGGATGGGGTCTCCGATGATCTTAATTGATTCCTTTTAGATGTTCTGATAAGGGTGACTCCTTGGGTTGAAAAGTCTGTGGTTCAGAAGCCTGCTAGTCCAGCCTGGCTCCCAGCGAGGAAGGATGGCTCTAAAAGCCTTCTCACGAAACAAAAGAGAAAATTCTTTCCTAATCAAAAATCTTCCCAGACTGGTGTCCTGCTGTCACAGGTGCTTGCCACATTCATGAGGTGAATGGGCTCCACTGGTCTTCAGCCCCTGTCCTCTGAGTCCAGCCAGCGAGGATGACCTTTCCCAAAGGGGCAGGGTTTAAACACAATCCCTTCCAAAAATAGGATTCTTCTAGCCTTCAGTCGTCTCACACATCCAAGCCTGGCACAGGTGCTTGCCTCATTCAGGGAGTGAATGGGCTCTCACTGGCCTTCAGTCCTCAGGGGCTCCAGGACAAAGGTCTCCTTTACTGTAACTAAACTCCAAGAGACCCTCTGGCAGGGGGTGCACAGAGGAGACTCCACTCAAAAAGCAAAAACCTGATGAGGCAGAGAGGCCTCACCAGGGAAGGAAGCCATACATCTTTACCGCTTGGTGTCCGCACCGAAACTGATACAAGCCACACCTTGAAATGCAAATTGGCTGGTTAGAAAGCAAAGAGCAATCAATCCCAGCTCTCCTCAGTGGGAGGAGGGCGATGGGGGTGCATAGCTCAAAAGGTGTTAAATCTACCGAGAGGGAACTAAGGTCTCAGAGTGGCACATGTGGGCACACGTGGTGAAGGGGCAGGCTTATGTGCTGTAGGATCCAGGCCGGGGACTCACCACAGCAGAGCAGCCCCAGTAGGAAGCAGGGGTGGGAGGGAGGAAAGAGAGAGGGAGAACTTCATTCTTCCGCTGCTGCCTGCCCAGTCTCTAGTCTCTGCGATCAGTGTTTCCACCACCTGAGGGGGCGGGTGGAGTCAGAGCACCAGAATCCCCTTCCCTTCCTGGCATCTCCCTCTCCAGGACTCACTGTGCCACCAGACTCTCTCTGGGCTCTTGTCTCCCTCTCCCAGTGCCCGAGGCCAAAACAGGAGCTGTTTCCTCCTCAGCGCGGCACAGCCGCCGCTCCTGACTCCTCCAGCAGCAGGTTCTCAGCCAGGTCTCGATGTACAATGAATTTCTGATAACAGTACTGAACGTCTGCGAGGTGACAGCAGCACTGGAAACTTAGCTCCGTCTCTGACCGGGTGTTAGGTTTCTAGCGCTGAGTTTCCAGGACTTAAGGTCAGCCCTTACTGGGGAGGGGTTAGTTCCCAAGGGCACACAAACATATTTGTTTTCTCCGGGGCTGCTCCGGCTAGCAGTTAACGCCCATGCTTGATTCTCTATCCCATGGTGGATTCTTTTTATGTGGGGAACCTTTTGCTTATGGCCCAGACAATGGTGTTTTGCTTCCAGTGTGTATTATGAGCAGCTGCATCCCAAGGGGTGAGATGCTGGGACAAACTAAGACAGGACCAGGCTCTGGGTATTAAAATAAAGTCTACTGATTCAGGAATCATTAAATTAAAGTCCATTTGTTCATAAAATTGAAGTTATATCTGACTGTTGGTACATGTGTCTCATTCTCTGAAGGTAGATTTCCTTCGTTTCAGGCATCTGAGTAGAGCTTCCCATGATGATTTAATTGCGCAAAGCTCACCCAACGGATAACCGGGAATCCTGTTGGAGGGGTCCCCTTAAACACATCGAAACAGCCCTGCTTGAATCCACATCTTTCCTGGACACCAAGCCCATCCTGGTCCCATAAGCGGAGTTCTGATTGAGATCTCTCGATCTTATGCAGTCTCCTTAGTTGTCGTTATTGAGGACTTTTCTTGCAGGAAAAGTCAAAAGGGGATCAAGCTACCTCAGCAGTGCATCTCTGTGGGGAGAGGAGAATCAGGTAAACCTCCCCACACAGCAAATGTCTAAAAAATATTTCTAAAGGTAAAGCTGGATAAATCTTCAGCCATCACTGTCTCTCTCTCAGAAGGATCCATCACAAGACTTTCCCACCTAGAGAGTAGAGTGGTGCTCATGTCCTCAAGATGAGAGTCCCTTTGCCTCAAACGGGAATCCAGCTCAAAATCTATCTTTCCATAATAACTATGAGAAGAACCCTCTAGCAGGGAGAGCTCGATGAGATATCACTTCAACCTGAAATGCAGAGCGAGGCTGAGAGGCCTCACCAGAGAGTAAAACCAACACATCCTTTTTGTTCAGTGGCTCTCTAAAACTGATCATACTGAGTTTTAAAATGGCCCAGCTAAATAGGGTTGAGATGTCCAACCAGAGCCCTCCAGGTTGGGAGCTGCTGAGAGGGATGGAAAGTTCATGATTGAGTTCTGTACAGGGACCTAATGACATCTAGTGGCCAACCCATAGGGGTGCAATATAAGTGTCTGGCTGGATTAGGCTGAGTGCATCTCTCTGCATCAGGGAGTTCTGCTTAATGTCCTCATTTGCATATGATTTCCATGTAAGAGTTTATGCACATAAAACTTCCTCCATCAGCAGTAATACGTTCACAAAATGCAAATTCAAAAGCAGGCAGAATCATGTATTGTATGGCATTGGCCGGTCAGTTGTGAGCTTCCTGTCACAGAATGCGGCTCATTTTGTTCTGAAAAAAATAATTTGCCGTCTCCCAGTAGCTGGCAGGAATGCTTCAAAATAGTTGGCATACCCCAGTGTCCCACATACAGGAAGTACATAGAGGATATGCTTTGTATGCATACTCCTTTAACATAAAAAAACATTGAGTTAAGTAGTAGAAACGGAGCACAAATTCTGTATGCTGTATTTTAGCTCTCAGATAGAGTTTGTTGTATTGAGTGAAATCTGCAGGTCACAGCACCTCAACACCAGCTTTCTTTCATATACTGGCAATCCGAAACAGGTGTATATGGGGGAAGGAGGAGGTATATCTTCAGCATAGTTCATCTTTTTTTAAACAAAATAAATCTGCTCTTACCATTTCCTGCTTAGCTCAACGGGTTTAAACTCCTGTTGTTAGATGTGATGTGCTCTTTTCGTAGAGCACTTGTGAATGGAAAGTAAATCTGCAGGTGTCAGCTTCCTGTTCTCCAATAGGCTTACAACTGAAGTCTGAGCACAGAGAGATGATACGGCTTGGTCAACAGATAAGGACATTCATGCCATGATCTCCATGTTTTACAGCTTTGCAGTCTGCTCATGCCACACTGCCTGCTGGGTTTAACATTCCATCCTTGCTTATTAAACTCCCCCTTTGGAAAACTGCTACGAATGGGCACAGAGCGTCTTAAGATTCCTGTTTCCTAAAACGAGCAAATGAAACACAGGAAATAACATTTCTTCTGTGATGGTTTCCACATGCTATCCTCTTCCCAGGGAAGCTGTTGCTGTTACAATATGAGGGCAAAGTCTTGTAGATGGAAGTAAACAGCATGCTGAAGAGGAGGTGTCACAGACCACTAATACTAACATAATAACATAATAAATGATGGCAGAAAAAAGACCAAAATGGCCCATCTGATCTGCCCAGCAAGGTATCCAGGGTTGTAAGTGTCAATTGGTGCAGGTCACCCCGTGCCACTAGAAAATGTTTTCTTTCTTGGGTTTGTTTTTCACAAATTTTGTGGGTTGTTTTTCTTTTTCGAATTCACTAGTTATGTTTCTGGGCACCTACTAAGATACATAAGGCAAAGCAGTCTGACTCGGTCAAGCCTGTTAAAGAGATGTTAAGTACATCTGAAAAAAATGAGACAGAAGGCAGCAATACTGTTAAATCTCAGTAGGCCATGAAAAAGGATGTTCAGACTATGATGCGAGGGAGGAGCCAGTGAAATTCTCAGGGCTTGGCGAAAGGGCTGCAGGACTCTGGCAGAGCCCAACTGCAGTGTGTCTAAAGCTTAAAATTCTTGCCTGGCACATGGTGGGTTTTCAGTGGCTGCATATAGAGCTTACCTCCTACATGAATGGAATCCAAATCATCTGAAACATCTGAGCTGCCTGTGCTGGAATGTTTTACAGAATACAGTGCAGTAAGAATAGAGAACAGGAGCGAACTGCAGCATACTGCAGCCAGTGCACACTCATGCCTTGTTTAGGAGCAAGGGTGCTACATGAGACAGGAGGAAAGGGAGGAAGGCACCTATACTTGGATTTTGGATTTGATTGCTCATGTTTTCCAAGCATGACTCAAGGCGAGTTACATTTCAGGTACAGAAGGTATTTCTCGGCCCCAGGGGGCTTACGATCTAAGGACCCAATTTACAAGGGACGTAATTTTCAAACGGAGGTATGTAAATGGACTTTTGAAAATTGCTAGCTTTTTGCAGATAACTCCTTTGAAATTTCATTTAATTATCAAAAGATTTTACATGCATAAATGGGCTTTTTGAAAATTGCTATGAGTAACTCCTTTGAAAATTATCTCTGAAGCATTTTTCCCATAGATGCACAATGGGAGAAAACTTTCAGTAAGTATACCCCTTACTGTGAACTTGAGGTGATGGAAGATGACCTGACTTGCCCAACTAGAAGCAGCAAAGGGATTTGAACCCGAGCTTCCATTGTTCTTAGTTTGTTACACTAACCACTAAGCTGCTACTCCACATCCATTCCCTAGGTTTCTCAAAATGCTATAATATCGCATGGATAATGCCCACAGCAGGAGAAAGGAACGTGTTTAGGGTCATTTTTAAAATTACTGCACAGCACGGTAACATAGCGCTTCACATAGGTAGTATTGCGTGGTGCGGTACAGTTTTCGCACCCCAGTTTTACATGCAGAGTGAGACGTACGAACTACACAGTACACCTCGGTGAAGATTTGACATCATTTGGAGTGAGGAAAGTCTCACAAAGATGAGATTTCTACGGTGTTCTCTCGCTCTAGCTTGATGGACTCTAACAGGATACCAACAAACTAGGGCGAGATAACATAATAGACATCTCATCTTTGTGACTTTCCTCACTCCAAATGATGTGAAATCTTCACCGAGGTGTACTGTGTGGTTCGTACGTCTCACTCTGCATGTAAAACTGGGGTGCGAAAACTTTACCGCACCATGCAATACTACCTATGCGAAGCGCTGTGGAATCCAGGACCAGACCAACTGTAACAAATGCTTCATTTGCATTCGTGCTGTGCGATAATACGATTATCACATGCATTATGGCAGGGGTCGGGAACCCATGGCTCGCGAGCCAGATATGGCTCTTTTGAGGGCTGCATCTGGCTCGCGGACAAGTGTCGCCACACTTCGCGGTTCCCCGCTGACCCAGCTGCTCCCCGGTCCTCCGCCGCCCGGGCTTAAAATGCTGTCAGCCCGGGCGGAACGCGGCAGGACAACTGGAGTCAGCGGCACCGGCGTGCTCTCTTCTCCTCCCCCCCCCCCCACGCGGCCCGGAAGAGGAAGTGGTGAGCATCGGGTGCCTGCGCGGAAGAAGAGACCAGCTAGTGTGGTCTCTTCTTCCCGCGCAGGCAACCCGATGCTCTCCACTTCCTCTTCCGGGCCGCGGGGGGGGGGGGGGGAGGAGAAGAGAGAGTCAGCGGCACGACTGGAGTCAGCCGGGTGCCTGCGCGGGAGTCATCGGGTGCCTGCGCGGGAGTCTTCCCGCGCAGGCACCCGATGCTCACCACTTCCTCTTCCGGGCCACGGGAAGAAGAGAGCGCACCGGCGTGCTCTCTTCTTCCCGCGGCGAGGAAGTGGTGAGCATCGGGTGCCTGTGCAGGAAGAAGAGGCCACGCTAATGTCCGACGGGAAGAAGACTGCAGCGCGGCTCGGAGGAAAATGAAGAGTTTCAAACCGCGACCGATGGGACTCCGCCTTCGCCTCCGCGAGGGCTGAAAATGAAGGAGGTTAGCATTGGGAAGAGGCTGCTGCTGCTGCTGCCGCGAGTTCCCGGGGTGGGGGAGAGAGATAGTGAATGAGCGAGCAAGCATGTGTGTTTGAGATCCTGTGTGTGTGAGTGAGAGATTGCATGTATGTGAATGATTGAGAGCCTTTATATGTGAAAGAGAGTATGTCTGTGACTGAGAGCCTGCCTGTGTGAGAGAGAGCATGAATGTAAGTTTACCATTGGGAACCTGTATGTGTAAGTTTGTGATTGAAAACCTGTTTGTGTGAAAGAGTATGTGTGTATGATTGAGATCCTTTGTGTGTGAGAGAGATCATGTGTATGTATGATTAAGAGCCTGTGTGTATAAGTAAGATAGATATCATGTGTGTCTGTGTCTGATTGACAGCTGGTTTAGGTGATGGAGTATGTGATTGAGAGCCTGTGTTTCAATGAGAGAGAGAGACCATGTGTGTCTGTGTGTGATTGAGAGCTGATTTAGGTGAGGGAGCATGTATGTGATTGAGAGCCTGTGTGTAAATGAGAGAAAGAGAGGACATGTTTGTAAGCATGTGAATGAGAGTCTGTGTGTGAGAGAAAAAGACAGCATGTATTTATGTGATTGAAAGCCTGTGTGTGTGTGTAAGCATGAAAAGATAGACAGCATGTGTGTAAATGTGTAATTAAGAGCCTATATGAGAGAGAAAAAACATGTGTATATGTGAGTACTGAGAGCATGTGTGTATAGGTGTGTCATTGAGAGCCAGTGTGAGAGAGAGCGCTGGTATGTGACTGAGAGAGGAGAAAGTTCCAAGCAAACCACCCCACCTCCTGCTAATTCAGAACAATCTCAGGACACCTGGATATCAAACATTCCCAGGTATGCAGAGCAAAAAAATTTTTGTATCCTTATTATTTTTCATTACTGGATCTTTGTGTCTGCTATTTTGAAATATTTTGTTGGTATCTGGAAATGTTTTATATGAGTTTTTAATTATTGGATATTCCACTCATCAGCTGTTTCGAAATATGTTCTTTTTGTTAGTACAGTTTTACTGCTGATGATTTTATATTTCTTGATTTGTTTTATAAGGATGGGTGATGTTTCTTTTTTCCTTTGTTACACTGCATACAGAGACTCTGGCTTGTTGCAGTTTCCAATTCAGTTTTTTCTGCATGCTTCTTGTTATGCGTTTTGGTCTCTTTATTCTATGTTAGGTGAGGGACAGCACGTGATTCAGGTGAGGTTTTCTGCTGGCGTGTAGTTTCTGTGTAGGACTCTATAGCAGCCTGACTTGGTCCGTTTTCCTAATAGGAGATGTATTGGTGTCTTAAGGCCTGGTGTAATATTTTCAGAGACTTATTGTACATTAAAAGTGTGATCTTACATAAAATGCACACATTTACTTGTATTTAGTTTTAAACATATTGTATGGCTCTCATGGAATTACATTTTAAAATATGTGGCGTTTATGGCTCTCTCAGCCAAAAAGGTTCCTGACCCCTGCATTATGGCATTAACACATGCGTTAACACATTCATTAACACCATAATGCATTTTGATGAATGACCCTATATGTGTGAAGCATTTGTTACAGTTGGTCTTGTCCTGCATTCCTAAGGTCCTAGGATTTGTCAATGCATCTGCAGGAGCAGTATAGTATGTTAAGAAAATGCATGCAAGGCTAATGCTGCTGATGTCAAGCCTTGTTTTAGGAAAATTATGTTGGTGTCAGGGTCACATGGGCACCAGATAGGAGACAACAGCGCTACCGAGCTCCTACTTACCTGGAGAGTGTATCCATAATCCAGGTTTGGTGTAGTTACACGATGTTAGGTTCCATATTAGGAGCTACCACCCAGGAAAAAGATCTAGGCATCATAGTGGATAATACTTTAAAATTGTCGGCTCAGTGTGCTGCAGCAGTCAAAAAAGCAAACAGAATATTAGGAATTATTAGGAAGGGAATGGTTAATAAAACGGAAAATGTCATAATGCCTCTATATCGCTCCATGGTGAGACCACACCTTGAATACTGTGTACAGTTCTGGTCACTGCATCTCAAAAAAGATCTAGTTGCAATGGAGAAGGTACAGAGAAGGGCAACCAAAATGATAAAGGGGATGGAGCAGCTCCCCTATGAGGAAAGGCTGAAGAGATTAGGGCTGTTTAGCTTGGAGAAGAGACGGCTGAGCGGGGATATGATAGAGGTCTTGAACGAGTAGATGTGACTCGGTTATTTACACTTTCGAATAATAGAAGGACTAGGGGGCATTCCAGGAAGTAGGGATGTGAATCGTTTTTCTGACGGATGAAAATATCGTATGATATTTTCTCATCTATCAGGAATCAGGGGGTCCCCGAAAGTGATAGGAAAACCCCACAAAATTTTCATGGGGTTCCCTTATCTTTTTTTTGGGGGGGGGGGAAGAAAGGACACACAAAAACAACCTCCAAACCCACCCCAACCCTTTATATCTCATTATTTAGAATCACCCACCCTCCCGACCCCCCCCCAAAACTTTTCTAAAGTACCTGGTGGTCCAGCTGGGGTCCCGGGAGCAATCTCCCGTTCTTGGGCCGTTGGCTGCCATTAATCAAAATGGCACCGATGGCCCTTTGCCCTTACCATGTGACAGGGGCTATCGGTGCCATTGGCCGGCCCCTGTCACATGGTAGGAGCAATGGATGGCCTGTGCCATCTATGGATGGTATAGTGAATTGCGTACTAGCCTAACTAATATGTTATTCATATTAATTGTTTGATGCATTGGGGGTGGGGGTGCTGATTATTCACAACATAGTTGCTCTCTGCTTCAGGGAAACCCCTTGTAGGTATCCCAGTTAGTGCAGTATGCAATGTATCTGGAGGAATAACACTCCTGGCTATCCATTTCTCTCTCTCAGCTGTTACATTATATTAATACCATTGAACCTATTACAATTTTGTATGTTCTTGCAGGGGGTTCACCCATCTGATACAGATATGTTGTTCATTAGCCTGTGCTCTTATCTACTTGTACATAATGCAGCTTTGTATTTAAGGAACTAGCTGTGAAATGCAATACCCATCAAATGTTAGACGGGAATTTGGAATTGGTTTCACTAAATGTTAATGTCTTGAACCCCACAGTCAAACACACAAGTTCTCACCTTGCTTAAAGGAGCCAGCACAGATACTTTTCCATAGGAAATCTGCTCATGCAGAGCATTTTAAACTCACTAGAGGTTCTTTGTAGCGTATTTGTGCTTCCTGTGCTCCAAATAAGAGAAGAGGAGTTACAGTTCTTGAGAAAACAAATATAAAATGTCTGTCTGTTGATGTAGGGATGGATTTAGATAATAGATGAGTTGTCAGTAAGGCAGTTTTTGTGACAAGTTGGGTTTTCCTTCCTCAATTATGTATGCACCGTATTTCAGCACCGAAAGATTTTTTGAATATTTATTCCATGAAATTGCTAAAAAACAATTGTGGGAGAGAGACCCTAAATTGTATTATTAATAATACAGAGGTATGGCATGTATTATGTTACCTTGCACTCAAATGTGCATTTATTTAGGAAATTGAGAGGCTGGTGTAAGAAGGTGCGTTCGACAGAGTGCACAGTTTTACCTGCAGTTGTGCAATGCATTCTGTTTTTGTGCACATTCTTTAATGCTGATGCAGCAAGGAGTTTTGCATACAAAATCTATGTGGGTAAAACTGTGTGTCTTGATTAGCCTCCATGCTAATGAGGGCACTAATCATGACATTCACCCCTCTCCTCCAAATGCAGAGAGGAGTGCTGGCTTGCTGCATTAATGCCTGATCAGAGGTGGAGTAAAGTATCTGGTGCTAGTGTTAGTCAATGGGCAGAAGCAGGAGTTCTGGTGCCGGGGCCTGTGGTTGGGATTTCTGTGCAAAAAGCATGATTTCTGCGCAGAAGATAGGATTTATGTGCACAAAAATGTTTTCTGCGCTATAAGCATTTTTATGGCATGCAAATCATATTTCATGCAAGCAGAACAAATCATGGCTAATGCTCTTTCAGTGCTCAATAACAGTTAGTTATTGAGGCTCTTGTAATATTCAGAAGGGATCGCACCAGGGCCCACTGCCTTGAGTGTGGCAAAAATTAATGTTTACCCAGACTTTCCCTGTCTTCATGCTGATGTTTATTAAAATTCCACCATGCTTCCTTAGGCCACTGCAATCTAAAATCACTGCCTTTTATTAGAAATGAAAAGAAGCTTTGTGTTGCCCTCAAAACCTGGACAGGGTTGAACTTTCCGTATCTTTAAGTTTGTTATTGGAAGTCCATCCTGCTGCTAGAATTCTGACCCCCATACCCACAAACACACGCTCACTCATTTGTATTTATTTATTTATTTGTCACTTTTCAAAAGACAAGCTGAAATCCCTGATGGTATTTCTCCTTCTTTAAGGTGCAAGGATCTCGATCCCTTTGGAAATACTGAGTAGGATGTAGTGATTTCAACAATGCAAATTATAGGGTCATTTTATAAACTTGTGGGTAACTTAGGCAGCAGCTACAATCATAATTTACACCAATCTTCAAAGCTAACCTATGTGCATAAATGCACTTTGAAAAGTATGCAAAATAACCCCCACGAACTCACCTGGATAGTTACACCTGCACCTTTGCAGGGCATAACTTGTACATGGGAATTTATGTGCATGCTTTTTAAAATCAAGTGTGGACATAAATTCAAAGTTTGCCCCAACTCCACCCTAGAATGACTTCTTTTTGTGAGTGTGCATAGAAGTGTGCATGACATTGGGTTACATGTATACTTTTACATACACAAACCCTGGGCAATTTTATAACAAACCATTTACGCGCCGAAACGACTTTAAAAACGAACCTCTTACAGGCTTCTTACAAAAATAAATCTTTATGTTAGTGAAACAACTATAAACCGGAGTGGAGCATGCCTTTTTTAAAAATATATTTCAACATGTAGTTGTTTGCATGTTTAAACATCAAAAAGAATTCTTAAAAGCGACCGTACGAAAGGGAAAGCTGTTGACGGTCTTGGCAAAAGATCACCATTGTAGGCTGATTTGAATAAACTTTATAGGACAGGCCCATCCCATCTATGAGCAAAATGGTTACAGACCTTGAATTTTGAATTTGCATAGATCTCCCCACATCAGTGCTTCTCTAAACAAACTGATGTATTCTGTTTTAACAGGGACACATTTGCAGATGAGGGCCACTTTCGGCCTGAAGCTTCCCAACCTCTTAATGTAGTGTGTGTCACAGCTGACCCACAGCACAGTAAAGTGGCCTGGGCAGGAGGAGTCAAACTGCGGCTGAAGAACAGGTAAGAACAAGTAAAAGGGGTTATCTCATGGGGAGAATGCTGTAAATAACATGGTGTGCTGGGATCCTGGTTTTAAGGATAGAGGTCCGATTGTGGGAACATAGAAACATACACAAAAACATAGAAATGACGGCAGAAAAGTACAAAACGGTCCATCCAGTCTGCCCAGCAAGCTTGTGGTAGCATCAAAAGTATCAGGCTTAATGGTTAAGAGTAGTAACAGATGCATCAGCAAATTACCCCATGCTTATTTGTTTTCCCAGACCTTAAAATTTAGTGACCTTGTTGGTTGCTGTCTGATTCCCAACCCTCAACCCCTCCCACACCTCCACCATTAAAGCAAAGAGTAATATTGGAGCAGAGAGCAATATTGGAATTGTTTCGACAGAATGAAGGCTTATTGGTTAAGGGTAGTAACCACCACATAGCAAGTTACCCCCCATGCACTTTTTTCTTCATTTCCATCCTTTAGTCCTTAGGGATCCATGGTGTTTATCCCATGTCTCTTTCAAATCTTTCACCGTTTTTGTTTTCATCACCTCCTCCGGAAGGGTATTCCAGGCATCCACTACCCTCTCCGTGAAGAAATATTTCCTGACATTTGTTCTGAGTCATCCTCCCTGGAGTTTCATTTTGTGACCCCTAGTTCTACTAATTCCTTTCCAATGGAGAAGGTTTGTTGATTGTGCATCTCCAATCTTGACTATTGCAATTCCTTACTATTTGGTCTCCCACTCTCAAGCATTCACTCCTTCCAAATCTTACAAAATACAGCAGCCAGAATACTAACAAATACAAAAAAATATGAACACATAACCCCAATTCTTACATCCCTACACTGGCTTCCAATAAAATTCCGAATAGACTACAAAATCTTAACCATGCTACACAAGCTTATACACGAGGAACAAACCAACTGGTTAAACAAGACTATCAAACTCCACGTTCCTCACAAAAACCTTCGATCAGCCAACAAAGGACTCCTAACAATTCCCTCCAGTCGCTCCACACAACTCACATCAATCTACGAACGTGCATTTTCCATCGCCAGCCCTAAACTCTGGAATACCCTACCAACCGAATTAAGACTGCAACCCAGCCTGAAAACATTTAAAAAGGAACTGAAAACTTGGCTATTTACCAAAGCCTATCAAGATACACAATGACTTCCCACTAACACCCACAGCTCTCCTCTTGGAAAGAACCATACCACAGTTAATAACCCGAATGCTATATAACAGTATGTTTACTCACAGTTTGGTTAAACCGTATGTGTTACGTGAAATCCACTTTTTAGCCTATGTCCACTCTTATTTTTGTCAAACCATTTGTATTTTGTGAAATTCATTCTTAACCTATGTTACGTTATACCACTGTTAATCCGTGAACAACACCATGACCTCAATTGTACTCCAAAGTGCATAACTCATTTTGCATGATTGTTAACTAAATTGAAGCTTGTAAACCGTTGTGATGGCAAAACTGAACGACAGTTTTTAAAACTCTACAAATAAAATAAATAAATAAATAAATCCATCAATAAATCAGTCCTTTCAGGTATCAGAAGGTCTGTATCATATCCCCCCCTGCACCTCCTCTCCTCCAGGGTGTACATATTTAGGTTCTTCAGCCTCTCCTCGTAAGTCATTTGATGGAGACCACCCACCATTTTTGTTGCCCTTTATAGGACAGGCCCATCCCATCTATGAGCAAAATGGTTACAGACCTTGACTTTTGAATTTGCATAGATCTCCCCACATCAGTGCCTCTCTAAATAAACTGATATATTCTGTTTTAACAGGGTCATCATTTGCAGATTAGGGTCACTTTCGGCCTGAAGCTTCCCAACCTGCTAGATGGCTATAGGTAGTGATGAGGATCTGGTCCCTCCCTCCATTGCCCTTTCCAAGGTCAAGTTTTTTTCCCCTAGGATCTTCAGCATTTCAAAAAAGTCCTTCTTTTAGGTCAGATCTCAGTACTTCTTTTTACTTTTTTTCCTATAGGCCATAATGATGTCATAGTATCATAGTAGATGATAATGAACAATAGCAGATAAAGGACAAAATGTCCCAGTCAGTCTACCCAGTTGAAATTCTTCCATTTTGTGTGCAGAATAGATACAGATATAAATTCCCATAGACAACACAACACTAACTCCCTCGTCCTCCCCATACTTACTGAAGTTTGGGTATACGCCATGGTCCCTCCATACTGGCCACTCCAGCCTTCTTGGAAACCTGATGCCATTTCACCATTGTAGTTTAAGGTTGTAACCATCCACTATGCAGATTACCCCAATGATTTCTTGGCAATCTGATGCATTCATAGACAATATCATTGCTGTTTAGGATTGCAACCGCTGCACTAGGGCAGGTTTACCCCAGTACTCCATCACCATCCTCTTGCCTTCATGAATCCTCTTTGCGTATTGCATACTCTTTTGAATTCCGTTAATGTTTTTGTTTGCTCTACAACCGCTGTTCATCCATTTTTCTCAATTCTTTCATAATGCCAGGAGCTCAAATTTCACCAAAATCTGTCAACTGTAATCTAAGTTACATTGACTTTAAATAGGTAGAATGTCTGCCTTCTGGCTTTTTACAGTTGTTTCTAAAAAACAAACAGTATAAAGAAGATAAATATTTATTCAGTAAAAGAAATGGAGAACTCATCTGAGCATTATTTGTTAGGCTTCCATATTAATAATATACTTGTACAATTTCTGGCTACTTACACTGACCTATGGTTTTAAAATATATATTTCTTTAAATTAAAAAAAAATTGAAATTTTGAAAATTAGAAAACTGCATTGATCGAGCCCCAGGTCTGCAGGAAGGAATAAAATATTTTCTATGGCAATGGCGTAGCCAAGGGTGGCCTGGGTGGTCAGTTGCCCACCCAATTTGGACCCAGGCCCACCCAACTAGAACCAGAAGAGGAACGCCGGAACTGCAAGGCTGTCGCGGGATCCCATCCCCCCAGTGGTGAAGAGGAGGACCCAGGCCTGGCACGACCAGGTGTGCCATGCCTGGGTCTGCCACACCTGGTCGTGTGGCAGACCCAGGCCTGGTCTGGGTCGTGTGGCACACCTGGTCGTGTGCCACACGACCAGGTGTGCCACACGACCAGGTGTGCCACGCCGGAACTGCAAGGCTGTCGCGGGATCCCATCCCCCCAGTGGTGAAGAGGAGGACCCAGGCCTGGCACGACCAGGTGTGCCAGGCCTGGGTCGTGTGCCACACCTGGTCGTGTGGCACACCTCTCCGGGTGTGCCACAGAGCGGCACACCCGGAGAGGCGGCATGCTGGCGGCAGGAGAGGCCGCGGGTTGGTCTTCCTGCTGGGGGAGGGAGCGGAAGCTATGCGTGGGCTTGAACATGTGTATGTGTGGGTGAGAATGGGAGCTTAAAAGTGTGTATGTTTGGGTGAGAATGGGAACTTGAATGTGTGTTATGTGTGGGTTTAGAATGGGAGCTTGAATGTGTGTATGTGGGTGAGAATGGGTGCCTGGGTGTGCGTCTTTGTGTGCATGGGAGCCTTGCGGGTGGGGGGGGGGGGGGGGTGAGAGAGTGAGAGCTTGTGTGTGTGTGTGGGGGGGGAGGAGAGCATATGAGAATAAGAGTTTGAGTGTGTGAGGTAGTCTGTGAGAGAAAGCGTTGTGTGTATGTGAGGAAGGGAAGAAGACAGTAGTAGAAGAGAGAGACACTGAAAAGGAATTAAGAAATGATTGACAAGGGAAAAATGGGAAAAAGAGACCAACTGATTAGAAAAATACAAAGATCATATAACAAAGGTTAAAAAGAAATATTTTGAAATTTTAGCAATTGGAATATGCCATCTTTGGGAATGTGCAGTTCTTATATCTTTGTATTTTGTTCTTTCTTCAGTATTCCACTATTCAAAGTCTAATTTCTCAGACTTTCTATTTCGGTTTTGTTTGCATGCTTCTGTTTCTGATTTGTAGTCTCTTATTTCTATATTAGGTAATGTTTTCTATATTAGGTAAGGGTCGGTCTCTGTTTTGCCTCTGTGTCTGTGACTGAAGTGCAGTATTTCTGCTCACATGTATTTTCTCTGTAGCAGTCCAGTTTGTTCTGTTACTCCAGTAGATGATGTATTAATGTTCCAGGACCTGGTGTGGTATTTGCATTGCTGCTTTTTCATAAGGTTGCTGTTATTTGAGTCCTTAGAGTCAGTGCTAAGGCTGTATGGTATGGCAAGGTTCACGATGCCTCTTTCTTTGCAGGAGTTTGTGTTACTTCACAAAATAGCAGTGGAGGGATATTTTTTGCTGAAGTGACACCAGAATTTGAATATGTTTTTTTCATGTTAGTTGTAATATGAATTGTCCTAGCTCTGCTCTGCACGTGTTCATAATTAATGCAGTTTTATTGTAGTTCTGATGATTTCTGGCTTTCTGCAAAGAGGATTCATGAAAGAATACATTAGTTTTTGTTTTATTATATGATTGATTGGATCTGATTGTTTTGCTTGCTTTTTACATGATATACTTGTGCATTTATAAACTGCAATAAATATAAAATAAAAATACAGTTTAATAATGCTGGTAAGTGCTTCAAATAATTGAGGTAAGATATTTTAAAATTTCATGCATGATGCATAATGGCTGTTGCAAACTACTTAGAAAGCCATTGTAGGGTGAGTATATGGCATTGTTTATCAATAAGAATACAGCCCACCCAAGTTAACCTTGTGCCCACCCAGAAAATCAATTCTGGCTACGCCACTGATCTATGGGTTACATCATTTGTGTGTTATCTCGGGCGGGCAGCTACCGTGATGCCATCAACCTCTTTCCATTATGGCAGCCTGAGATTTCAGCTGTGATGGTGTAGGAGGGGGGTAATAAAACCTGGACTTCCAATGGAAAAGAGCTGCTCCCCAGAACATACTGATTAAAACAGGAGGTACACTTCGAGCATCACATCCCAGCTCCAGCTCCAGCATGAGAGCACAGACTGGCACCAACAACTTTAAAAAAAATATATATATATACTAACTAAACTAACCTGCAACAGTTCTGGGCATAAGCATGCATTATGTCAAATTATCATAATATATTTTATTTATTTCTTGCTGTTCACGTGCACTATTTTTTGTGTCCATTATTTTTCTCTTTATCCTTTCAGCTAAGTTGGAGCCAGGGTACCATGAGTCTTTATTTGCAACTGCTGGGGACTTTACCCCTATTTTATATCATTGCAGAGACCTTCCTTTGCCAGGATCCATGCACTTTGTGTTGCAGGTTAGCATTAAAATATCCTTAGAGAATCTGTCTGATCCAGAGGCCTGGATTTGTCAATAGGCACAGTAGGCCTGTGTCTGGGATATCAAACATTTGGTGGCAACAGGTGGCTGAAGATTTGCCTCTTTCCAGGAGTGCCGAATCTGTCAGCAGCCTTCTGCTTCCTGATCCAGCCTGTTGGGTAGTGTGCAGGGATTCAGGGAACAGGATGGGAGCTGACAGAGCAAAGGAGGATCATTTTGGTGAGGTTAGGAGGTGCTGAGTGGGCATCATTGAGGGAGGGGTGAAAACAGAGGCTGGGAGATGAGAGGGAATTGCCTGGGGAATGGGTATGTATTTGAGAGAGAAGGGAACCGGGGGGGGGGGGGGGGACGGTGTTTGTATATATGGTGCTGGATGTGTGTGTGTGTGTGTGTGTATGACAGATTGGGTGGGAGGTTAGAGAGGGATGCAAGGGGGGAACAGGATCAAAGCATGGTAGTGACACCTGTCTCCTCCCCCACCCCCATCCGTGCAATTCAGATCATAAGAACATAAGAAGTTGCCATACTGGGTCAGTCCATCAAGCCCAGCATCCTGTTTCCAACAGTGGCCAATCCAGGTCACAAGTACCTGGTAGAATCCCAAATAATAGATCCAATCCTTCTTGTTCATAACCAGGGATAAGCATGGCTAACAGTGTTTTATGGACATGTAACTGCTCCCTGGGGTGCAGTGTGCATGGATGAGGCCATAAAGTTATTTACACTCTTTGGGGCAGGCATCCTGACCAGCTCTTGTACCTCCTTTACTTTCCAAGGTGTAGGTTTGTTGGACTGAGGGAAGAAAGGAGTCCTTTCAGGTTCCGATGTGACAAGGGTGGTTTCTTTACACATTCCTGAATGTTTCCCCTGGGGAGGAAGCTGATCCCTGATGTGGGTACAAAGAGTGCAGAAATAAATACTCTGGAGCCACTTGGCTAGTGTCCAAAATAAAAGGCTTTCCTGTTAAACACTGATGGTGAATGTCACAAAACGCAAACTGCAGCACCACAGAAATCTCTCTTCAATTCCTTTACAGTCTCTTCCCTCTTACCTCTCTATCTGTGCAGGACTCACTTATATCAGGGCAGGGAAAACATTCACTTTCTTGAATTAAGGTAAAATGGAGCTCCCCGAAGGGCAGGGTCTTTAGGATGATCAAAACCCCTTCCAAAACTGATAAAAATAGCAAAGTCTATGGCACAGAGAGTAAATCCTCTCTTTCAGTGGATGGATGTCCCCAGTGAGGTTATTTCCTTTACTCACGGTTAGCAGATCTTCAGGATCTCTTAGATCTTACACAGTCTCCTTAGTTCTCTCTCTGATGTACGGGACCCTCTTTGAAACAAGCAGTTATCTTGCTTCTAGCAGGAAGGACAGGACAACCAAAAACCTTCCTCCTGGATCTTCTAACAAAAGTGTTCTTTCCCCAAAAAGGAACAAAAACTAAGAGCGGAGTCCCCTCCTCACAGCAGGTCACCACCATGTCAGGGACGTATCATCCCTGTCCCCAGGCAAGACAGGCCCAGGTGTCCAGTGAGGCTCCTAATAAAAATCTCAAAAAACCCTGAACTTAGACCCAGACTGGAAGGAAGACCCATCCGACCCTGGTCAGGACCAACAGACTGGGTCAGCCTGCCTTTACTGACCGGGCCTGTTAAACAACAAAAGGTAAACTCCTAACACCTCTGCACGCTGTGCTAACAGAAAGGGACTGCCCCCCCCCCCCCCCCCCGAGGTCACTGTGGAGAGCTCCTTAATAGATTTCCAGTGGGACGGCCATTCCAGAGTCCAAGAAGGAAGAGCTGCATCCGAATGGCACCTCCTTCTATGCTAACCTTCTCTCTCTACCTAAACTAAGGGCTCAACCAGGTCTTAATGGTGACGTGACAGTAGGGTCCGTCATAGACATTTCCTTCAGGAGCTTATCTAAAACCATTTTAAACCCAGCTATGCTAATTGCTTTCACCACATCCTTTGACAACAAATTCAACAGTTTAACGATATGCTGAGTGAAAAAATAATTTCTCCAGTTTATTTTAAAAGTACAACCCATTACCTTTGTGGAGTATCTCCTAGTCCTAGTACTAGTGGAAAGGATAAATAACTGTTCCCTATTTATCTTTTCCATCCCAATCATGATTTTATAGACCTCTATCAAATCTCCTCTCATTTGTCTCTTTTTCAGGCTGAAAAGTTCCAAACCTCTTTAGTTTTTCCTCATAGGGGAGCTGTTCCATCCCCTTTATCATTTTAGTTGCCCATTTCTGCACCTTTTCAAGTTCTGCTAAATCCTTTTTTAAGATCGGGCAATCAGACTTGCACACAATATTCAAGGTGTGCTATTACGGTAATTAATAAGCAATCATAGCTTGAGATCTATTTTAATGTTTTGGGTATTTGCCAGGTATTTATTTATGGCCTGGATTGGCCACTGTTGGGAACAGGATACCGGGCTTGATAGACCCTTGGTCTGACCCAGTATGGCATGTTCTTATGTTCTTATGTACCATGGATCAATACAGAAACATTATGATATCCTCTGTTTTATTTCCCATTCCTTACCTTATAATACCTAATAGTCTATTCACTTTTTTGACCATCGCTGCACACTCAGCTGAGGATTTCAAAGTATTGCTCACCATGACTCCAAGGTTCTTTTCCTGGATGGAAACACCTAATTTGGAACCCAGCATCATGTAACTATAGTATGGATTATTCTTCCCTATATGCATCTCTCCCTTGATCTTGGTTTCTATCCCCCAGACCCTGGAACCTCCCTTCCTACCTCTCCTCCTCACTCTCCCGCTTCCTCTCCTTCCCAGATCCTTCCCAGCTTCCTCGTTTCCTAGATCTTCCCCATCCTCTCTCCTTCTCCTCCCCATCACCAACCCCCTTTCCTCCTCATCCCATTCCTGAGACCTCCTCCCTCTTCTGATGCTTGCGATTTCTTATCCTCACCCAGTAAAAAATTACAGCGACAAGAATGGAAACTTACTTCATCTTTGTAATGTAATATAAAAAAGGAAAATATTTGCCAATGTGCTTCAGAATTTTCTAAGTTTTGCCACAGACTCTACTCTGAGCACCTGAAGGTCTGCTTTAAATAATCCAAACTTTTAAAAATGGGCTTTTATATCTGTTTTGAAATGGGCTACAAAATGCTCACTTTTGCCATTAGAATTCTTCAGGACGCTATCCACAATAAGAAAATGCTTAAGAAAAGATTCTGACGGGGAGGACTTAAGGTGGCGCCTGGTCAGGACGCCGAGGTTTTAGTTTCTGATCGTTTACGATTTTTCCTTCTTGCTATGCCTGAAGCCCATCCTTGCCACTCTCTCTCTCTCCTACGCCAACCTGTCCATTCTACATTCTCTTCCCACCTTCCCCCACCACTGCACTGTCCACATCACACCCTTAATAACCCCTCTTTACCCCTGCCCTCACACTCACATGCCCAGCCCCACCACTCACTCTCAACATCCCCCCCCCAAAACCACCACCACCACATCTTCTTCTTTCTATCTCTCTCACTTTCCCCATTACCTCCTCATTGCTCTGTTTCCCTTCCGGCCTTCCTCTTCTTTCTATCTCTTCTCCCTGACCACTCACCTCTCATTCCCACTGTCCCTGCCTCCTCCAGGCTGAAGCTGGAACTACTGTTGCTGGTGCTCTCTGACCCCTGGCTCCTACGGGCTGAAGTTGCTGTCGCCATTACCACTCTTTGTCCCAGCAGCTCATAGCTGCTGCTGCCATTGCTCGCTCTCCCTCTGGCCTACATGGGCAAAGGCTGCCACCACTGGCATTATCACTGATCTTTCTGCTCCCACTGCCCGTTCTGGCCAAAGCTGCCACTGCTGTCTGCCCCAAGACTTGTGAAAAAGGCATGCCTGGGGGAGTTCTGAACAATGAAAGATTTGTGCAGAATATCCTCCCCCTCCCCTCACCCTACCACCCGCAGAATTTACCTGACTCTGCACAGAATTCAGGAGGAGCCAGCGCACAGAAGCACCGTAATGAGACGAGCTGGCTCTGTGAACTGGCGGTTGGAAGAAGAACCAGAGCTGGCCCAATCCTCCTCATTTCAAACCCTGAGGGGGCCAATGATACTACCTACGCTAGATGTCTGTAGAACAGTAAAACTATTCATCATATCGGTTGTGCTCTAGCCTGCAATAATTCCTTTACTACTGGTTGACAAGTTGTCTGAGCAACCTCTTGTGCTGCATAATCTGCCAATGCATTTCCTCTATAGATCCACGTATCAATAGCATGGTGGGCTTTCACCCAACAAATAGCCGTTAATAATCCTTTCTCTCCTCTTTCCTGTAAGCGTACTAAAATAAGGTCCCATAACTGTAAATGTAAGAGAGGTTCTCCAGAAGCGGAGATAAATCCTCTCCTATTCCATTTTCTCAGGTGTTCATTAATAAATGAAAATATATAATGCGAATCTAATGATCGCTGGAAAAGGTACATTTTAACCTTTTTACAGAACGGCCATGGGTGTGAGTGTCCTCCCTCCCTAACTCTTCACTTTAGGGTTCTCGCCACAATTTTCAGTACAGGTGTGAGGGGATCCTGACAAGGATGTGCATGTATGCATGTGGGTGGATAGATAGATAGATAGATAGATAGATAATTTTTGGAGTCACATATGTGCATGCATACATTCCGAAAAGTAGGTATTGGTTCTGTATTGAACTTGTTTCTCAGTAAACTTTTTTTTTTCTTGCTTTAAAAATGTTTTGGTCAGGGCAAACAAAGTTGAACATCACCTGAAATACTACCCAGAGGCAGCGCAAGGCAATTGGCTGCCTAAGGTAAGGGATCAGATAGTACCCCCTCCTCCCTAGCCACTGCACAGGTCAAATCTTCAAGAGAGTCAAGGTGGAAGTCCTGTGGATTCTGGGCCTTTCGGAGATTTGAAATGCTGCGGAAGGGGTAAAGCAGGGATCAGAGTTCCCAGTGGAGTTGCAGGTGTCAGTGATAATATTTCTAGGAAGCTTGCAACCGTGCCTCACTCCCAGGAACCCTATAACCTGCCTCCCACGTTTCCTCAACATTTGCCCCCTGGAGAAGTGGAGAATGAGTGAATGGTGATGGTCTTTGTGTGGCGCACTAACAGTAAAACTATACTAATAGAAAGAATAAGTATTTCAAAACAGCTGATGAACAGATTATTCAATAATTAAACTCAAGAAAATCATTACAAATAATATTTCAAAATAATAGACACATCAAATAACACTCAACAATTAAAACTAATAAGATTTTTTTTTTAAATTACCCATTCTCCATGCCTGGGATCTTTTGATTTCCAGTCACCCCTGAGATTGTCCTATATTGGGGGAGGGGGACTAAAAAAACTTTATCCTATTTATCTCACACACACACTTACACACTCACTCTCCCATACACACCCATGTTCTCACACATAGTCCCTCTCCTACACTTACACTGGCTTTCTGTCCCTCACACATACATATACACACACACACCGTCTCTCTCACACATTCACACACACATATGCTGACAAATTCTCAAACATACCCTCTCTCTTTCACACACACACGTTCATATACAGGCTGTATTACCCTGTCTCACACACAGACACAGCCTCTCTCACACACTCTCTATCACATACACACACAAACACACTCACATGTGCATAAGACTATTTCATACACATGCACGCAGGCACTCACACTCTCACTCATATCACAAATGCACACAGGCTCTCTCTCATACACACACATGCACATAGGCACTTGCAACCTCCCTCTCACCACACATTCAGTTATGCAGGCTCTCTCACACATACACATGCTCGCAGGCACTCACTCACAACCTCTCTTTCAAACAGGCATTCATACAAGCTCATACACAATCACACATGCAAACAGGATTTCTCTCTCTCTTACACACACACACACATAGAAATGCATATAGCCTCTCTCACACACATGCACACAGGCACTCACTCATATACACATGCATGCAGGCACTCACACCCTCTCTCTCTTTCTTATACATGAACAAACATGCACACTGGCTCTCTCTCACACATATACTCACACATGCATATAGGATCACACACACCACACACACACTTGCATACAAGCTGTATTACCAAATACACACACACACAGGATCTCATGTTCTCTTGCACTCACACTCATGGCCTCCCCCCTCTCTTCTTTGGCTGCTGTGGGATGGAGTTGATGGCGGCCTTCAGAGCCTCTCTTTAGGCTGTGGTGGGATAGGCCCCACAGCAGCCTTACCAGGCCTTCAATCTCCAGGCTGTAGCAGGCTGGGCTCCACCGTGGCGCTGCTCTTCGACAAGGTAAGGTTGTCACAGGAATGTTTTGGGGAGCACTTTTCATCGCTCCCAAAATTTTGCCCCCTCTGGCGGCTGCCTCCCTCTTCCTCATGATAAAACTGCTCCTGATATTTCCTACGCTGGAGGTCTGTAGAACAGTAAAACTATTCATCTACCTACTTTCTTTTTATTTTCCATCATCACACTTTTTATTGTTTATCATCATTTATGTAGAAACGTGACGTGCTGTATCTGGGGGGAAGTATGTGATTAGAGACTCTGAGGCACAGTGGAGAAAGAAATTACTTCTTTAGCTGCTGAATATTGACGTCCCAATTTATCAGTAATGTTATGTTCTTTAACGGAAAATAGTGTAGTTGAAAAATAAAATAATCATTCATATGGGATTTAAATTCACACCCAGGGTTTTTTTTGGTCTCTGAGAGTAAATATTAACAGACAGGTTCTGTTAAATAGCAACTGCCATAAAAGGGGGATATACAGGCAATTATTCAGGTTTGTCAAAAAATACTCAGCATGTCTGTAAAGAAAACTATTTGGGACACGCAGCAGGAGATTGCACCATTGATGCTCCATGAATGCTCCTCACGCCTGGTCCAAACAGGTTTATTCAGCCACACACCTAATACTGTTTTAATTCCCCTTTCAGAGCCTTCCAAGCAGAATATATGTGCTCCTGTCCAGAGCAGGAGTATTTCTGGAAGAAGCAGTGCTGCCACATTATAATCTCTGCGAGTACTTTTGCTGTTTTTCTTCTCTTTACTTTTTCCTTTCTTCCTTCTAGCTCCATCTGAGGGAGCGGTGACTAGACCTTTATTTTGGTGCAAACCACCGGCTACCATTTTGTATGTCAAAAGCCACTTTTAAACCGACGGTACTACTTTCCCCACTGCATCTCTCATTTTAAAAGCACTTGGCCAGCCCCTGCATTCTATACCATCAAACTACCCTTTCATTTATCACATATGACCCCCCCGCACCCTTACTGACTTATCACAACTTTACATCCTGTCTCACATACGGTAGGTACACTACCTGTAACCATACTGTTCACATGCAAGCATGCTCTTGCACCCATAAACCCGCCATTCCTGCTTATCGGCGGACGAATGCTGTCAGTGAAGATGCCGTGTGCTGTGTCACCCTGGCACTTTCTCAGCCAGGCACTGAGTAGCAGGACGCAAGCCCAGCAGTTTTATGGCGTGCAGGCTCCTGCAAGGACAACTCATCAGAGTTATAGACAAAGGATCGTGTCTGTTTGCGCTCATTTGGTCTAAGCCAAAAGACATCCTGTGCTATTCCCTCCCATTTCTTACTGGCCTTTGTTAATGGAGCAGGATGAGGGTTATTGTTTCCTTTCCCATTCGTGCTAGCTAAGATGAATTTGTAGTTGAGGAACATTTCAGAGATGCTAAGGAGGCACCTACTCTTTTTTTGCACATTGTAGGAGATGTTGAGCACCGCCCCTCCCCACCTAGCCAGATTTAGAGGAGCTGACAGAGTGCCCGAGTAGATGCAGGCTGACCAGAGCTCTCATCTGCCAGCTCAGGCCTCCCATATACAGCTTGCCTGTTAAGATAATAAAATTGTTGACAGATCTGCAGTATCTGGCTGCTGGTGACAGGAGACACGGTGTTGCTTTAGTGTTATTTTAAATCAAAAGCCACTTTGAACAATTTATATGGTAAAGATGGAAAATTAAATGTTTTAAACTTAAATGAAATGGCTGGCATCAGTCAGTCCTTTTGCCTCCAGAAGGGTCTACTCCTTTCTCGAGGGCAACACTGGCTTCCGTGCCAGAATGCATCCAGTTTCCTTGTATTCAGGAGAAGAAAAGGGAGGCTCAATAGGACTCATTTCCATAACACATTAGGGAAATGAGCTATCAGCTGCATTCCGGTGGGACTGACTCATCCAAGGACCCAGGAAGCAATCGACTAAAAGGCTAATTATCACAGCCTGAACCTTCAGGTGTGCAAAATGACCATTGCTTGCTGGAAGGTCCGTGCCTTAACCCCTGAACAGAGTTAATGCTGTCATACCTTATTCATCCCTTTCTTCACTTTGGGCAACAAAGCAACCACGGGTGTATGAGATATCATTTCTGACATCACTGCCGACAGGTGATCTTGGGTTCTGAAATGTGGTCCAGGAGGGAATTTCAGTCATGAGTTAGATGATAGACTTCCCTTTCCTACAGTCTCTGTGACAATGGGCATAACCCTGATTAAAACAAGGCATTTGCATTAATCTGTCTCTTCACACTGATAAACCGAAAGAGAAATAATTAATGCAAAGATGAAAGAACTTTTTCATATTTTTGTTTGCATAACCACAGCAGTAGTGAAATGGGGAGTAACTAGGGCCCAGTTTTATAAATGTAACCCCTGGGGTGTTAGTCCTGGATAGAGATTCTAGAGGCCCATACTTCAAACGCAGTCACAGATGGTACACTTCCCTTTATGGTCCATTTTCGTAATATTCGGGATTCCCTGAGCGGGGAGAAGACAAGTCTTCTAGGCCCCGTGCATTGCAATGAATGATATCAGCAGTGATGAGTGCTGACTTTTCTTATGTATTAGGAATTGCGCTGGAAGCTAATTTGGCTTCCACCAATACTTTTACTGAAATGATGAGCAATGAAGAAATGATCCTTACATTTGCACTTTTCATGTCTGGCTGTTAGAATCGAGTTTCTTAATAAATGTGTGACCTTTGTTGCTCTTTAATTTATTAATGGTTATAAAAGCCAATTATCCAGATCCTTGAAATGAATGTCCCCTCCCCTTTCCCACGGTGACCTTTCCTCCCATTGAAATTGATGTGCTAAAAGTCCAGTCAGGCACTGGTTTCTCCTGCCTCTCCAGTAGCTTTCGTTTACTCCTCCCTCTCTCCTCCTAGTATAAGAATGATACTCATTACACTCCTCTTCTCCCAAGATCTTCTGCAGGTGTTCGTGAGTCCTTGTAAGGGCCCACTGGAATGCCTGCCTCCCCTCTCTTCTGGATGCAGATGATCCCAGGATGTGTCACTGGGAAGGGAACCTCTCCCTTTGTAATGTCCAAACAAAAGACTGAGCCCCCTAATTAACCAGAGCCCAGAAAAGATAAAATCAAAATCCTTTTACAAAAAAAAAAAAAAAGAGGGAAAAACACATGGGGCGTGTAAGTAAGGTGTTTCTGCAAAAACAGAAGAAGGATCTCTGACTCCACATCCTTCCCTGATCTCACTTCTCAAAGGCCTTACTCCAACGTAAACCAAAAGATGGGACAAGCATGACATGTTGCCCCTGGGAAGGGTAACAAAGATTCCACAAGGTAAAGTGGTGACCAGGGTTTACATATCAAAGGAGCTCTCCATTTACCTTCTCCCACAAGGGGGAGCTAACCACCCACACTATTATCACGTTTCCTCTCCCAGACAAGAGTGGCTTAATCCTCAGCCTGGTAAAGTAACCCAAAGGGGGCTCTACATAAACTCCAATTGTTCTTACAAAATGCCGCACGTTTGCAGAGGAAACATTTAATATTTGTTGCTTTTGTTTCTCTGCTTTTACTGAAAACATGGTGCAACAGAAGAACAAGAATGGGGGATGTGTTGTGTGCCACTGGTAAAATTGTGGAACATTTGTCAAAGACTCGTATAAATAATGTGCATGTTTCTTCAGGCCTATTTCTATTAATACTCTGCTTATTTTCATTTTTCATCTGAAAATGGGAATCTCTGTACCCTGCCCTCTCACAGACAGAGCCACTTTTACCCAGATGCAAAGGGGGTAGCTGCCCAGCCCAGTATAGGGCACCCATTTCATTTCATTTCATTTCATTTATTTATTTTATTTTTAATTTTTCTATACCGGCGTTCATGTAGCAAATACATATCACATCGGTTTACATTGAAACAGTAGTTGCATAAGAGCATTACAAGGAACAGGGGTTAAACGTAACTGAGGACCATGAAAATAAATACCTAGGGTAGATAACAAACTGCTATAGGACTTTGCCCCAATGACTATTGGCCAGTGCACCCCCCCCCCCCCTCCAATCTCAGACAGCAGAGACCAGTCCTCTGCTTCCTGCTCCAGCACCTCCCCTCCCAGGCAGTGTTTCGGTAACGGGAAAAGAGGGGGTGAACCTAGAGCATACAGAGCACAAAGCACAGCAAAGAAGAGTCACTTTGCTCCATAATCCAGCCCCTCCCTTCCTGTCATTCAGGGGACAGAAGGGGTGGGGGTAAGCCTGGAGCAGACTTTAGAGCAAAGAATAGCCAGGCTCTCTAATCGAGCCCCCTTCTCTTGTTCCCATCTCCTCTCCTGTCTGAAGGGTACAGGAGGGGAGGAGTGAAGTTGTAGTGGACAGCAGAGCAAGAAAGAATTCCATTTTTGTCCGCATATTTCTATTTCTAATTTGTGGTCACTTATTCTGTAGTTGGTGACTGTCTTTGGTTTTTTTTTGTGTGTGTGCTCGTGTGCGAGACCTAGGTGAGGTATTCTGCTAGCATGTTTATTTATTTTAAAAGATTTATAATCCGCATGCTCCACAACATTCGCAGTGGCGAACAAACTAAAACATTCATAAAATGAAGACATATAAAATGCTTTCATGTAAATCTTTGAATTGCTATAAGCATTTAAGACTGGTCTGCGTGGGCATAAGCCTCTAAATCAAAGTCACGTTGAAACAGAAAAGGTTTCTAGTGCCTTACTGAATGTTTCTGTGTTGGATCAAAGGCCATAGCTGCTCAGGGAGTCTTCCAGAGGAGAAGGCCAGCAAGTTTATTACTCGCACACGCCACTGTTCACGGGCAGTTACATAAAAACGTTCCTAATTAATAACAAACAATAAAACACTACAAAAACATAAATCAGCCAGTACGTATCACATCTCGATGCTCCTAAAGCACCCCCTCCCATCATGTCAAAGGCCCCCCAAGGGGTCTGGCTAGACCCACACCCACCCCACCACTGCCTCTAGAGGTGGCCTAGCAGTCCCAAAAGTTAAAAAAAAAAAAAAAGGGTTTACTGACACAGCAATGCTATGCACTCACTCCCCACCCTTTTTGCTAAACAGTCAACCCCCGCAAACCAAACCTCCCCAGTTTCAACCCCCCCCCCCTCCCCCCTCCTGGTAACAGGCTGCCAACCTCCCTGGCTCCTGTACCCTCTCTAGCCCACCCTCCCTCCCCACCTGATGGCTGTGGCCGGCCCAGATCCTAAGGGGTGCTCCGGGCCCCACTAGATTACAAGGTACGGCTGGGGTGTGGGATAGGGCGTGGGGGGATTTGGGATCGGGGTGGGGTGGCTTTGGATGGGGAGGGGAAGGTTATCTTGATCAGGGAGTCAACTTATTGTGAAAAGGGAGGGGTTTTGATGAGGGATGGGGGCATCACCACACGACTTGAAAATTTCTTTTCTTTTTTTTTTTCATTTTGGGCTGCTTCTCGAGGCGGCGGAGGGTGGGGGGCTGGGGGGGGGGGGTATCGCCAGACTGGGTTGCTTTAGGGCCGCTGCTAGCCCTGTAAGAAGATGGTGGCCCCGTACGAAGGAGGCTGCCATTGCGTGAATTTTAAGCACGTTCCCCACACAGAAGCCTCTGCGGTATTTTACCACGGACAGGAAATATACTGTGGGAACGCTCGCGCCCATCTCCCCCATGGTATTTTTCCTGCAGTCCACGGTATTTTTTTTTGTACCCTTTGGCATAGTAAATGATCTCCTTAGATTGTAAACACTCTGGGGCCGAGAACTACCTACTGTGCCTGACTGCGATTTACCTTGAGCTTGAATTTGGAAAGGCAAGTAATAAAATCCAGAATCAGATATGGGAGGGAAAAGAGCCCATCCAGAAAAGTTTGCCTAGGGCCCATGGAGTGGTTAAAGTGGTCCTGCTGAGAGCTGCGAATCCCGTGCTGTCTGTTTATACTCAAAGAGGAGAGCGGCCACCTTGTGGCTTTGATTATTCTCGCCGCCATCAGAAGGAATGCGACGAGATCTGAGCAGGATTTTCCTAGTAAACCGACATTGAGGCCTGGCCTGCTGTTTTGCTCAGCACACAGACCATCAACAGAGACCTTTAAAGGAAATCGGGAAAAAAATTATTACAAAAAAAAGCAAAAAAACCCTACAACAACACAAAGGTGCTGGTAAGAGGGAAGATGTACAGTATATTTTGCTAGGAAGACTGTTTTCAAAAAAAAATGCTGGTCGTCTCTCTGCGATCACGCTAGAGAAAAACATACTTCTGCTGGTACCGCTTGTGCTCAACTGAACAGAGAAGCTGCAAAAAAAAAAAAAGCACAGGATAGATTAGGAAGCTTTAAAGAAAGTCACAATAACTGAAACATTGGCCTGTTGAAAGTATTTGCTTTGATGTATTTATTCTAAAATCCCTTTCTTTGGGAGTGCCTGGTCATTGTTTGATACCTACCCTACACCAGAGCCAGATTTACTTCCAGAAGGTTCTCCCATTTTCTGGGAAGAGGCTCAGTAAAATAGAGGCCTAAGAGTTTTCTTTCTTGTCGATTTCTGTTTTTCTTCATCAGAGAGACCAGCTTGAAATCCAATACAAAGGGCAGTTGGATCAAAGGTCAAGTTCCAGAGCTTGCTTGTCATCAGTGGCTCAAATCCTGATTGTTGCTGCTATCAGTGAAATACTGCTCCTGTGGTTTCACTTTGAAGGATAGGCCGAAGGAGGCATGGGTGACAATCTATAATGTATGTGTGTTTATGGGAAGGAGAGGGGGATGCCTCGTGCCTTCACGGCTCGTTTGTCATTTGGAGGCCTGATTTCCAAAGTCATTCCCGCGCATTGCACATTGATGGAGACTGATGGTGGTGCTGCTTTGCTTTCGCTTGGTGCCTGGTATTGAAGAGCCTCGATGATGGTGTCAGAGAGATGGAACCCAATGCCTTTTCAAATGGGAAGAGCCAGGTGAAGGCCTGTTTCGCTGAAACTTGCTTCTCTCCTTCTGAAGGAGCGGAAGAGAGTGCCAGGTTCACCCTAAGGAGAGAGAGTGCTGAGCACCTCCATTTGAACATATCCTCCACTCAGTTTTCAGTGGGCATCAGCTAGTACATGTACATTAAAGAATGCAGAGTTCCTCAGTAGGTCATCTAGTTCATTTGTCTGCCTTTACGTCTGCCTTTAAGCAGGATCCATCATGCCCACACCATCCCGTACTGATGTCTGTATAATCTGGCCCCTAAAAGGCTCCAGGAGCAGAGATTACACTGCCTGTGTAGGTAACCGGTTCCACTGCTTAGCTAGCTTTATATTGTATTGCTCTGGACACCTTTTAAAAAACAAAAAAAAACATTTTAAGAAAACTTAGCGGCAGATTTGATAATCTGCGCGCGGGTATATTTGTGCGCGCTACCTGGTGCGAACAAATGTCCACCCGATTTTATAACGTGTGCACAGCCGCGTGCATGTTATAAAATCCGGGGTCGGTGCACACAAGGGGGTGCACACTTGTGCACGCTGAGCCCTAGGGGAGCCCCGATGGCTTTCCCCGTTCCCTCCGAGGCCGCTCCGAAATCAGAGAGGCCTCGGAGGGAACTTTCCTTCCACTCCCCTGCACCTTCTCCTCCCTTCCCCTATCTAAACCCCCCCCCCCCAGCCCTACCTAAATGCCCCCCACCTTTATTTTAGGATTTACGCCTCTGGCAGGTGTAACTTGCGCGCGCCAGCCGGCTGTCAGTGCGCCATCCCCCGGCAAGGCCGCTGTTCCGGAGGCCTCAGGACCGTCCCCAGACCGGCGCCATTCCCTCTACCCCGCCCCTTTTTCAAAGCCCCTGGACATACGTGCGTCCCGGGCCTTGTGTGCGTCGCCGAGCCTATGCAAAATAGGCTCGGCACGCACAGGAGCAGGTTTTCGGGATTACGCGCGTAACTTATACATGTAACCCTTTGAAAATCTGCCCCCTTGCGCGCGCCAAGCCTTAGGGGAACCCCGATTGCTTTCCCCGTTCCCTCCGAGGCCGCCCCGTTCCCTTTAGGCCTCTGGCAGGCGTAACTTGCGCGCACCAGCCGGCTGCCAGCACGCCATCCCCCGGCACGGCCGCTGTGCCGGAGGCCTCAGGACCGTCCCTGGACCGGCGCCCTGCCCCCTTCCTGCCCCTTTTTCAAAGCTCCGGGACATACGCGCATCCCGGGGCTTGCGTGCGTCGCTGAGCCTATGCAAAATAGGCTTGGCGCGCGCAGGAGCAGGTTTTCGGGGTTACGCGCGTAACTTATACATGTAACCCTTTGAAAATCTGCCCCTTAGTGTTTTCCCTATTTTCATGGTAAGAATATTCAGCAGAAGCAATTTGTTCCTTCCCTTAAGGCTAATACCTAATGAGAAAGTACCAGTTTATGAGTTGCTCCCTGACCCTCCTGCGAAGTCCTGACAGGAGAGTAGCATTGGTTGTCAGCCCAAGAGAATGGAAGAATTAGCTTCATAAACAAAATTATAATAATAATTATCTTTATTTATTTAAACATTTTTATATACCGGCATTAGTTGTGGACATCATGCCGGTTTACAGCAAAACTGGTTAAGCTTGGAAATTACATTTTAACAGGGGGATCAAAACTGGGAGGGGGGTAACAAGAAGTAAAAGAGAAAAGAAATAACGGTAACATTAACGTTAACGTGGTTCCTCGGTGTGAAGAGGGGAGAGGATAACAAAATATGGTTCCTCAATATGAGGAAGAGGAATAATTATCATTATTATATGGACCAAAACCAACCTCCAGAGTTATAAGCATTTTGACCCGTATAATATGTTTGTTTCTGTTTGAAGCGGACACAAGTTTTGGCTTGAGCGCTGCCACAGTCACTCAGCTCCTCTTAGTTCCTGTACAAATGAGTTTTACGCTTTCAAAACTATTTTACACATTGGGAAAAGAATATTTAAAGGTAGCAGAAAGGAACACTCTCTTCTTTTTACTCAACCTCAAAACACCATAGAAAAAATTTTTAAACAACTTTTTTCCTGTTGTTAAAGACAGACTATACAGTTTGCATGCAAAAGGTGCTTTTAAAGGACTAGTACAATTTTGTTCGCTAGAAATCATGGTCTTTGGCATATACTAACATTTACATTATTCTAGACAACAATCACACATTCTCCCTTATATTAATATAAACATCTTGGGGCGAATATTCAGCCTTGGAGTGGCTAGTTAAGTATGCCAGATACACCTAGCCGGCTAACTTAACCAAGATATTCAGCAGGTGGAGTTTTTCCGTGCTGAAAAATATTGCAGCAGTACTGTTGCGATATTTTCCCGGAGAGGGGTGAAATATCACAGGACCAACCCCTCCCCCCATGGTATTTCACCCCTCCTGTGGTAATATAATCACGACTTGTAAATCCCCCTCCAAGGTTATGAGTTGAAGAAATGATTTGAAATTGTCTAGCAGACTCAGGGATTTAGCTATATAGAGGTCCTTTTCAGCCGCTATGCAGCTCGGCTAGTTAGCCAGATAACCCTGTCTGACTAAGTAGCAGAGTATATTAAGCTGCACGGTCACACCACTGAATATTGGGTGGATAACTTATCTGGCTAACTCTGCTACTCCTTGGAACGCTCCTGACTTATATGGCTAAATTCTAGCCAAATAACTAGTTTTTTGGCTAGAATATAATCAAATGAATGGCTAAAAATGCCATTTTAACTTTTAAGTTATCCATCTAAATGGCTTTCGAATATGGATCTCCCTGCCTTTTATGTGGGTAACAGAAAGGACACAGCCCTCTCCTCTCTTGTAAAATAACTCGGCGTGCTGAGCAATGTAATTGTAATTCATTTTGATATGCAATCTGCCTTGAGACCATTTTGACAAAAGGCAGAACATCGAATGTTTATAAATAAGCCGAAATATGCATGCGTTCTACAGACACTGTAAATACATTCCTGAAATCCTCAAGCCTGTTCCCTAAAGGCTTTGCAAAATGTAGGTCCATTTGTGGGCCTCCTCTCACACACACACACACACACCTCTTGATCTACAGTATTCTTTATTCTCCTTCTTTTTTTGGCACAAGAAGGCAACAAAGAGAGCGCTCTTTGAAGAAAACCTATGTGTAAAATTTGATTTCTTTTTTTTTTTTGTAATCATTTATCTTTCTAGCTTAATAACTTTGGCACGTGGTTTCATTCTTTCACCAGTGATCAAAGATGTCATTAAACCTGAAAGAATGGTCTGTGCTGTACAGATCTTTCAAAGGGAGTTTCTGAAGGCTGACCCCTGGTGATAGGGGTTGGGTGGGGGAGGAAGGGGTTTGAGTAGTTTCCTTTTAAAGTGATGCTGCAGCTTTAATAATAATAATCATCATCAGACTGGTCCCTGGTCTCCTGGCACAGTGACATGCTGAGCTGACACTAGATAATGTAGGGTAGGATGTGCCTAAGCAAACAGCAGGGGGATTATCTATCTACCAGATTCAAAAGAGCCGTTTGAGATATCCCTTCTCAAAACTGTTAAAGGAAACACACAGGGCATCTATTCTCTGATTACAAGCGTTGACATTTATTACGTCACACTTGTCTGAAGTACTGCCCAGTTGGAATCCAGACCCATCTAATGTTACTAATAATGGTGCAGTTTATCCTGATTCTGGTCCCCGAGGTCGTGAGCAGTGTGTTCCTCTGATTCTCCCAAGTACGTCATCAAGAACCAATGTACGACTTTGTTTTTCACAGTTAGGAAGCTCTTCAGGAGTGCTCCGTGGTGGCAGAATCCAGCCCTTCTTCTGATAAGTGTGTTGCACCGTGCCTGATTTAATTTTTTTGTATTTCTTGCCCTCAGTATGTAAAGCACAAATCTGTCAACGTGAACATTATCCAACCATGCATGAAGGTCCCATACTCTTTTTTTTTTTCTTGTCCTGTCTCCATAGTGCAGCTTGACCTGTTTTTCTCTGGCCTAGTCTTTCTCACAGCTGGCAGAACCTTATGGTGAGGTACAGGCTGCCATGGGAGAGGCTGGGAGGCTGGCTGAGGCTACAAGTGTTTTACACTGATCTTTTCTTATCCTTCTGTCCCTGCACAGACGAAGTGAACTGGTGGGTCGACCGCACTCCTGGCATTCAACCAAATTTGTGGAGAACCAACCCGATCCCAGCATGATGCAAGTATCTCAGGGCTCGATCAGCACTCCTTGGCATCAAACCTACCATTCCAGGTGAGTGGAAGTGGAGTTGTCACTGATGACACAATCGTTATGGTCAGTGTGATTACGTACTAAAAAAAAAAATGGTTATTGGGTCACTAAAGGCAGATGATGACCTCTTTAGTTGCCCTCATCATTATGTAATCAGTGCCTCATTATTTTATGTATCCCATCTTGGGGCTACCATTAGAGAAAGGTGGAATATCAAATGCTTTATAAGTAAATTAGAAATAAATCCATTCAGAACATAGGGAAAGTGTTATAATCATGATAAACAAATTAGCCGCAGCTCATAGCGCATTTAAGAAGCTTGGGCAGGCTGAGCTAGTGGTTTTCAAAACTTCTGTTTTTTTGCTTGAGACCCAGTGGAAGGCAACATTTATTTCTTGGGACTCTGTAAAAGAAAAACATTTATTCACAGCCCAGAGAATAATATCTTGTAATTTTGAGTTTTCATAAAATTAAAGAAAAAAAGACAAAAATTGCTAGCTGTAGCCGTTTCACGTCAACTAATAACTACAGATAGACATTGATGTTTCTTGTAAACCATGTCAAACAATGTAAAATAGTATGGTACAAAGAAGATGAGGTTGTTTCACGTTTCATACAGGGGGGTGGTTCTGCCTGTTCTGACCTCCTTTCAGTCTGGATGGCTAGGTGAAGATGCCGCTTACTTATCAGGTCCATGTTTCTGTCACTTTTTGTCACTCTCCTCTTCACAGTGCTGTCTCCTGCCCCCCACTCGTTACTCTCTCACCAGTCCCCATTATTCCCTCCCTCTTATCCCGAAACTCCCTTTTGCTGCCCATTCATTTTTAGCAAAATCTCCCTCTCCTCTCCACACCAGTCCACATTTTGCTTGTTCTCTTTTGTTGTCTCCCGTTGTTAATCTTCTCTCCCACTTGGACAACCTAGAGCCACGGCGCCTCCCGAGCTTCTCAGGAAACTCCACAAGTAGAACACAGGAGGGTGGGCCGAGTCAAATCCAAGTTTGTCTCCCTGATCAGCCTTACTGGGATCTCAAGGCAGGAGCTAAGAGGTGACAAATAAAACCCCATTGATTGCCAGGCGTTCAGCTGAGGTATGGCGCAGGGCCGGATCAGCTTCACAATGGCACATGGGCTGGAGCAGGAACATAATCATATTAGTGACCTGCCACAGCCCAGTACGGGGGTCACAACTCTGGATCTGAAAAGCACTGACCTATGCTGCAGCTCAAGAAAACTCCAGGGTTGGGAACCCAGCATGAGCCAGCAGAAAATCAGCATGGATTATGCCAGCTCTCCACCTTATCATTCTCCATGCAGGGACAGCCGTGTGATCAAGGAAAGCAAGATCAAATAAACTGTAGGCGGAATGGAGGAGGAATTATTGCACATTCACTAATTGAAATAGTGTGTAGATAAATGATCAGAAACTTTTGGCACACAATTTAGGAAAAGGAAATGGAGCATTCACCCTGATACAGAAATATCTTCTGCTTCCTGCTCTAGTTGAAAGCTTAGTGCACATTAACATCAGAGATGATGGACTGTAAGGTTTTTCCCTGTCCTTGGCATGTTTGAAAAAAACACAGCCTAGTTTTCCTCAGCTATGTTGGTCCTGTAGGACCTGAAACTAGCAAAAATATTTTTTTAACATGAAAATTAAGCAGTTGGTGCATGTAAGTCATGTGAGGAATCTATTTATCACAGAGGAGAGGCGGAGTGAACAGCACACACATATAGGAAAATCACAGCAAAAGAATGTGCGGCATATAATGTACTGGAACTGGAATCTATTTATGCCATGCTTGGTTTTAATATTGCAGCATGATCTTTGTATGTGGATGCCTAAAGCCAAGCAAATTGTTTGGCCCACAATATATTTTATATGACATGATCTCTCTGACTAGATTTTGGAAACATGGTAGTGTGAATGCTTCCATTGAAATTTTGATTTGAGCCATTTTCTTTGATAATGGATGAATGTTTGAGGCACCTATAGCAAAGTGAAAAAGTGTGCCCGCACCCTGTACAAAACTCATGATACCATGAGCTGGGTGACTTAATTTGTTTTTTATTTTAAAACACTTTTATTTATAATCCATAAGTAGACACAAGTGTGACCTTTAGGTCTGTATGGATGTGGTCCTTCACCTCCACCAGAACAGACCCTTAACCTCTACCCAACCAATAAGTAATCTCTACCTTGTTAAGGAGTAGGAGTTGAAAAAGGAATATAAAAAGGATCTCATTAACAGCGAAGCAAATGCCCTCCATCTCCAAGCATATTGTGCTTGGCACAAAACCCTGCCAAAAACACAATTGGTACCTTTGTGGCAAAACTGCCATACCATAACCGGGCCAATACCCAGGACAAACATAAACAGCTCTTCCCATGAAAAGGCAGCATTGCAAAAATTGCAGTGAGCTTTAGAACACCAATACACCTCCTATTTGGAAAACAGAACAAGCTGGACTGCTACAGATTCTTACACAGAAACTAAATGCTAGCAATATCCTTCACCTCGGTCACATATACAGAACACAGGCAAATCCTCACCAAATAGAGAAAAAGCAGCCACAAATTAGAAATAGAAACATGCAGACAAAACGTCAACTGGAAACTCCCAGAAGCAGGGCTGGGAACTTTTCAGCTCTCTAGTCACCCTGAGACTCCTGTGGATTAGATTAGTGGGGTGGAAGACCCCAGCATTCTCCCCCTCCCAGCCCCACTCCAGGACAGACTCCAGCACTTTCCCCTACCTAGGTTGAATCCTCAGTACTCTCCTCCTTCTCTCCCCTCTACCTGAACAGACTTCAACGCTTTCACTCCTCTCCCTCCTCCTCCCCAGGATGGACCTCAGACTGGCTTGAATTAGTGGAGGGTGGGGGCTGCGGGATCAGGGTGCAACCTTTTCCTTCCTCCCTGACTCACCCCCCCCCCACCACCACTCTCTCTTTCTCTCTCTCTGCAATCTCTCGTCCCGCCTTCCGTGGCCCAACCCTTCCAGCCTCGGCCGCCCCACATGTTCAGTTGCACCAAGGCAGTTCAAGGAAATATTTGCAAACCTTTATACTTCACCATTTTTCTATTCTCCTTATTTTATTTCCTTTTTTTTTCTGGGTCCTAATTCAGTTATTTTCCCGTTTTCTTTATTTAGACTTTGTTATTTTCATTTCTCTTAACTTTGCCTTCTTTATTGTAACCCTTAGTGGGAGTTTTAGTCCAAAGGGCACAGAAACATATTTATTTTTCTTCGGGGGGCTGCTCCGTAGAGCAAATTCCACCCCATGCTTAACTCTTAATCCCTGGGGGATTCTTGCTATGCTCATTGCTCAATAAATTGGTTAGTCTAAAAGGTGCCACTCGCCTTTTGTCATTTTTGCTATACCAGACCAACACGCTTATGGCCCAGACCATGGTGTCTTGCTTCACAGTGGGGCAGATTTTAAATACTTGCGCGAGCGCGTACTTTTGTTCGCGCAGCAGGCGCGAACAAAAGTACACTGGATTTTATAAGATACGTGCGTAGCCGCGCGTATCTTATAAAATCCGGGGTCGGCGCGCGCAAGGGGGTGCACATTTGTGCAACCTACGCATGCCGAGCCCAGCGCGCGCTGCCTGTTCCCTCCGAGGCCGCTCCGATTTCGGAGCGGCCTCGGAGGGAACTTTCCTTCGCCCTCCCCCCACCTTCCCCTCCCTTCCCCTACCTAACCCACCCCCCCAGCCCTATCTAAACCCCCCCCCTTACCTTTGTCGGCAAAGTTACGCCTGCTTTCAGCAGGCGTAACTTTGCGTGCATCGGCCAGCTGCCCCGCTCCGTGGTCCGGTCCCGGGGGCTGTTCTGGAGGCCGCGGACATGCCCCCGGAACGCCCCCGGGCCGAAACCACGCCCACGTCGCCGCCCCGAAATGCCGCGCCCCGCCCCTAAACGCCGCGTCATCCCGCCACGCCTCCGCCACGCCCCCGACAGGAAGCCCCGGGACGTGCGCACGTCCCGGAGCTCTGCGCGCGCCGGCGGCCTATGCAAAATAGGCGCGCCAGCGCGCAGGGGTTTTAAAATCCGCCCCAGTGTGTTTAAATAATGTAGAGGCATCCCATGGGATGAGATGCTGTGACAAATCAGATAGGACTAGGGTCTGGGTGTTAAAATAAAATGCACTGATTGGTAAGAATTAAAGAAAGTCAATTTGTCCATAATGTTGAAATTACATCTGGCTGCTGGTACAAGTGTAATTCTAGGTAGGTTAGTGTTTTCAGGCTTCTGGGTACAGCTTCCATGGCTCACCCAGTGGCTAACCAGGAATCCTATTGGAGTGGTCCCCAACTTCACAGCAAAAAGTCCTATCTTGCTCCACCTCCTTTCTGGACACTTAACCCATCCTGGTCCTAGGAGTGTAGAGATCTGATCGGGGTCTCCTGGTCTTTCTCCTTCATCCTTAGCTGTTGTTTCTGGGGGACTTCTCATGGGGAAACGTCAGATGGGATCAGGCTACATCAGCTCTGCAATACTGTGGGGAGAGGGGACCCAAAACCCTCCCCACATTGCTCAGGTCCAAAAAAATGCTTCTAAATAGTAACCTGGATATTTCTTCAGCCTTCACTGTGTTCTTGATCCATCACTGGTGCTTGTCTGCCTGGGGTTTAGAGTGGACGCCCAGGTGCTCGGTCCTCTGGGTGAGAACCCTTTCACCCCAAAAGGGAATCAGGTATAAAGATCTATCTTTTCTGTAAAATAGTAAGAGAAGGACCCTCTGGCAGGGAGTGCACGATGAGTTATCACTTCCAACTGAAACTCCATCTGGGTGAAGCTGGGAGGCCTCACCAGAGTATAAAATGTAAACATCCTTACTGTCACAAGGCTCCCTTAAACTGATCCCATGGAGTTCTAAAATGGCTTGGTTAAATAGGGTTGAGGCTTCCAATCCAGACCCTCCAGGTTGTGAGGGATGGAAGGCTCATTCAGTGACATCTAGTGGCCCAGCCCATCAAGGTGCCACAGTATTTTTTTCTTTTTCCATATTCCCTCTCCCCTTTGAGTTCTACTTTCCCTCATTCTGCTTATCCATTCCATTCTCTCTGCCTTGCCTCTAGATTCTTCTGTCCTTTCTTCTCTTGCTTATCTCAGACCTAGCTCACATTTCCTTTCTTTCCCTTTTATCTTGTGTTTCTCGTTATCCACCCTGTATTCCATTCTTCACTCCCTCACACATTCCTCCTCCCCCCCCACTCACACTTCTCCATCTCTCACCCACTGCTCTCCTGCTCCTATCACACAACTCTACCCCTCCCTCCTTCCTCTCTTTATCTCTTTTCCTTCTTCCAGTCTTCCCTCCTTCCCTCATCTCTTTCCTCCCCTCTCATTTTTCTCCTATCCCACCTTCACCTTCCCCATCTCTTTCCTTCTTGTCCTAACCTCCTCTCCCATTTCTGTCCTTCCCCTCCACTTTTCCATCAGTCTCTCTCCCTCTCTCCCTTCCGCATACTCAGCAGCTGAGACCGTGGGGACTCAGAACATGTGCAGTGCTGCTCTTCTCACGGCACCCCCTCCTCTTCCCTCTACCTGTGCTTTTCCACTTGGAAGCAGGAAGCACACAATAGAGGGAGGAGGGGGCTGCAGGGACCAGCAGCGCTGTGCAGGCTCCGAGTCCCTGCACTCCTCACCGCTATGGCTGCCACCACTACCTGATATACCGGAGAGCAGGCAGCAAAGAGCCCTGCAGCCCTTGTCTGACAGATACCCATGCATGATGCAAGTGCACCGGCTGCTGCCTCCTCTGTCTTCCAGCCCATGTGGGCCAATGCAGCATTTGAGAATTTGGGGGGGGCTTGCCCCCACAATCCCTCTAAACCACGCCCAGCAGGGTGACCTGCACTGCTGGCTCCCGCTGTGGGTAATAACTGCCTGCGGAAGCTCGTGGTGTGGTGCCAAGGCACCCTACAGGCAGTGACACCTATAACCGTATTGGCCAATGGATCACCCTACCTTTATTGAAGTCTGCTGACAGCAGGCGATGGGAATGTGTGCCTTCACTTTCACACATTTAGGATCTGCAGTAGGCTCCAGGTCCACCAGAGAAAGCAAGGAATGGGCTTCATCTCAAGAGTGACACCAGTGCATGCATGCAACGTTTTTAGTTTTCTCACACTCTTTACAACAGTGCAGTACACAAACCCAGCCTTTCAGAGGGTGAAGAGTAAGGAGTTGGGATGATCAAATTCTATACCAAGTCTTTTGAGTTCTAGGAAAAAAAAAAACCCATTTTGTTAGGTATGTTTGAGTTCTTTGTAGTCTGTATACCAATCAAATTCATGTCAATATTTTTTTTAACTTACCTTTATTATGGAGCTTTTTCACAAACTGATAAATGATCTGAATCAAAAATTAGCATGCAAGAAGTGCAGACAGAGGGCATGTACGCCAGCCACAGTACAAACAGCATGCTGAGATGATGCCAGGAGCACTGCCAGAAGCATTACATCACTGACAATCCACGCAGGGTGAGAAGTTCAACAAGGGATTTCCTAACTTCTGCATCTGTTACTTCTTCAGTCTTATTTAGGATTTCGGCAAGTCTCTTTAAACAGCACAACACATGGCAGGTCTATGCAGACTGGCTACTGTTCAGAGGCGAGGGTGCAATGCCCCTGTTTTGCTTGCAAATGTTTTTAATTTGTACTAGTAGAGGATATTATAGAATATTTTGACACTAGTATAAAAAAAAAAAAAAAGTGAAGTGATTTGTGATCCTTTTTCCAAACAGCACTATCAGAAGGATGCGGGTCACATGCTCTCGGGTGATGGTGGGGGTGGGGGTATTGTTATAGTGACCTCTTCCACCCCACTCCCCCCACCTGGCTCATCCAAGTTTGTGTCCGTACCCACAAGCGCAATCCTCACTGGACCCCTGGCCATAGTGTGGCACACATAGCAAGAGTCTCCGTCAAACCTACCCGGCAGTTAAAGAAATAAGAAAAAAAATATATAGCCCACTGTTGTTTTTTGGTTTGATTTATGAAAAATAGCCAAGGACCAAATTTAAGTTGTGTGCCAAAATAGGCCTAAAGAGAATATAAAACCCCCACAATTCAGTCGGCTTGAACTATTTTGAAATAGCCCGACTTTTGCAGTGTTGCCAGATGGGAGGTTTTCATCCCCAAGTGGGCAACTTTTTGCGAGTGGCTGCGGGAAAGTTTTGGCTTTTTTTGGTTGCGGGATTTTGGGCTAATTTTAAGGGTGTGTGTGATTTTTTGGCATGCTCCACCTTGTCTCCGTCAGTGAGAACCAATGATAAGGAGAACACTTTGTTGCAAAGAGTGGCTGAGTTCACTAGCAAAGGCAGCTTCCCATGCTGGGTTACTGCCTTTCTTCCCATCTTCCACTATGCCACGGCAGCGTTTGCGTGAGAGTCCAGAGCATAGAACTGCAATATAAAAAACAGCCATCAGCATTGGGAATTGTGGGAAATGTAGTTCTAGATTGGCTAACCATGCATCTCTAAGGGTACATTTGTGTAAAATTGATATGGGACTTTGAAGTCTTTTACAAATTATTTAATTTTAGAACATTAATTGCTTTGTAACTACACTGTGTAATCAAATTTTATTTAAACATCCTTCCATGTATAGATCACAACAGTTTACAAATTGACATTCATAATTATAAGTCAACAGACAAACAATGGTCTTTTAGGGCAATTTTTGAGTTACTGCAACATTTTCACGAGAGAGAGAGAAAGAGAGAGAGAGAGTGAACCTGTTTATTAGGCTCTCATATAAGTCGACCATTTATACCACTGTAGGAGGGACAACTAGTAACTCGAGGAGAAGTTTTGGTGGTATTCTAGGATTTTGGGGCCAGTTTTACATTCACAGTGAGATGTATGAACAGCACAGTATACATCAGTAAACATTTGATGTGATTTGAAATGAGGAAGGGTGCACAAAGATGAGATTTCTACACTGTACTCTTATCCTAGGTTGATAGCACCTATGTAGAGAGTTCATCAATCTAAGGCGAGAGTACATTGTAGAAATCTCATCTTTGTGTACCTTTTCTCATTCCTGGGGCAGCAGGATTAGGGTTGGGATGGAAGTAGGTTTATTTTAACAAACCATGAGGGCATGGGTAGAGGGAAAGTATCAGCCCAATAGGACTTATGACCTAATAATTGAGGTGGAGGGCGGAAGTGGCCCAGCAGGTCTGACAATAGTGTCTCTGGGGTGGGAAGTAATCAGACCAGTAGGCTGTCTAGGCTGTTTTTTGTTTTTTGCTTTAGTTGATTAACCGGCTATAGTTAAAGCTTTGGTCACAAAATGTGCTATTTTCAAAGAAATGTGAGAAAATCAGCTTGCACACACTATGGGGATAATTTTCATAAAGGAGTGCATGCATAGATCCCGGTTTATGCATGGGGAGGGGTGTGGGGGGGGGGGGGGGGGAGAGGAGGGAAGCGAAACACTTTGAGTGTGTATGGGTCTGCGTGTCACTGGACGACCTGAGAATTTTCAAAAACGGACTTAATGCGGACCTGCTGAAAATGACTCTTTCTGTGCATTACTTCAAACTGGCCCTCTGTATTTATCCCTCGTACAGTAAGACTCTGAAGCCTGCAGGATCTGAACTCAGACCCTTAGCTCTCAGGTGTTGCATTTTGGCAGTCAGAAAAATCCCCGATTACAGTGCTGTACCAAACATTTTTTTGGCGGCAGTCATCTTACCAGTATTCACAGGTACTTTTTTTGTCTGACGTTTTTTTTTTTTTTTCACATGATATACCCCTGGAAAAAAAGTGTTTCTCTTGTAATAACATTTTTTATTTTTCTAACAAATGAGAGAATATCAGTAGGACCCCCCCTGGGGGGTACAGGGTGGAGGGGCGGGATCTGTTCTGTGAAAAGGTGATCGAGCTGTATGGCGACAATGCCTGTGAGGCTTCAAGGAGCGGCATCAGTATCGCTCTTTCTCTCCCCCCGCACCCCCCCCCCCCATCCTTTTTTTTTTTGTCTTCTCTGTTTAGTTTTCTCACAGCAAACAAAATGTCTCTGATGTAGCAAGTTTCCAGGAAGCTTGCCAGCTCAGCCTTCAACTCCATAAAAAGAAAAGAAATCAAATGCATACAGGCCAAATTCTTTACCCCAACAAAACTGTTTACAGTGGGGCTTAGTAATTTATTTATTTTTAATGTTTTTTAGATGAGTGTCTTAGGTAGGGTTTACAAATGATTATGATTCTCGCTTTCTTTCTCTCTACATTTTTATTTTTTTATAATTTTCTGTAGTTATTTGCACTACTGATGGTTGACAGCAGATGGGGAACAGACTAAAGTCCAAATATGGTTCTTCATGCAGTCCTAAACCTAAACATTGTTGCCAGTGAGTTCATTTGTAAGCTAATGCAAGCTCCCCTAACAAGGTGGTTATTCTTTCTTTTCTTGCTCTAGCTCCTCTACAAGTGATCTCTCTGGCTATGAGCATGGATATCTGAGGAGGAGCCCAGACCAGTACAGCTCCAGAGGTAGCATGGAAAGCCTGGACCATACTCCTGCTGGATATCACCCTTGCCACCTTTCTCCAGCAAAATCCACCAACAGCATTGACCAGCTTGCCCATCTTCACAACAAGAGGGATTCTGCTTATAGCTCCTTCTCCACCAACTCCAGCATTCCAGAGTACCCACCTCCCTCCTTCTGCAAAGAACGTTCCTACTCCCTTGAAAATATGCTCTCGAGAGGCAGCCCCCAGGAAGGCATGAAGCAGGCTGACATCAGGTACATCAAAACAGTCTACGATGCACAGCGAGGGGTCTCCGAAGAATACGAAATCAGCTCTACTTCTCTGCTTAAGAAGTGCAATGCCAAAATCCAGCTGGAAGGCCAGAGCTATTGTCGATTGTCGGGCTCCAGCAGGTGTGTTCCTGTTCCCACGTGGGGTCATCAAGGCAGAAGTTCTTCAGAGAGTGAAAGCCAGCAGAAGGAGCCTCCCATGCCCCCAGCTCGTAGTGACAGCTACGCCGCAATCGGACATCGTGACAAGCTTAACTCCTTTTCTAGCCTTGAACAAAACAGGTCTTGCCGACACCAGCCCAAGGGGGCCTGGCACCAGACAGTCGCTACCGGCGCCTCCAGCCAGGGGCAGGTGCTGAAATCCATGCTTGGTGACGGGCAACTGCATACAGTTCTGGAAAGGAGTCCTGAGAGCAGTCCCACAGCGCAGCCTAAGCGGAACTACTTCCAGGCACCGCAGCCAGGGCAACCCATGCTTCCGACGGGCGTCTATGCTGTGCCTGCCCCTGAGCCTCACTTTGCTCAGGCTCCGCTCCCTTTGGCAAACAATAATGGGGTGCTTTATCCGGCTCTGGCCAAAGAAAATGGGTATGTTCCTCCTGCTCCTCCTCCTGCCTCCTTAAAAAATGCGACAGCTTCCACCTCTCTTAACACTGAAGAGAATGGAAACCAAAGAACTGGAAATAGATCCGTCATCTTCCATAAGGCCAATCATGTTCAATCAACCGTAGAACAAAAGCAGGAAGCAGCGACCATGTATGCTCCATACAAGCTTCACTTTGCAACTGACCCGGATGTCAACATGAGCTCTTCAAGAAGGGAGGAAGGTAAAGCAGGTTCTTCTTCCAATACAATACATCACAACAGAGAAAGCACAAACAACATGCAGGATTTGGAGTGCACCTCTCAGGCCCCGAAGGCCCGTACGAGAACTGCTAGTGAAGGGCAGATACAGTCTCTCTCTGCAGAGCATTGGAAATGTGATGCTCAGGGGGACAGAGAGGCTCCTCTCTGGAGGGAAAGGGATTCTATGTCACAGATTCAGTGGAGCAACAGTAAAATCAAGCAAGGCGTGTCATCCTTACAGAACTACTCAGACACTAGCAGATGGCAAAACAGCCTGGAGACTAAAGATACTCAGCCAAGGGACATATATTCTAATGCTAAACTGTCTTTAAATAATAAAGCTGATGAAAACCGGAGAGGAAAGGTCTCAGATCACTGCGATGACTTGCACCAACAGAATTTCAGCCTACACGATGGTGAAGGTAGCACAATGCAGCTCCACAGTACACAGCCAAAACATGAGGAACTGCCTTCCTCTTCACAAACAAAGACTTATGATTTTGGTAGGCGTCGACTGAGCTCTAGCAGCACCCAAAGTATCCAAGATCTTAAGTATAATAAAACAGATTCCAATAGGCCTCGCTGTTCTGTCCTGGAGAAGATTAGCCAAATTGAGCAACGTGAGCAACATAGTCAAAGGTCCCAAAGCACAGGAGGACCCAGCTATAATTGCAATTCTGTGCATAACCGATTGGGTCAGCTATCCAGTGCCAGGAGTTCTTTGAATAGCATTGAGGACATAAGAAACAGGTTTAATTCCCTTGAGCAATCCCAACACCATGAACGAGTCAGGTCAGTGAGCACGTCGAATGCTGTAAAGGCTCCTATGAAACATTTCAGCAGGACAGATGATGTCAGTCCTGAGAATGCTCAATGTCATCCTGTGGAGACACAAGCAGCAGCAGTAGCAAAACACCAAATTAGTAGTGAGCAGTCCCATGGTTTATATCCACAGAATGATATGCAGAGAAGACCACCTAACCTCCAGTGGAGCAAAACCACATGTCACAGTACACATGATCTTGATCAAGAAACCCAATGGGCAGATGATGCCCAAGATAGGCCAGGTTCAACTGTGGACAATCTGTTCAACAAGGCCTACAGAAACAGCATCAAAGATGCTCAGTCCAAAGTTCTAAGAGCCACGTCATTCAGGCGCCCAGATCTGGACATCAATTCACCATTTTTTAACAAACCAAACAAGCGTATGCAGAGGCCTGCATCAGCCCATGTTGGTGGGAAGTCTACACTGGTATCTCCTCATGCCCCAAAAGAGAGGCACAATGTTACACCTACAGAGACAAGTATTAACATCCCAGATCACACCAACAAAGAGAGCCAAGCGACTTCACACCAAATAGCCCGTATAGGGGCCAGGAAGCGACTAACTGCTGAACAGAAAAAAAGGTCCTACTCTGAGCCAGACAAAATGAACGAAGTGGGTATGTCTGACAGTGAGGCTGCACCCCTTCCCTTGCAGAAGAAAGGAAACCGGTTCAACTTTCCAGAGAGCACAGTAGCAGACAGGCGCAGGATGTTTGAAAGTGAGGGCAAGGCTTGCTCTACCATTAATCTGTCCAAGCCAGAGCTCAAGCAGTTTCAGCAGAATGCACTCGCAGAATACATTGAACGCAAAACTGGGAGGCGGCCCTCTTCTCATGAGGCTGGACTCTTGAGGGAGCGTTCACAGAGTTCATACTTTCAAACCAGTGTGCTGGATAACCAGAGCATTTCTTCTGCATCCAGTATGAATTCCCTCCAGGACCAAAGTCTTCTATACCGGCAGCGAGAGCCTGGTGACAAGCCATTTAAAGTAGGCCGAGTCTCTTCCACCCTTCCTCCTGGGCTGACAGGTTTCTTTGATCCAGACATCTTTGAACAAAAAGTAGAGTATCAAGAGAGCAGAAGTAGGACCAGTTCATCTGCAAGTCAGCTGAGAACAGAGAAACGCTTAGATTACAGATCTAAAATGGAGTTTACGAAAGGCTGTCAGCCGGCTCATCCTGAACCACGTAGCCAGTCTCAGTATATTAAAATGAAGCAGACATTGGAGAAACACTCATCTAAGAGTTCAGGAAAATCCATGTCCGCCGAAGACTTGCTTGATAGGTCTGAAAACCAGACCGTCACTCTGCATGTGAGATCCAGATCATCCCCAACAGAGGACAAGAAAAAGCAGGTATGTACATATACTGATTACTCTACTTGCATTGCAATGTATTTAATTAATAAGATAATTATAATTATTACTGTTGCCACCACAATACTAAACGCTGCATAGTGCAAGGCAACCACATTGCCGTCTTGAGAACTGCAGTGCAGATATAGTCGGTATTAATACTGATAAACATAACAAGATAAACAACAAGGCTCCAGTATCTTTCCTGACAGATGCAATATCAGCTCTAACACTTCTTTTTACATTATTATTAGATGTGTATATTTTCAATGCAAAGAACAAAGGATGCTGTAGGAACATTTCTGGCACTCCATAATTTATAGTGAGCGGCTTTCTTGCATAATTTCTCATCCAGTAATAATGTGCATGCTTTTTGCATATACTTGACTTGATCCAAACGAGGTTTGCTCCCATTCTCTGCCTGTGAGAAGAATCCTCTAACCTGCCAATCCCCTATATGTTTTGCATATCCAGCAAAAAAGTGAACCGAGATTCTGCTGTTCAGTAAGAGATGTCCTATGCCTGGGTTTTCCCAACTTGATCTGGTCACCCCACAGCCAGTCCACTGTGAATAGGAGGCCTCCAATGTACACATATTCATTATCGAGATCCTGAAAACCCGACTCGCCGTGGGGTCGCCAGGACAGGTTTGGGAAGCTCTGTTTTACACGTGCAGTATGTGAGAACTGTCTGCTGCTCATGGGACCCCTCTGTTAAAATTATTAAAAACATACATCTGGGATCTGATTCACTAACCCTTTTTTTTCCCTCCGTAGGCACAGAATTGTGAATCAGGTCCTTAGCTTTTCCATCTGAAATTAAAAAACCAAAGGACATTTCTGCTGATTAGTTAAGATATATTTCCAATGGACTGTGGCATGATTGTGTTAAAAAAAAAAAGGAGCGTGTGTAGTGTAGTTTGCGATGTTGGTGAATAGCACTTACCCCAATGCTGCTACTTCTTCCTCTGCCAGCTTCCCTCTGAAGTCGGCACCGCATTGGGTCCTGTAGTGTGAATCATCCCAGGATGGAGGAGGGAAGGAAAGGTGACTATGCCAGGGAGTGGCGAGGGAAGGAAGGTGATTATGCTGGGGATGGGGGAGGGAAGGGAAGGTGACTATGCCAGGGAGTGGCGAGGGAAGGAAGGTGATTATGCTGGGGATGGGGGAGGGAAGGGAAGGTGACTATGCCAGGGAGTGGAGCAGAGCCATAGCAGGCCTATAACAAATATGGCCATGGTGATTGGCACCACTACCAGAAGGGCGCCAGGGCACGGGCCCGCTGAATGCTGTTTTTATCCATAGCAGGGGCCTATGATGCAGGAGATGTGCTTCCCTTTGCCACACCTAACCCCAGCCCGCACCTACGACTCAGTTTGGCCGAGCACCTCTTCCTTCCTTGGTGGAGGGGGGTGGGGGGAGGGAATAAGGGAAGAATGGGGACTTTGGAATCAGGGACAAAGGGCAGGTTAAAAATGGGGATTGGGGGAGCCGAGACTCAGGAATTGGATGGGAGAAATAGAGTGGGAATGGGGGACCAAGCAGGGACTCGGAAAGTGAGCCGTGATGTGGAGTAGACAGCAGGGACTTGGCAGTAGGGTGGGTATTAGATTAGGGTGGGAGATGGGGTAATGGAAGAGGGCTGAAGGGTGGGGAGGGGCTGAGAAGGTTATGGGGGAGAGAAAAAAAGGGAAGGTGCTTATGCTATGGGGTGGGGAGGGACTATGCCAAGGAGTGTGGGGAAGGGAAGGTGATGGTGTGCATTTACTGAATAACTTACTGTGAGGGTCACCACACACCATTGCGGTTCCTTGTCCTTATTTTGTTTTGTTTGCATTTGGGACATATTATAAACCAGAACCAATCCCCAGACACCGGAAAACGTGTTTTCAAAAATAGCCTCAAGGAAATTTAAGGATATTTACATTGCACATCGTGCCAGTGCCATGCCAAAGGGCCACGAGAAAGGGAGGGAGTGGGAAGAAAAGCAAAAAGTGCAGTATGCTTAATGATCCTTCATTTTTTAAGCTTTTTAGGTGAACGTAAGTAGCTTGGTGTGTCGGAGGAGGAATTTGTTTAGAACTAGTAGGAAATTGATGGTAGCATAAAAGAACAGTTTATCTGTTTTAAGCCCAGATTCCTTTGTTTAAGTTGTTTCAGCCCAATCTGCCTTGCCCTTCACTCTCTGAATCAAGACAGTATTCAGCAGCAATAAAAGCACGGACAAAAATCTCAAGCCCTCCTGTCGTGTCGGAGCTTGACCGACACTTGGGAAAGAACACTGATGCTTTGTGACGGAAAATCAGGCTGTGATCCGGCTGAGGCAGGGAACGATGGTGTCGTGGGGGAGATCCTTAGCTCAGTCTGGATTACAGAATTTCGATTTCCAGGATTAGTGGAAAGAGAGTGCACTTTAAGCAGGGCCAGCGGAAGCTTTAGGTGGGGCAGGTAGTGGCCTAGGTTGCCGGAAGTGGGCAGGGGGCGGCAGAGAAGCCTGTAAGGGCGGCAGATTTGAAAGGACGGATGAGATGAGCAGTGGCGCGGGTGAGTTACGGAGCTGGAAGGCTTTTTCCATTTCTGGATAGGTGTTTCACTGAGGAGCTAGGGTCATTTGTCATGTGGAGAGAGAGAGAGAGAAAGAGATCAGGTGATGACCTCCCCGCCTAGGGTGTCCTCGCCCTTCCACAGGCACCAACTTTAAGTGAAGCGGTCTCCAGATGAATAATGAGAACTTGCCTATTGGAAGGTGTCTCATCTTGCCCACACCCCTGGGAGCAGGAAGGCTCTTTTGTGAACTGTAAGCATATTTTGTTGATTTGATAGACTGTGTCCCAGTAGAGTAGAGTAATAGGGGGATGTCAGTTTGGGGCCTCTGCAGTGATGAGTCTCAATAATTATTTATTTACAGGATCTGACTTGCACACTGCAGGGATGTGGGCTATGCAACTGGGAATCCAGTTACAAACACATAGGGGGGGGGGGGGGGTCCATCGTCAGAGGCAGTTCGCCAACTTTTGAATATTTTGGGCACATCTGGCTAAAATTTAGCCAGCTATCTCATTATCCAGCCAAAATTTAGCTGGATAATGGGGCAGTCCATGGAATCTCTGGAAGGAGTCCAATCATGCCAAAGAGCTGTCATAAAGTTAGCCAGCTATCTTTAAGACAGCCAGCTACATTCAATAGTGTAGCTGCATTACTAAATGTCCCTTTAGCTGGCTAACTTTGCAATCCAGCCAGTGACTACATATTCCCCCCTTACTATTTGGGGTAAGGCATAATCCATGCCATACATCCCGTCCAGGTCTGGTTACACAGTTAATCTTCCTTCTTCGCAGCAGGACAGCATGCACTTGGACAATACTTCAGATGCTCAGTGCTAGGTACGACATGAGGCACTTTAACGTCACTTAACATCTGGAACACAGGCTTATTAGGACTCACAGGTCTTTTTGCAAGGTCTGCAACAGCTTTGGCCCCTGAGCTGTCAGATTGCTGGGAACAATGGGCACTTCTCTGAATTCATTCTTAAAGCTCCAGGTCTGATCAGGCTGCCCAGGGACAGGGATGCTAGAGTAACAAGCAGAAAAAAAAGGAGACAAAACACAAAATTGCCATAGAAAGATTAGCAGATATTAAACGTATCCTGCTGTCTTTTAGATGGATAACTCATGGACGGGAAATGGAGGGGGATCAGGGAGGAGTTGAGTTCGCCGGACAAGTTAATCAGCTAACTCGATTTTCGGCCAACTGTGGTCGGGCCCTAGGGCTGTCCTAGTTAGCCAGTTTAATGTATCCAGCTAACTTTAAGATAGCTGGGTATATTCAGCGGCGCAGTTGCACCGCTGAACGTATAGCACTAGTTAGCCGGTAAAGTTTATCCTGCTGACAAGCACAGCCATGCAGTGGCTGAATATGGACCTCTCTGTCGTTTTTCAGATTGCCAGCAAAAGATTAAGGAATGTGTTTCTTACACCACTTCCTTGGATCTTTGGTGCTGGGCTTGTCCTTGGACCAGACGTTGATGTTTAGCCTGAAGTAGTTTCAGTTTAGGTGCGATACATGCATTACTTAAGCAAACATCATTTTAAGCAATATCTGCACTCATAGCAGGTACCTCAGTGTTTTGGGGAGGGGACGGCAATTTTGAGCCAACCATGCACATCTACTTTGTAGTTAGGAAGTTTCCCTCGAAAAATTAACCAGTGCAAAGAAAGTACCCTCGGAGGCCCTGGGTAATTTACAGAAGCTGTTTGTGCAGGCGACCTGCGGGGGGGGGGGGAGGGGTGAATTAGAAAGTGTATTTTTGAAATCAAATGGCATATATGTTGTTTTCCTCCTCCTCTGACCCGAACGCAGCCCCTCCTCCCCAGGAGCACCTCTCCACAATCCGGCCAAAAACACGCCTGCTGTGGAAGACCGCGTGTAAGTTCAGTTGGGCAGAGGGGGGCAAAATTTTCCGACAGGGCAATCTGCCTAGGTAAATGGCTTTGCAGATTGACCTCGGTTTGACTGCCGATCCCGACAGCGCTGTACAAACTGGAGATCAGTGTCCTCGGGGGGGTTCCCCAGTCGGGGTGGGGTTTTCAGAATATCTGCAATGAATGTGCGTGAGATGTACTCAGTTCTATGCAGTTCCCTGTACGTACCAGGATCAGTCCAGACGGTGGGTTATGTCCCCCGTCCACCATGGTACTACAGGAACGAAAATTAGCAGGTAAGGAATAATTTTCTTATATGCCTCATGCATATTCAATGCATGAGGCATAATGTGAAGTCGCTCCAGTTAAGGGTTACCTGAGGGGACTGGTTTGGGAGCCACTGCTGTAGACAAAAGAGCCTCAGTGGTATTTATTTCTGTTTGAAATTGTTTTGAAAGTTTCAAGCCTGATTAATGGATGCAGAAAGGTGTTGACTTACTCCTTTTGTTATGGGTCCAGTATATGCACACACATATGTTATTTATATATTTAAAACATTTATGTCCCGCCTATCCGCAGTCCTAGGAAGATTATATTAACACGCACAATCTAAAAAGAGACAAAATAAAACTAAAATAATTACAAAATAATATTAATACACACACACATCACTGCCATTCAAATAAATCATAAAAAGCGGGCACTATTTATTTAAAACATTCTTCTGTGTAAATCCAATTTAATGAAATACCTTTGTGCAGTAGGCCAGGTGCTTTCGTGACCCTTTGATAAGAAATGTCAATAGTTTTCTGTTGCCTTCAATAGCAACTCATCTGTTTTGGTTTTTTTTCTTGCTTTTCAGGCCTTGTTAATGGGAAGAGATATTAACGAGTTTGGCAATATAGCAAGGGATCCTTTCAGCTTTGATGGCACAGGTGCCAGGTGGGTTTTTTATTTGCTTCTATCTTTTTTAAAATAGCAGCTGCACAGGTATGAAATGTCTTGGGTGTTTCTGCTATATTATTGCATCTCACGGTGACCCAGAATCTTGAAGTAATATGTAACCAAGGAGAACACCTTTAACTAATGTGTCCTAGGGCTTAACTATAGTTAGATTTTGCCCACATCTGCAATATACTCGCATTCTTAGATCAAATCAGGGGCACGTCTGTGTCCTTGGAAAATCAAATCAGTTTACATAGTGATAATCATCAAAATGAGATTTCAAATCAATTGAAAATACATTTTTCTCATGAGCAAAAGATACACTATTAACACCATTAGAAGAGGTCACTATAATTTTAATATTTTTCCTCAACTTGTCATTAGCTTTTGAACAATGGTTTAGAATAAGTATGCTAATCTTTGTGGCTTTTGGTTTGAAGTAAAGGCGTAGCCTAGTGATTAGAGGAGCAAGCTAGCAGCCAGGGAAGTAAAGGATCAAATCCTGCTGGCACCTCCTTGTGACCTTGGTCAAGTTGTTTTGCCCTCCATTGTCTCGGACACAAACTTAAAGGCGTATGTACTACTAACTAGTAGCATTTATAACAGGTTAGCAGCCATTTTGCAGAATTTTGCTATGGATGCAAATGAGCTCGAATGCATCCATAGCAAAGTTTTGTGTGAAATGTTCCATGCATTTCCATGGTCGGGATCTTTGCATGTTTCCAGGTGTGGCGATACATGAAACAATTTTTTCAGGCTGACAGCCCCTGATAGTGCGCCATGTTCTAAAGGGGATGCACTGTTTTAAATGGCCAAATGACCCATTTGCCCCCTCTCTGCCACGCCAGTAGTAAAAACTCCATCAGGGTGCTAGTGGCCTGCCCTCCTCCCAAGCCCTTAGCAGAACAAAAAGGTTTCAATGCCATGGGGTTTATTAAACCCCACCCCTTGCTTCTCCCAAAATAGTTATCATCCTAGCCCCCCCCCCCAATCTTACCTGATAGTGGGGGGGGGGTGTGTGTGTGTGAGGAATTTTCGGGGTGCAGGAGTGATGCCCATTTGCTCCTGCCCTATCTGCCCCATTTTCCAAAATGGCGCCCGCTGACCAGCTAATCTCATGCAGACTAACTATGCAGACTAACTATTTTGAGGGGGACATAGGGTGGAGTTTTGGGGACAAGGTTTAATAAGCCCTGTGGCTTTGAAACTTTTTTTTCCCACCTAAGAGGTTAGGGATGGGTGGCCATTTGTACCACCATGGGTTGTTTTTTTTTACTACTGAGAGAGGGCAGACAGGCCGCATGACTCTTTTAAAGTCGTACAGCCCCTTTAAATCCATGCACTAGTTCATGTAATGCAGGCTAGATGCAGAAAAAACCTGCACTTCTTTGAGGGGTAGGTTTTTTTGGTTTGATTTTGTTTTTGTGAATACGGGCCTGCAAAATCTTTTTCACCACCTGTTTTACCAAATTCCCCACCAGTAAGCTGCTTTGCATGATTTTGCATCGCAGCAGCTCATGACTGCAGAATTTGAATACATTTTTGCACGGAGTAGACTACATGTGAAAGTTTACTATTGGGAAGATTACTCGCAAAATTTTTAACAAAAGGGGTTTTCAAGAAAGACTTCACACAAAACATCCACATTTTAATGTTTTGTGCATTTGTGGATGTTTGGGACTACTTTTCATGCAAAAATCTCCTTTGCAAAAATAATTTTGCACTTTAGTACATCACCCTCTTAGATTGTAAGCCCCTAAGGGAGGGGGAAATACATTCAGATACAGTAGGTAATTTACCTTGTGCTACCAATGAAAAGGCCAAAGCTAAATCTTAAAAAAAAATAGAAACCCATCCCCTGTGATCCAAGTTTAATACTCGAGGTGTATGGGCTTCCTCTCAACCAATAGAAAGAAGGAAAAACTAGCAGGAACTGTATTAATAATGAATTTACCTGGCCTGGTCAGTTATGCTGTTTGATTTTCAGCTCATTAAAGAATTCTTTACAGAAATATGCACAATAGACAAACTCCGTTAATCGCATACCCTACCCTTGAGAAATATGTTTTTTTTCATTTGAGGTTACATGTATTTATGAATTAACATTCATTATGGGTTTTTTTATGTAACAGACATAACTACCTAATAGCCTGAATGGTCTGAATGCCTTTACTTTATAAATGCTATTACAGTATTGTGGCTAGTGTTCTCTTTCTGGCCAAATTTGATACCAGGTGGGCTTGGCTCTTGATCCTGCTCTTCTGAGGCAATTAAACTGTGGTGGAAAACTGGATGTAACTTAATATACTGTAGATTTACATATTATTACATATTTACTGACGCTATAAATTACATATTTATAATGTTACTGTGTTATAATGTTATTTATCTATTTTCTCCTTACCCAGTTTTACCCTATTAGTTTGCCTTGTTTTCCGTTTTATGTACTGCACAGTTTCCATTTTATGTTTTGCTTCTACACCTGTTACATGTAAACCGATGTGATGACCTTCGAACACCGGTATAAGAAAGCCATAAATAAATAATAATAAATAATTCTTTGAGTTCATCAACGCATTTAGTCCTGTGACTAGGAGATTATGTGGGAAAAAACCCCACACAGAAATAATCTGAGGTAGCCAGGACAGACTGAGTGGACCAAATGGTCTTTATCTTCCTACATCTTCTATGTCAAGGTTTGTCTATTTACAGATCAGACACTTGATAACATAAATACAATAAAGAGTATTAAATGGCTTGGCTGCTAACATTCATTGCAAAAATATTGTAGTCATACACTTGTGATATAGAAATCCAGGGGGAAGTAAAGGATGGGGAATGAGATACTGATGTTCACCAAACAGGAGAGCCCTTGGGGTGGTCATGTTTGAAGATCTCAAGGTTTCAAAACACTGCAACAAGGCAGGGGCCAAGCCAGAGCCAAATAAGTGCTGGAGGGCATAGGGAGAGATATTACCAGTACAATAAAGGAGGCAGTCGTGCTCCTACACAAATCATTGGTAAGTCCTCATTTGGAATACTGTTGTCCGGTTTTGGATGCTATAACTCCAGAGGCGCACACAGCAGAGGCAGAGTCCAGAGAAGTTGAGCAGTCTGCACTAAAAGCCCTGTGAAAAAAAATTAAGGACCTAAATTCCCATGATTACAAAGGATATGATACAGGTATTCAGATAACTCAAAGCCATAAATAAGTACATAAGAAGTAAGCATTTTTAAATAGAAAGGAAGTTCTAGACTAGAGATAAGCAATTCCACAATGAAAATGCATGAGATATATTTGCATACAATGGAGGCAATGCATACCAGTCTATCTCATTCATATTCATTGTGGGTATCATGAAGACCAAACCTGTTTGTGGCACTCCAGGACCAGAGCTGCCTACCCCTGTTCTAGGCTTAAAGGCATTAGACTGAGGGATAAAAGAAAGAAATATGTCCTCACAGAAAGGGTAGTGGAAGTATGGAGATTGGGTATGCTATATGGGCTATATCACATTCTAGGGTTCTATGAAGATTGCTTAGGTGGAAGTTTTTCTGGTAAGAATAAAAAATTATTGATCTCTTTTCATTAGAACATTATGGTTTCATTAATTGTTTATTTTAGGTCATTTAACAAGAGTCACATAGAGAAGGCAATGTCCCTGTTTCATCAAGATCCCTATTATAACCATCACAGCAGTGAAGGTGAGAAGAAAACAACAACAGGCAACGCGTTCACTCTGAATGACAGTCAACGGGCTCCGCATACGCAGAGACAGGGCAGAAACCTCAGCCACAGCAAAGTAACCGAGCTGAGTAACCAGCCTATAGAAGTGATGGAGAACCCCAGCACCTGTGGTCCTGGCACTTCTGAACCGGCCCTTCCTGCTTCTACCATTCATTATTCCATCTCTCAGCCCTCAAAGCTTACAGCTTCAGGAGAGCGCCCTAGACCACCTGTCAAAAAGGATGCCGTTTGCAATGAAGATATGAAAGCAAAGGCAGTGGATCGGGAGTACCATGAGAGAGGTTCTCTTGAAGACATAGCTGAAGGAGGGCAGAAGAAGTCCACCCCACCTCAAAGACCTCCTCCACCAAAGCTAAAGTGGACTCAGTCAGCCAGTGAAGATAGTGTCTCAAAGAGCTCTGCAAGGTCTCAGATATCTGGGCTGAAGCTTTTCCCACAATGGCAGAGCCTGGGAGCTCAAAGCAGCAGTTCTTCTGAACCAGATACTCCTCAAAGGAAGATCTCCCTCCGGATATCGGAGTCATGCATCCAGATAACGCCTCCATTGGTTAACCAAGAAGATGACGATGACGAGGTGTTTGTTAAAGAACCAGAGCCCGCTGCTACAGAGGCTAATTTAGAATTGCCATTCCCTCCTCCACCTCTCCTCCTTTCAGCGGAAGGCAATGCTTTTCCAAACCGCACAGACGAATTTCCAAAACCTCCCCCAACTCTGTTAGAGAGAGCAGAGAAAGTGGTTGAAAACCTATCTGCAGGACTTGAACCGGAGGCCAAAATAAGGTAAGATAATTCTGAAAAAACTGGAAGTAAAAATTGTAACTGTAAATTCTTTCTATGGACTTTGCCTCTATAGACAGGATAAGAGTCCCCTGAGCAAAGTAGCTCATGGCGACTTCTATGAACACCAACATTTTGAGTAGTTTTTGGGTATCATCAAGCAATAAGTCTCTGGAAGACTACTGAATTGGTTGTTTTATGCCCTTTTGATTGAAATATTGGAACCATAAAGTAGTTGGGGTGTTTTATTATATTTTTCACAAATATACAGGTCAATAATGTGTTAGGCTTGCTGTCAGTTTGGAAATGATCCAGATGGGTTTTCATTCAAAGGGGCATGGTGTGCCAGTTTTTTAGGCCTCTGCACATTTCTTTTGAGTATTTGATGAGTTTGTAATTTTCTCTAACTTGCTTGCAATAAAATAAACCATGCCATTTTGACTAAAAAGTACTCAGTTGCACTTTTGGAAATAGAAGATACACTGCCCCATACTGAGAAAGAAAAGGGGTAAATAATTTTTGTTATAATTTTCTCATTGTAAGTATGATTATATTAATGCTTGCATATCTTTTTATTTTGTTCTTAAAATTATACTTGCTGCAATTTTATGCTTTTAATACAGATGTTTTTTCTGTCTAGGGACAATGATAGAACCTATTAAAGAGATGTAAATATCGGGGCCAATATCTGGCTAGCTAGCATCCAGCTACTTCACAGTTAACTTTAGGACAGGTCAGCGGCATGACTAGAGTTAGCTGCAAGGGTTGTGTGGCTAACTCTCCTCCTTCTTTGACTTTTGCTGCTAAATTCTAGTCGCATACAGTGTCATATCACTGTTTTGCCATTTAGATGGATATCTTTTCAGTTATCCATTTAAATGGCTTTTGAATCTCAGCCTCATCTCATTTCAGTGCACTTCAGCTAGAACAAAACACAGCTGCCCCCTGCAAAGTGTTCCGTATTTTGCATGACTCTGAAATATCATTCTGACCATGGAAGCCTTCCGCAATGGAGCCAAAACAACTTCCCTGCTTAGTAATTACGATGGCAGTTTGCAAAAGCCATTTCCCCATGTAAATGACTGCATACATAGGTCACAGGATTATTTGAACATTGCCCACCCTGTATGCGGATAAAAGTCCACATGGAGTTCCACAACACATATCGTTTTACTGGTGTTTTCATGGAGCCGGGCCCAGGGGGACAGGTTTAGACTGGGGGAGGCAATAACATGCGTGGTTTTGCGTTGCCAAATCTCCGCAGGGTGATTGTACCAGAAAAAGTACCTGCAAAAAAATGCAGGCACAGATCTCCCGAGCCCTTCTTTCTCAAACAGTTTCCAAAGGGAAAGTGCGTGCGGCCATTCCCTTTGAGAACGGGTGCAAAATCCATGAGTACAAGTAACTGCACGCCTTGCACCTGCCTCCACACTTGTGAAAATTGCACCTTAGAAGACTCGGAGGCAGATCTGCAAGAGTTCTAATCTATTAATGACCCCCCCTAATTATACAAAGCAACCTTTTCAGGGTGAAAGTGTGACTTACTTACTCTGACAGCTGGGATTCTCCTTGTGATGTATTTATTTTCTTTATTTTTGGATAAAGTGGTATCTATCTAGAGGATGTTTGGAGGCCTTGTGTCGAGCTGGCTAGGTCCTTATCCCTACATAGCTATTTGCTCTGAGTACTGCCAGATTTGATGTATCATGGTAAACGATGTGATAACATTCCGATAACTGGCACCCTCCAAGGGACATTGCCTGTGTGGGGAAGAAATAGTATTTCTTTGACGCATTTTTGTTTTAGTAATTAAATAACTGTTGATATCTTTTGCCAGTGAGAAAGGTGGTGGTTTTATTCTGTTTTATTAATAATTCATTGTGCATGTATAACTAATGCTTCCATATGTCTCTCCTCGTTGATCCATGTTATGGTTCAACTTGAATGGAAAGCTTGAAGAAAAATAATCCAAGTTTGCTAACTGTTCCCTTCCTTCTTGCCCTAAACCCTGTCTTTCACACCCATGTGTATGCTCTTCTGCTCTGACATTGACTTTGATTCCCATTTCATTATTTAGATGCTACTGATTTATAATCACCCCCCTCCATTTTTATTATTTTAATTTTATTCCAACAGTAGATTCTCCCAGGGGATTAGTACCAAGGAAGAGAAACCACACTTATGCACAACTGCCAGAGAAAACAGCTGGGCCAAGTCCTTCAACCCAGAAACACCGCTGAGGAATACGGGATCAGGTCAGTTCCAACAACAGTCAAAGAGCATTCCAGAGGAACCCCAGAACTGCCCTGACCTGCATCGGACTCAGTTTGAGAGCACTTTGAAGGAGCCAGCTACAGCTCGAGATTTAGAAACGGCCAGCCTTGGCTCTGAAGGCCATAGCAGCACCTATGTTAAGATGAAGAAAACTGCTCTGGAGGACACGAAGTCACGAGACCTGGCAAAGGAGATTATTAGCGAGGACAAATCTCTGAGCGATATCCTAGATCCAGACTCCAAAATGAAAACAACCATGGACTTAATGGAAGGACTGTTTCCCCAGGACACCAGTGCACTGAAAGAAAGTAACATGAGAAGGAAGAAAATGCAAATGTTAACTAATCGAGCAGCCCCGGACAAGAACAAGTAAGCACCACTATGGGTTTTGTTTTTTTTTATTTGCATTCATTCTGTTTTCTTTTGAGGTGGGATCTGAACCTTGATTTTCTTTTTCCATCTGATCTCTTGTTACCTGGTTCTCAGTTTTAGTCCAGTCCATTTCAGACACCACCCTGCATTATGTTTCATCAGAAGAATTTCTATGACGTGTCTTTATTGGATGTCAAATAGAAGAAGGTAGCGGAGTGAAATTAGTTATCAGACGTGTGCTAACGACCATCACCGGCCCAGGAAAAATATTCAGTATAATAAACTTTCTCAGATCTGAATCTGTAACCTTTTCCACAAACACTCCTTTCTCTGCATTTTACACAAACTTCTCCATGAGTATTAAGAAAGTGACTGGATCATTAATAACTTGGGCAAATAACCAATATGTATTCATCATGCATTCCTCCCATAAGCATATATCTCTGACCACAAATCAAAACATGAATTTAGAAGGGATATTATAAATAGAAGCCATAGCGTAGGTACAAAAAAATGACTCATTCCTTTTGTGTAGGCAGAGCAAGTGAATCCTCCTTGAAGTTACACATTTTTTTTTTACATAATTTTCTCTGCTTACATGTGTGCATTACGACATTTCTTTCTTCCCTTTATCTGCTTTACCTTCTCCTGTAATCATTCAGGTTTACAAACTCCTCGACAAGCCATGCTCACCAGCATGCAAGCTGAGAATGTGGACTTCTTCACCTGCTTGATGTTGTCTCCGACATAACCTGCTTCTTTAAATAATGCTATGCTCCTTCCTTTTTTATCTGTTCTTTTACTAAATTTCTGGTTCATGCCGTTGTCCTATCGAGACTTCACTTCTCAAATTCCTTGCTTGCCAGGCCTCATTCTTTCTTGTTCTTTCTCCGACTCCTTCAGCATGGTCAACCCCTGACCCTCAGCCTGCCACACTACTCGCATCCACCGTCCTGCACATTTTACTGTACGAGCCGCTTATGACAAGCTTGTGCTAAATTCATAGTAACATAGTAATGATGGCAGAAAAAGAGCAAATGGCCCAGCCACTCTGCCCAGCAAAGTTTATTACTTTGCTGGGCAGAGTGGCTGGGCCACTTGAGGGATAACCTGCCGCTTTGTGCAGGTTATCTCCCAAGCCTTATGTTAAGTTAGTAATATTAACAATCAAAACCAAGCAACTATCAAACCCATAACAAAATTACTGTTAGCAACATTTTCACAGGGTGAACAGCCTTCCTGATAATTCAGACAATGCTGCCTGAACGTGCTTTGCTTTTGGAATTGGCTGTAGAAGCAGTCCTGCGCTTTTCCCCTGATGTCTGCTTATCATTACACCGGACCATAAAAGTCAGGACACAGCGTTGGCTGTCATCTGAATCCAATTCCCCATCCCCACCATCAAAGGAGAGAGCACTGCTGCAGTTGTGTCAAAATCACGAGAGCTAATTGGCTAAGGGTTGTAATGGCCATTCCTTCTGTTAGGGGGTAGCAGCTGCCGCTCCATGCAGGTTACCCCCGTGCACCCTTTTCTTCATTTCCACCTCTAGCCTTAAGGATCCAGTGTTTATCCCAAACCTTTTTGAATTAGTTTATTGTTTTCATCTTTGTCACCTCTTCTGGAAGAGCATTCCAGGCATCCACCACCCTCTCCATGAAGAAATATTTCCTGATGTTGGTTCTGAGTTGTTCCCCCTGGAGTTTCATTTCATGACCCCCCCCCCCCCCCCTAGTTCTACTGTTTCTCTTCCAGTAGAAAAGGTTCAAAGTTCTTGCATCATTAAAACCTTTCAGGTAACTGAAGGTCTGTATCATATCTCCCCTGCACCTCCTCTCTTGTAGGGTATACATATTTGGATCCCTCAGCCTCTCCTCGTAAGTCTTCTGACACAGACCCCCCACACAATTTTGGTCGCCCTTCTCTGAACCACCTCCATCCTTTCCCCATCCTTCGACATTCTTATATTTTACCTTTCATGCTGATCATTCTTTCTCCAGCCCTCATATCCTAATTCCATCACTTTCGGGCCGATACAGTAAAATCACGGGAGAGCGCCTCTTTTTTGACGGAAGCGACGGCTGTCAGTGGGTTTGACAGCCGATGCTCAATTTTGCCCGCGTCAGTTCTCGAGCCCGCTGACAGCCACGGGTTCGTAAATCGGACGCCGGCAAAATTGAGCATCCGGTTTTCGACCCGCCAGCCGCGGGCCCATTTCAATTTTTTTTTTACTTTATAAACTTTTGCGACCTCCGACTTAATATCGCCATGATATTAAGTCGGAGAGTGCACAGAAAAGCAGTTTTTACTGCTTTTCTGTGCACTTTCCCGGTGCCGGCAGAAACTAGCGCCTACCTTTGGGTAGGCGCTTTCTGAAAGCAAAATGTGCTGCTTGGAGCGCACTGTACTGTATCGGCCTGTTTGTTATTTTCCATGTCATCTCCGTTCTCTCCCAGTTTAGTTGTCTTCAACCCTAGAAGCTCCTTTTTACTACTACACCTTCTGCTTGCTCTTGTACTCTGGAACGTGCTGCCTTTCTCGCAGCCACCTGATCTTATGCACATCACATTTTAAGGAACTATTAAAAGTTCACCAGTTCTCACTGGCCTTCTCTGAAAAGTCTTGATCCCTGTGTAGCTTCTTCCCATGTTTCCAATATGCTTTTTACCAATTAACTGTAAGTGTGCTGTATTAGATTTGCTTAAAATGCTGCACAGAAGTCAGATGGAATAGAAGGTACTTTCAAGTCATACTGTCTGTCTAAAGTGTGTACAAAAGCCATTTTAGTGTTCTGCTTTAGAGACACACTCATCTTTTTGTTGCTATTTTGTCACATTCCTGGTAGGGGGTTTTTAACCTTAGAAAGTGGATAATTTGCACCACCTAGTGGCAATAAAGGACTATGAGCTTAGAAATAGTCTACAACAGAGAGTCCACGAGCGCTGCAAACAGTGTCCTGTTCTTATATCGCATACCCCTGATGGCTATTCATTGTGGAGATCCTGAACACCAGACCTGTTTGCAGCCCTCGAGGACCACCAAGGTTGTGCACCTCTGCTTTTCAAGATGCAGAAGAAACCATTTGTACAAGAATATATCTTAATAAGCTTGCTAAATATATTTGTAACCCCTGGTCCATGCTTTCCTAGGACACACAGGCATAGCTGGGAGCTGTAGGGCCATCATTTACCCCATGGAGCTCCAGGCTTCTTTTGACGAAGGGGGGAACTTGCTTCAGATCCCTTAGAACTGTGGATCATTTAAAAATCCAGATGGTCACATCAATATAGTTCCTCAGTCAGCAGAGGGGCTTCCTCTGACTCCCAGCCCCCTTTCAGGATGCTCTTTAGAGACCTCCCAGGCTGTAGCTTCCCTGTATTGATTCCCAAATCCAGCTTGTGATTTCTCCTCTTCTCCGACAATGCAAGGTAGAATCCTTACAGAATACTGAGATCCTTTTTCATTTCTGTGACTTCTTCCTTGAGAATCCACCTAAAGTAGTGTTCAGAAGAAATGTCTGCTACCCTGCTCCTTACTGCAGAATCTCTTCAGCAGCAGAACACGCGCTCCCTTCAGCCTGGATCACGCCAAAGTGTATATTCCCTTCTTCACAAACTCACAGATCTGGGTGACTCCCAAAAGAGCCAGAAACCTGGGATAGGTTTCCCCTCCAAAGAAATCTTCTTAGACTCCAACTCAGAGCCCCTTGCAATTGCTTCAAGTATCAAACTCCTCCTAAATCCCAGGTCCTCCCATCTCAAGCCATGCACTCCTTCAAGGAAGAGATCCAGAAGGCAAGAACAAGAGCCTTATGCACTCTTTAACCGTACTGAATCCACTCAGCTTTAGATACCTACCAAATGGGGGAGTGTCAGAACAATGCACTACCCTTCCTCTCCGAGGAAAGGGGAGTTATCAGTGGTGTACTAAAGGGGGTCAGTCCTCAGTCTGGTTCTCGTCAGCATTGTTGTTAGAGCCCTTGTGCAATATTGGGAAAGGTTTGCCTGCAATGGGGGAGACATCCTGGAGGGTGTGGAAAAGAAGAAGGGTTCTAGTGAAGCTTGGGGAATGGTCTAGGGTCTGGCAGCTAAAATTTAATGCTAAAAAGTACAGGGTCATACATTTGGGCTGCAAAAAAACCAAGGGAGCAGTACAGTATAGGGTGAAGTTCGGTGCACAAAACAAGAGTGGGATCTGGGGATGATAATGTCTTATGATCTGAGTTGGCCAAACACGTAGACAGGATGATGGCAAAAGCCAGAAGGATGCTTGGGTACATAGGGAAAAGAATAGCTAGCAGGAAGAGAGAGGTGCTATTGCCTCTGTGCAAGTCTCTGGTGAGACTTATTTTGGAGTACTCTGTACAATTCTGGAGATTGCACCTTCTAAAGGATATAAATCAAATAGAGTAGATCTACAGAGCAACTACTAAAATGGTCAACAGTCTTCATCATAAAGAATATGACAGAGAAAAGGAGAGATATGATAGAGACAAGTAAATACCTCTGAGGAGTAAATGCACAAGAAACAGGCTTCAAGGATGAGGGTGAAAAGGGATAAACTCTGAAGTAATCTAAGGAAATATTCCTTTACAGAAAAGTCCTCTTTGTGGAGGTGGTGAAGATCAGGGTAGTAGAATTCAAGAAAGAATGGGACAAATGCAGAAGATGACCAAGAGAAAGAAAGGGACATTAAAGCTGAGCAGGAGATATGGATTGGCAGACTGGATGGGCCTTATGGTCTTTATCTGCTGTCATGTTGAATGATTCTATATTAATTATTTGCTATTCATTTTTAGAGCAGGATAGTTTTTAGAAAAGGACAACTCTGGGCAGTGTAGGTAAGTGGACTGAATCATTGGCTAAAACAGCACCAGGGGAGGCATCACAATGGATCATTCCTGAGTAGGGATGTGAATCGGGCTTCTGACGATTGAAAATATCGTACGATATTTTCAAAATCGTCAGAAATAGGGGGCTCCCCGAAACCGATAGGAAAACCCCACAAAATTGTTCGTGGGGGTTCTTTTATCATTTTGGGGGAGGGCGGGAAAAACAACACACAAAAATAACCCCTAAAACCACCCCGACCCTTTAAAACTAATCCCTTAGCTTCCCCCACCCTCCCGACCTCCCAAAAAACTTTTTACAGGTGGTCCAGTGGGGGTCCCAGGAGCGATCTCCCACTCCCGGGCTGTTGGCTGCCACTAATCAAAATGGCGCCGATGGCCCTTTGCCCTTACCATGTGACAGGGTATCCGTGCCATTGGCCGGCCCCTGTCACATGGTAGGAGCACTGGATGACCCGCGCCATTTTTAAAGATGGCGCCGGCCATCCAGTGCTCCCTCCATGTGACAGGGGCCTGCCAATGGCACGGATACCCTGTCACATGGTAAGGGCAAAGGCCATCGGCACCATTTTTATTAGTGGCAGCCGATGGCCCGAGAGCGGGAGATCACTCCCGGGACCCCCACTGGACCACCAGGTACCTGTAAAAAGTGTTTTGGGGGGTCGGGAGGGTGGGGGAAGCTAAGGGATTAGTTTTAAAGGGTCGGGGTGGGGTTTTTGTTTATCGGCTCGGGCGCAGCTGATAAAAAAAAAAAAAAACCATCGGGTCGGACAAAAAAAAAACATGATGTGAATCGGAAACGGAATCAGAACAGATTCAGGTTCCAATTCACATCTCTATTCCTGAGGGCTTTATTGCATTTCCTAGATTTATGTCTCTCTGCATGTTGTGCAATCAGCCTACAAACAAAGTTCAGTTTCATTAAATAAACCCAAAGTCTGAAACCTTTAAAAAGGGTCAAAATAAGTGAGCAATTGTGACTCATCCAGCAGGTGAATTTTGAAAGCCCGGCATGCACATCAGTTAGGGGACGTGCTCACAAATCGGGCTAGTGAGTCGACCGGATTTTAAAAGCCGCCTGAATGCATGCGTATCTCCCACAGTGCGCACATCTAACTCCAGTCAAAAAGGGGTGCGGTCTGGGTGGGGCATGAACATGTTAGGATGCGGCCAAGAGATGTGCACGTAAATACTTACACCCCCGGTGCGCGCTCAGGTCCACTGCCACATAGGTTTACTTCTGCTATGGAGGAGGTATAGGTTTAAAAATAAAAAAGCTGCCAAGGGGTTTTAAGGGTCTGGGGTAACTGAGGGGAGTGCAGGCTATTAAACTAGGGAGGTTTGGAAAACCCAGCTTCTAACTGGGAAAACTGGTGGACAAACTAGTGAAACTGGCAATGGCATGGATGCCCACCTGTTATAAAATACCCTGATGTACACAATAGAAACGGGATTTGCACAGCTAGGTTCATGCCCATTTAAAATTGGGCGCACATATGTGTGTGCAAGTTATAAAATGGCCATGTCCCTGGACAGGCGCTGACGCACAAGTGTCAGTGTGCACCCGCGTGCCCTTTTGAATGTTACCATCTATGAATTTTCAAAAGGATTTACATGTGTAAAGTGCACTTCTGCGGACAATTCAATGGCCTATATTGTAGCAATTTTCAAAAGCGCACCCAGTTTTATACATGTAAATGCTTTTTAAAATCAGGAGCTAAGGGGTAGATTTTCCACTTTGCGGGCGCCATGTGCGCACGCACACATGAACGCACCGATTTTCTACCATGAGTGCGCTGGCGCGCGCATGGTGGAAAATCCGTGGGCCGCATGCACAGGCGCACCAGATTTTATAATCTGCGTGCATACGTGCGGGCGGCGCACGCAAGGGGGGAGGGGACTTCTGCAATTTCCACACGGCGACACATTCCTGCCTTCCCCAATTCCCTCTCCCCCTACCTAACCTCCCTTCTCCTTCCCCTCTCCTCTCCTCCCCACCCCCTAAACCCTACCTTTCTTCTTTTTTTTTTTTCATTGTTTCACAACTTACTTCAGCTCCTGAGCTGAAGTAAGTTGCGTGTGTCAGCTGCCGGGTCTTTGGGACAGCGATCAATGATGCTGTCCCGGCCCCCCGGCCTGCCCCTTCGAAGAAGCCCGCACTTGTGCGCATACCGGGCTTTACACGCGTGGCTGGGCCCCTTCAAAAATTGGCTCGGCGCACGCAAGGCCCGTCCACACGCATAAAGCCCAGATTTTACGCGCGCAGGGCATTTAAAATTCCAGCTTAAGTGTTTCGTCACGTCTCGAGAGAAACAAAGGGAAGAAATGAAACTTCTGTAATAAGGACATACTGGACTAGAAAGGAACACAATATCTTAAATTTGACATAATTTTCAATATGTAAGATCTGAATATCTCTCCAGGTGTGAATTGGGCCTGAAATCTTGCGTGAAAATTATGCCAAATTTGAGGTAAACTTCCTATCAAAGCAGAAGTCTGGTTATCTCTTGATCATTTGAATAGCCCCATTGTGTGCGGTCATATTTTTTGTCTCGCTGCTCTAGGAGAAGCTACTTGTGATATCATCAAAATATATTTATTGTCCTCTTCCAAGGCGTTTTAAAACTCGCCAGTCTTTTAGATATAAAGATGACAGATCATTATAGTATGAGGTAGCTCTGATGGAAATAGTAGATGGTGGTTATTTTTCATTGATTTTCAATTTTTATTTTATTGTGAATGAATTATGCACAAGCTTTTGAGACAGCATAGCATCCCTTCTTCTTATGTCTAGATAAGTCTTATGTCAGTCCAATAAAAGGCCTCACAACCTGCCAAAGATCCAGTTTTCTCCTGGACTACTGGAGCACTGCATTACAGATGTTATAGGAAGTGATTTGATTGGATTCTATGGAGATAAATAATGTGAAACTCAGTGCCTGCAAATTAGGGGAATCTTTAGTCAAATTTGGAAGCCTAAGGTAGATGCCTAGTGCTAAAAATCAATGCTAAGGTTTTAACTTTTTTCCCTGTTGTAACTTCATCCCTGTGGCACCCCAATTTTTAGGATCCTAAATATAGGTGGTAAGCCCTACTCACTTTTCAAAGGGACTGATTTAGGTACTTAATTCCCAAAGCTAGGAAGCTAAACCCTTTGAAAATTCTCCCCAATATGATTAGCCTTCAGATGAACTAGATACTAGAAGTTCCACCAACAGTGATAAGTAGGTGGTTTAATCTATACAGTAATGTTTGTAGCTCTTCAGATAGGAACATACCGGCAAATAAGCTGCAACTGTGGTCATCCCAAATCAATGTGTATTTGCCCTTAGTAAATAAAGGAAGTTCTCAGAAGTAATGTCCCAATTCAAATAATGTCTATGCATAGTTAATAAGTCAATTTTCAAAGAGCCAGATCTTAGCACCTAAAGGTAGGGGGATTTTTAGTTGACTTTAGGATACGAAGTTTTAAGTTGAAAATTTTCCTGAGGCACCTAAATTTCGACCTGCTATTCTTGCACTTAAGTTAGGCACCTAGAAGCTGATAGTCAAATGCAACTTAGCTGGCTTAGTAGGTCTTAAATCTGCCTAAGTGGCAGCTGCTGAATATCTGGCAACGTTCAGCAGCCACTACTTATCCGGCTAAGCAGATAGCTGGATATCCAGTGAATAGGTAGTGGCCAGATCAGGACGGCACTACTTATCCGGCTAACCTTGCGGAATAAATAGCAATATTCAGATGAATCCGATTAAGTTAATCGGATAAGTTACACCTGCCATAGAGCGATTCTGACAGGGATATTCAGCAGCATAGCTATACTTCTGTATATCCCTGGTAAGTTAGCCCAAATTAGCCTTATCTGGCTAACTTATAGTACATAGACTTTTTGGTTTGAATATTAACCTCTCACTACTGGAAATCAGCAATGAGCACCTAATTTACCTTCCTCAATCTGACCCACCCCCATTTTAGGGACCTAAAGTTAGGTGCTCAGTGGTGAGAGATCTTTTGAATATCAACTCAGTCTGCTGTCGAAACATGTAAATGGATAATAGCAGACGATGGGGAAGGTTACAGGAAATTACTTTTAGCTGTGTGTGGAAGGGGAAGTCATAGACAGGGGTGGGTTCCGGGTAAAGATCGGCCTGGGGATTTTCCACCCAGGCCGGCCCAGGAGATACCCCATGGTCTGCCGAGTGCGCCTCTGTCGCAGCCGCGCTTAGCAGACCATGTGACCAGAGCGACCGGCCCACCGGGGGATGCCCGATCCCCCGGTGGGCCAATCCGCCCCTGGTCATAGATGAGAACTTTTAGTTCTGATTAGAGCCAGACTGAGGATGAAAGAAGGAACATTTAGGCCAAGACTCTCAGAGGAGTTCCGTGCGTAAATGCAACATACTATTGTAACAATTTTCAAAATCCATTATTCATTTTCAAGGCTGGACGCATGCCAGAATCAGGAGATGGGTGCGCATCTAGCACTTGTGCGTATCCACCCAGTTTATAAAGCGGCCAGATGCACGCATAAGGGCCAACGCGCACCCATCTCCCATCGGACAAAAAAGGTGCGGAATGTGGGCGGGGCATGGGTGTTTCCTGGCGGGGCCAAGAGATGTGCACACAAATACCACGCATCTGGGCACACGCCCTGGTCCAGTGCCGCATAACTTTGCTTCTGCTACGAGTGAGGCGTACGTTTGAATTATCAAATTTCCAGGCATCTCAGAGGGGTTTAAGGGGTCTGGGTTAAATGAGGAGTGCAGGCTAAATAACCCAGGGGTGTTTGGAGGACCTAGCTGTAGATTAGGGAAACTGGTGGATGAACTGGTGAAAAAATTCATCGGGTGGATGCGCGCGCCTGTAATAAAATTCACTCATTTACGTGGCTCAAGCCCACATTTATGCTGCTGGGCGCGTACAAGCTTAAAATTACACACACATATACATGCAGCTAAGCTATTTTATATCATGTGCGTATATGTGTACGCATGTTATAAAACCCACACGCGTATATGTGCGTCCGCACGCCCATTTGAACGTTACCGTTCCTAAGTGCACTTATGCGGGTAAAACCTATTGACAATTCAATGGCAAACATTGTAGTAATTTTCCAAAACCCACTTACACGAATAAAGTGCATTAAGTATGTAAATCCTTTTGAAAATTACCCCCCCCCCCCTTGTGAGCTGTTTAATATTTATGGTTGTGGCTTTGCCTTTACTTTGAAACAGGAAAGAAGAAAAGGATACCGGAGGAAGTTTGGTCAGCTGTCCTACTTACTACAGTGTGTCTGCTCCCAAGGCAGAACTACTGAATAAATTCAAAGATCTGCACACGGGTGTGAACGAGGAAGAGGAGCAGCTAGACCTTAACGAAAAGAAGGTACTGTGGAAAGTTCTAGCAAAGCAGTTTCTTTTAGCCAGGCGCACACATGCAGTGCACAACTGAAAGCAAGCATCCCAGAGTCCTGTCAAAGGTGTAGACGCCTAGTAAGCCCAACAACTTTTAAGCATCATAAAACTTAAAACACAAAAATAAACAAAGTAATGGTAAAAAGCAGGACTTGAGTATGTGATGGATGTGAAAAGGAAATGATCTGAAGTGCTGACAGTTATTTGAGTTTATCCGGCAGTCAGGATCTGCTGTGCTGTGATTGTAGCTGCTGTTTGCTGTCTCTTAGAAGCTGCCATCTTGTGTTGAGTCACTCATCTCATGTTTGGGTTTATAAAAGGGGCTGATAAGTATTAACTTAGGGTTGTAAGGGCACTCCCTATTGAACTGAAGTATGAAAGTGTTATGAATCTGGGATGGATTGTGGACCCTTGGCCCGAGGCGGAGTTGGCACTTCCTGAAGGGGTAAACCCCTCCAGGTCCCCGCCGTCGGGAGGCGAGGCTGAAGAGATGCAGGGGCCAACAGGAGCTTCGCCAGTACCGGCCCACATCCCCCACGGGTTGAGCCTTTGGGTACCAGGGCCGGCTGGTCTTGGGTGGGCCCCTGTGAAGACAGGTCGAGATGATGTGGGAAGACTGAAGGCGGGATGGAGTCCAATCCACGGCCAGAGGAAGAAGGCTAGTGAATATCCCAGTCCGGTCCAGAGGTCGAGGCAGGCGGGAAGCAGCAAGGTGGAATAAGGTTCAAGACATCAGAGGCTGGCGGCGAAACAGCAAGAAGAGGTCCGGTCCGAGGTCAAGAAGCTGGGAGATCCATCCGAGAGGGAAAAGGAGAGGGGCTGGAAGGAAGGCCTGGAGGCTGGAACAGGCAGGCAGGATCAGGAACGCATTAGCTGGAACGCAGTAACAAGAACCCAGAAACAGGAACGAGGTAACGGGAACCCAGAGCAAGGAGACCTGTTGCCAAGTCATCGGGTGGAAGTCTGCCACGGGTTTAAATAGGGCAAGAGCCCTGACGTCATCAGAGGTGGCCGGCGGCGTCTTCCCGCCGTGGGCCCTTTAAATCCCCGCAGGCGGTGCACGCACACCTAGGGGAAGGACTGGAGGAGGAAGGAGTCGACGGCGACCCACGTGTGGGCCGGGCCAGAACGGCCCTGGCAGCGTGGGAGAGACACCAGCCGCGTCGGGGGGAGCCGGTCGCTGCCACCCGAGAGCCAATGGCTGGAACGGAGCCGTGGAGAGCCAGGTTGGCCGAGTGGGACGCCCCGCGGCCGGTGAGTGTAACAGAAAGACAGTAAAGCAAGTAAGGATGAAATCTTGATGACTGGCACCACTGCTCACAAGTTTCAAGCTTGAACAAATTCAGCCTTTTGCTTGTGTGTGTTAATTCATGTCCAGTATGAGGACATTTTTCAAAGGGATCTAACTGGATAATTAAGAAGTTGCCCAGTTGGATTCCCCTGACTGAAAATTGTTTCCCATGGGGTAAATGTACCCACCAAGTTTCACTAGGTGGGGAATTTTACTCTCAACAAAGGAGGGAAGTCCTTGGAGGAGGGAAATTATGTACAATGGAGTGAATTTTCAAGGGAGTTGTGGGCATAAAAGTAGCATATATTATAGCAGTTTTCAGAAGCCCATTTACATGCATTCAGGGTAATTTCCAAAGGAAAATGTAAATATACTATACTATCATAGCGATAAAAAAACCCCCAAAAAACATTTACCCACGTTAAGTGCACTTAATGCGGGTAAAATCTATTAACAATTCAATAACATGTACAGTCTTTGAAAATTGCTGCAATATATGCTATTAAATTGTTAATAGGTTTTACCTGCACTTAACACAGATAAATGGGCTTTTGAAAATCGCTATGATAGTATGCTACCTTTACATTTTCATTTTCCTCTGAAAATTACCTCAATTAAGCCCATTTTCACATGTAAAACCTTGAAAATTCAGCCCTGTAGAGTGAATTTTCAAGAGTTATATACATAAAAGTTAACAATTTTCAAAAGCCCAATTAAATGCATAAAGTCCATTTAAGCACAGAAAACCAAGTTTTATACATGTAAATCCTTTTATTTATTTATTTATTTGTATGCGAAGTTTAGCGATGGTCTTCACTCCGGTTTACAGGTATAACAACAATATACATAAAAGATCAATGGTTTACATTCATAACTGTGGGAGGTGGCGCAGGCCTTCACTCCGAAAAACAATTAGAAAACATAGGTTAATAAGAACGGGCCTGTGGGAGGGGTTAAAACAAGAGAATATATGAGCCAATGTATAAAACAAGATAATATATGAACCATCATACTATGAATGTTAATATAGCAGGGTATTGTCATGGTATTTATTTTGAAAATGACTTCCACAGATTAGATTTTTAGGTTTGCTTGTGATTTTTTCCCCTACTCCACTATCCAGAGAAATAGGAGATACAAATTTCATGAGTATTTTTGTATCCACGCACCTTGTAGCTAAAGGAAACCTAGCTTTGAAAATCAGCTTCAAGGTCCATGGGTATAAAAGTACCTGTGCAGCTTGCACCAATATGGGCAAGTCAAAATTGGCCCCTCTGTACATTTATTTTTCTGTATAAGTAATAAAATAAGCCACACCTTCTAGGTGTGTGTGTGTGTGTGTGTGTGTAGATATAGATAGATAGATAATATAGATATATAATATTTAAATTTATTCTAATTTAAAAAATTGAGAAAATTATCATTTTGGATATCAGGTGATGTATTTTTTAACAGACTTGATAACATAATAAGAATTAAACAAGCTCCTTAATTATTATTATTAATTACAATTTATGCTGTATAAATAGCTTTGCTCATGATGTTATCTTGTGATATTTAAGGGTAGAAAGAGGTAATGTGGAGTAATTCTAAGTTCCTGTCTTTTACTTCTCCTTTGAAATATCCTCTGGTGAGGCAGAGCAGGTCCTTCAGGATGGTCAGCAGGAAGGTCCATTTAGAGTCAGTACCGAGTAAGCAGAATTGTCTTCTCTCACTTTCTCCTCTCTGGCAGCTTTCTTCAGTAGAAAGCTGGGTGTATAGGAATGCATGGCGATCCCATCACCAGATCCTTTATTTTCAGTATTTCCATAGATAGATTTTGCATTAGGTGCAGCATTTGTAGCAATGTGTTATAGGCTTTTCTGATTGCCCTGTTTAATTGTTTTCATGCTGCCGCTGTCAGTCTTCAGCTGGTTACCGGTCTCCTTAGCTCTGCTTTACTGTCTTTTGTCTGCATACATGTAACTGTCAGTCAATCTTCAGCCCTTTTGCTCAAACTCAGAAACAGGCTTTTCAGTATCAAATCGGTAAATAAATACAAAAATCAAACAATTATCCCTTCATCATGCCACATAAGGACCCACTAGATACTTACCAGTAGGGGTGCCTGGGTGAGGGGGATTATTTCATTTTCATTTCATTGATTGGTGAGGGGGGCGGAATTCTTAACAATGTTTTCAAATGTTTTCTTTTGTACAAATGTTGCACTATTGTCATTGGAATCTAAAAACCAAACCAGCACTGCCAAACCAAAATAAATTGCCTCCAGGCTAAATTTAACCTGTGTGCCCGATCAGTATTTTTATTTATTTTATTTATGTATTTATCGAGTTTTATATACCGTCGTTCAGTTCCGCCATCACAACGGTTTACAAGTTTCGATCGGAGACAGACAATTTACATGGGAAATACAAAGATCAGGGTTTAACAGACAGTGTAGTAAGTATGGGGGCAGGTAACTTTAGATGCAGGCATTGGCAAGCTGGGTAAGTTAGCATTCATGGTTGCAGGAGCTCCAGTTGCTATTTCTCCCGCACACTTGTGTGCATTTGGGGATTACTTCAGGTTCTGGCGTTTGTTCTGCCCTTTCCTCCCCGCCGTGGTTTGAACTAGGGTGTGAGGTTCCCGAAGGATGAAGTTTTGCTCCGTCAGGGTGCAGGGCGCTATCATGTTGGTCACTCCCGCACTCTGAACACTTAGGGGCGGATTTTAAAAGGCGCGCGAATAGCTTACTTTTGTTTGCGCTCCAGGCGCAAACAAAAGTACGCTGGATTTTAGTAGATACGCGCGGAGCCGCGCGTATCTGCTAAAATCCTGGATCGGCGCGCGCAAGGCTATCAATTACGTATAGCCGGCGCGCGCCGAGCCGCGCAGCCTACCCCCGTTCCCTCCAAGGCCGCTCCGAAATCGGAGCGGCCTCGGAGGGAACTTTCCTTTGCCCTCCCCTCACCTTCCCCTCCCTTCCCCTACCTAACCCACCCGCCCGGCCCTGTCTAAACCCCCCCCTTACCTTTGTCGGGGGATTTACGCCTCCCAGAGGGAGGCGTAAATCCCCGCGCGCCAGCGGGCCTCCTGCGCGCCGGGCCGCGACCTGGGGGCGGGTACGGAGGGCGCGGCCACGCCCCCGGACCGCCCCGGGCCGTAGCCACGCCCCCGTACCCGCCCCCAAAACGCTGCCGACACGCCCCCGAAACGCCGCGACGACCAGGCCCGCCCCCGACACGCCCCCCTCGGAGAACCCCGGGACTTACGCGAGTCCCGGGGCTCTGCGCGCGCCGGGAGGCCTATGTAAAATAGGCTTCCCGGCGCGCACGGCCCTGCTCGCGTAAATCCGCCCGGTTTTGGGCGGATTTACGCGAGCAGGGCTCTGAAAATCCGCCCCTTAATGGCTACTTTACAATCTTTAGCCATGTGGTTAAATGAAGACTTTGATGCAATAGATGCCTTTGAATACTGACCTCAGTGTGACTAGCTCAGCTTCAGAATTAAATCTGAAAGGTACACTGAGGCTGCAAAATTCACTCTGTGTTTTCTTATCACATTAATCCCATCCCATAATTGGCTTCTACAAGAAGTGTTCACCCCTGCTCTTGCTTGTATGAGTACAGGCTTTCTGTGCCCATTTCTTCTATTCATTTTCACTAGAATTATTTTCTGAATTGTTTCCCCTTATGTTTTTGAGGGGTGGCGTTTTTATTTTGGATTCATGCTGATGTCACAGCCCCCTTCTTTGCAAATAATTTGCTGATTTAAACTAGGGCTTTCTTGGGTGTAGAAATGTCTTCAATTTGCATCAGTTAGTAGTCATTTGCCCATAAGGAACAAAGTTCTTTTTTGGTCGTGGGTGAGAATGTCTCGATATCATATTATCTTGTGGTTTGTTTTTTTTTGTCTGCTTGAATTTTGTGAGAAGGATGTTTAGTGGGCCAGGGAGTGGGAACATTACAAGGAATATGCATTTGTTGGTTTCGTTTCAATTAGTATGCAATAATTTTTTTAGTGCGCACCAAAACGAAATGGAACAAGAAACAAATGAAATAGATAATAAACAAAAGTGAATTGGAAAAAATGAGTTTTTTGGCTGCACAGTCCTAAAAATCACCCAGATAACTTTAACCGGATGTTCACCGGCACATCCAGATAAGTATTCCGCTAAAAATACCCAGAAAAAATTATCCGAGTAAAGGTATTCTGCTTACTTTAGGACTGGTATTTTTCTGATCAGACTTCCCTGGCTAATGTTAGCTGGCTAATGCTGAGTATCGGTGCTCACCATCTAAAATTTAACCACCCTGCTAGAACATTTCCATCACCACCTCTGTTTATCCAGCTAAATTGTGTACAGATAATGAGTCACCAGGTTGAAATTTAGCTGGTCAGCAGGAGAAAATATTTTCTTTGGGTAACTCTGAATGTCACCCAGACAGATCCTTGACTATTGACTTCTCTGTGTTACTACTAACACTATTTTTAATATAATCCAGGCTTTTCGTAGTGATATATTTTTTCAGTATGATGATTGGGACATTTTAGTAAGACTATATAATTACAATCTAATAATGAAACCAATGGGCAGCTCTATAATTGATTCCAGGCTTTTTTTTATAAACCACTAACAAAGAATATTTTTAGAAGGTCACTGCTCCTCTTGATTACCGTTGCCCACTGGAGTGCCCTGGGAATTGGCGTCGTCAGCTACCCTTTTTAATATTTATTTGCAACCTATATGTTGCCTACCAGCCAATGTGACTTGGATTTTAAGTTGTATGCTGACCTCACAGAGTTAACCTTCCCTGAGGATGACTCCTTTAAGTCTGCCCTACATGCTGCAGCCCGCATTATTAGTGGTATTCCTGAATAGACAGCACATCACGCTTAGTTTAGAAATGCCTTCCTTGGTCCCCTGTAGTTTGGCCTGTGAATTTCAAAATGTTATGGTTAATTTTTTAAAGTTCTTCACTCTGTGGTGCCTGTTTGGATAGTGTTCTTTTAAACGTTTATAGCCTGGCATCTTTTCCGAGATCTAAGGGTAAACATTTTTTTTTTTTTTAGAGGCGCCGCCCCTGCAACAGTATCACCGGTGTGAGACCAGAGAGCACATTTTTGCCTATGTAGGACGTGAGCTTCGGAATGGTCTCCCCAGTGATATTGGTTCCAGGGCCTTCAGGAAAAAGGTGAAGGGCTTCTTATTCAAACAGCCTTTTTGCACCACATGAATAAGTCTAAAACAGGTTGTAGAGAGTGAACTGCTAATTTTCATGTGTTGTTATTTTGCGAGTGATAACATCTTTAGCAGAGGCCCTATGTTTTTCACTTGTGGTTTTATCTGTTTTTATTTGTTTGTTTTGTAATATTATAGCATCTAATTGTTCTGTTTTTATGTTTTAAACTTTTATGCATGTTTTTATACACATCACCTAGAAATGTATGATAGGCTGTTTATAAATCAAATAAATAGTGTTATTTCATGAGTTCACCTTCTTTATACTGTCATTTGAAAGAGAAAAGGGAAAAATCACATTCCCCATACTTATCCAGTAAGTATATGTGATATATATTTATATCCAGATGTACGTACATCTATTTGATACTTATAACATATTTAATCTTTTGCTGCCTGAATTATGGACCTTGGGTGGTTGAATAGGAGTATAGCACATAATCAGAATTTACAGCCTGTGAGAACCCTTGTTCAATATGCATGAAGAAAGATATATTGAATCTACATGATAGAAATTCAAATGTATGACATTTTACTTGACACAGGGGTTACATTTTCAATATGGAACCTAATGCACAAAGTATACTTGTACTTATCAGCCCCCGCAGACCAACCTTATATTCCAGTACAAAGTACCTGCACAGCTTGTGTCTGACGAACAAGTTGCTATGTGGATAAAAGTATACAATTTTGGGCAATGCAGCATGCTTTGAAATACAATAACACTGTGGAGTTATTTTCTAATCAGCCAGAATAGGTACACTTCAGTTAGTTCCTGGGACTAGAGATAAGTGCGTGCTCTGTAATTTGCCTTCCTAGCCATGGCAGTGGTGTTCAGTGAAGCTGTACTATTGACCACCAATGTATGATCATTATTTATGCCTGATGATACTGATACGATATTTAGTTTATTTCCCTCATCTATGAGGACTTACCATGCTTTCCTCTTGTCTCTTTCTCTACAGTTGGAATTGATTGGGAGCCTGACACAGAAACTAGAAATTCTAAAGGAATCCAAGGAGAGCCTGATGGCTGATGTCAGGCTCAATAAAGAGCTGGGGGAAGAGGTGGAGGCTTTGATCAAGGGGTTATGCAAGCCCAATGAGTTTGACAAGTATAGGATGTTCATAGGAGATCTGGATAAGGTGGTGAACTTGCTACTCTCCCTGTCAGGACGCCTAGCCCGGGTACAGAATGTACTGAAGAGTCTTGGCGAAGACGCCAGCCTTGAAGAGCGGGTAGGTATTTTAATTACGTAGGGGTTCCTGTTCAGCACATTTGTTCAGCTAAGTTTGGACATGGCTGGACAAACAGTGGGTTTTGAAAATCCCACCAGTTTCACCTCTCCCAACATTTCCGGCTAAGTAGTAATCCAGCAAAGTAGAAATCCAGCAAAAAATGTACCTGGATTAGTTGGGGGCGGGCTGGAGGCATTCTGGTGCAGAGCAGTGTTATATCCTAACATAGTCAGATAACACTGATATTCAGCATTATCTGGCTCAGGGGGTCATTTTTCAAAGCGATCGTACGCGAAAAGGGACTTCACGTGCGATCACTAAAAAGGGGTGGCGTCAAGACCGAAACAGGAGGAGTTGGGGAGGCACCGGGGCGGACGCCGCAAAGACAGCATGGATGGCGAAAAGGTAAGGAGCCTTTTCACTGCCTATTTTGCGCCCAATAGAACCACCTTTTATGATGATGCTATTGGGTGTGAAAGCTGGCAGCGATCGCACCGCAGAGGTGCGATCGCTGCCAACTTTCGCAGGCCCGCCCCCTGCTTCACCCCCCCCCCCCCCGCACCGCGTGATTCACGACGTCGCGGCGTCTTAGAAAATCTAGGCCTAAGTTAGCCAAATAACTCTAGGACTGCTTCAGAACCGTCCTAAAGTTATCCGGGTGCATATACCCAGATAACCTTGATGCTTAACAAGCTATATTTGGAATATAGGCAATTAAATATATTTTAAAAAAAAAGTTTGGGCTTTCATGCCCAATTCCTGCCCAGTCCCTCACCCCTTCCACAGTATTGAAACAGAAGGCAGCAAGCCTCCTCCTGCTATAGCCCTCCCTACCTACCCAATAATTTCCCTCCCCTTCAAACCCAAGGTGGGAGCCAGTACCATCTTTCCTGCTTCCGGCTGCATCCAGCAATCTCTGACAGCAACATTGTGAGTATCACTTCCTGTATGTCAGAACAACACAGGAAGCAGCAGTAACAGGGAAGATAGGATCGGTTCCTGGCTTGGATTTGTGGGAGAGGTCTGAGGGGTTGGGGAGAGTTGGGTGCAGGATGGGGGGGGGGGAGGGGGGGCGGTTGTAGGAGGGAGCTCAATGCCTTTCATTTCAATATCGTGGAGGGAAGTGGGACAGCTTTCAGTCACCAGGGCCATGTCCATGGCTCCCTCTAAGCTCTGTGTGTGTGTGTGTGTGCGTGCGTGTGCACAGATCATGAACCACATGAACATGACAAAACATCCCCATATTATTTGCATTATTCTGGCTTGTAGTGTACAAATTTGAACTCAGCTTAGAAAAAGTTGTACGAAAGAACATTTTGTGGACCAGTCTTTAAAAAATTAAAGGGAACATTGCCCATGTCTCTTTTTTATTTTATTTTGGGGGAAATTGGATACAAGCTTGCATACATTTTTAAAGTATTTTAGGAGGGGTAGGGAGCTAGGTAATCCGGCTGGAAGGTTTTTTTTCCCCCATTTACCAGGCTATATTCTGAATATAGCCGAGTAAGATTAAATTTATCCAGGTAAAGTTACCTAGATACTTTTAAACCTACCTAGCTATATTTAGAATATTTTTTGATTTAATTTATTTAAATACTTATATGTTGCATTATCCAAGATTCTAGGGGGCCAATGCAAAAAACTCGTGCTGAAAGAGGGCTCTGTGTATTCAGCGCCCGCTTTCATAACGCATCCCCAGGCACCTCTCCTCAGGGCGCGATGCAATATTTAAATTAGGGCTCGCGTTGTCGAGGAGGCGCTAGGGGCAATTGCGCGCCCCTAGCGCCTCATTGACAGCGCAAGTCGGAAAAAGGTCTGCTGTGGTGGCTGTCCACCAGTTAAGAAAACGGACGCTGAATTTATCAGCGTCCTGTTTTCCTAACCAGCGCACATACAGGGGTTAGGAAAATGGACGCTGATTCAGCATCCATTCTCCCAACCTGACTACCGGCACCAGAAGGAGTTAATAAATCAATATTAAAGTGTCGGGCACTTAATATTAATTTATTCACTCCACTTATTGCGGATTGGTCCCTTTACTGTTACATGTCAGTGAAAGGCCCAATCACCTTTCAGAAGGCTGTCCTTCAATAAGTGAAGGAGCGAATAAATTAATATTAAGTGCCTGACATTTTAATATTGATTTTAAACACTCCTTCTGGTGCCCGTAGTCAGGTTCGGAGAATGGACGCTGAATTAACCAGCATCCATTTTCCAAACCACTGCCAGTGCTTTTATTAAACTTTTGTATTTATTTTTTTTTTTTTTAGAGTTGTTCCTCCCACTTAATATCCCAAGTGGGAGGAGGCAGTACAGAAAATCATTTTTTTCTGCTTTTCTGTATTAGTTTTAATAGTGCTCAGCAATTAATGCCTGCTTCTGGCAGGCGTTAATTTCTGATCACTAAAATGTGCGTCCTACACGCACTTTTTTTTTTTTTTTTGCATAAAGAATGAATAGCTAATAGCCTCATTCACATGCATTTGCATGTGATGAGCGCTATTAGTTTCACTCCGCGTTGGACGTGCGTTGAAGAGGCGCTAATCCCCTTATTGCATAAGGGGATTAGTTAGCACCTCTACAACACGCATCCAACTGGGCTGGACTCAGCGCACGGTATTGCTTTGGCTCCTAGGTGACTTACAGGCATACATCCTGAATTAAAATCAATAAAAACATAACAATTAACAGAATAAAGAATCTAAGACTTTTGGTACATCATATCTGAGTAAGATTATTCTGATAACTTTAGGCAACTGTTCTTGCTGAATATCAATCACGAGTTATGCAGCTAACATTAGCCGGATAACATGCCCGCTTGCCACGTTTCTGAATAGTGACCTCATAGAGGCCAAACAGCAGATTCTCATATAAACTCGTATATATATGCTTTAGCTTTTGACTTGTCCCTCACTACTCCTTAGCACACTCCTGCTATAGTTACATGTTTGAAAACCTTGCCTCATGGCTAGATGTACAAATTCAAGGAGAAAGTGGGTCTGAGAGAAGAAAACACCGAGCCCTTCCATCTTGGACTGGTACAAGGATGATGTTCTAAGCAAATACTTTATCAACTTTTGCTCAATCTGTATCTTTGGTAAGATTGGCAGTCTGTGTTCTGAGACAGCCCACAAGAGAAGCTGACTCCTAGGCTCGCAGATGGCTCTTTCCAGGTTATTTGTACAATCAGTTTGGAGTGGAGAACTGGACTAAGGACAACAAAAGAGGATTTCATTTAAAAAGACTGCCTTACCCTTCCCAGACAAATCTTTCCTGAGAAAATGATCTGAACCTTGCTTTTTGCAAAGATCTCCTTCCCAAGATCTTTTACATTATCTATCCTTTGTCATCTCTTAATGGGCTTTTTTGTGTCTTTACTTTTTTTTACCTGACCAGTTTGATCATTATTTTAAATACAGAACTTTAGAATTTTTTTTTCCTGCTTCAATGTAATTTTTTAATTTAGAATTTGCATATGCTGTAATTGAGTGATGTTCTTCCACAATCAGAAAGACAATTTTAAAGGTTTTAGAAGTTTTATGTTACTTTTCGTTCCTAGCAGAGCCAGCACTAGTGCAAATGGCATCCCGGGTGAAAATTGTTCATGGCTTACGCCCCTCCCCAGACAACCTCTCCCTCTTCCCTCCCAACATTCTGTCTCCTCCTCCATCCCCACTACTGACATTATCTTCCCTTCTCCCTCCATCCATTTTCTCCCCTTTCTTCCTCCCTGCAGGCACTCTCACTCCGTCCTCCTAGCATACTCCCCTTTCTCCTTCCTTCCTTCCACCCTCTTGCTCTACTCCCCCTCCTTCGAGGCATTTTCTCCTTCCCCCCACACTCTCTCTCTTTCTAGTCATTGTCTCCCACCTCTCTGTCTCTCCCTCCAAGCATTCTCTCCTCTCCGCCTTAACTGCCTCATTTATGGCCAGCAGCCCTCCAGTCCTGGGTCCAGGGCTACTTTAACAATTTGCGGGGCTCTAAGCAAACTTTTGTGGACGTGCCTCTTTTATTTTTTCCCAGATTGACCAGCTTCACCCCATACACACCCAGCCCTATCTCGCAGTCCCCACTCCTACCCCAGCCAATCTAACACAACCCACCCCTATCAATAAGCCCCAATCCCTGTTTCTCCCAACCCAAACCCACGTCCCATCTCTCCCCCACCCCACGCTCTGAATCCCCCAATCCCAGTGCTGTTCTTCCCCCACGCTGGCTCTGCTGTCCCTAGTCTCCAAGGCCTCATCTTCCCTTCCCTCACCCCCCCCCCCCCCCACACACACACACACACACACAATTCAGAGCTTCAAGCAAGCTTCTTACAAGTGAAAAAAAAAACCCAACTCTCCGTAAATATCCCCACAAAAGATAGCTGTCTGTTTGAACAGGTTTTCCACTTTCATGTGGAGATTTCAGCTCACTTTCAGGCCCAGTGTCCTGGGCGCGTGATCAAGTCAAGAAAAATATGTTAATTAGGGCCTGTGGTAAAAGGAGGAGCTAGGGACACTAGTGCGTCCCTAGCGCCTCCTTTTTGACAGGAGCGGCGGCTGTCAGCGGGTTTGACGGCCGATGCTCAATTTTTCCAGCGTCGGTTCCTGAGCCCGGTGACAGCCACGGGTTCGGAAACCAGACGCTGGCAAAATTGAGCATCCGGTTTTCAATCCGCGAGCCGCGGGCTGATTTAAAAATTTTTTTTTTTAATTATTTTTTACTTTTGGGACCTCCAACATAATATCCCGGTGCTAGCAGAATTTAACGCCAGCCTTTGCGTAGGCCTAATTTCTAAAAGTAAAATGTGCAGCTTGGCTACCGGTTCTTGGCTACCAGACTTGACCCCCCCCCCCCCCCCCAAGACTTGCCAAAAGTCCATGGTGGTCCAGCGGGGGTCCAGTTGCAATCTCCTGCACGCGGGCCGTCGGCTGCCAGTATTCAAAATGGCACCAATAGCCTTTGCCCTTTTTGTCACAGGGGCTACCGATTCCATTGGTCGGCCCCTGTCACATGGTAGGAGCACAAGATGGCGCCGTCCGTCCGTCCGTTGCTCCTACCATGTGACAGGGGCCAACTAATGGCACCGGTAGCCCCTGTCACATCGTAAGGGCAAAGGCTATTGGTGCCATTTTGAGTTTTCCCACGAAGCGCCTGAACTGAAACCCGACCCGGGAGCGCACTGTACTTTATCGGCCCTTTGGAAAATCTGAGTAACTCTGAAGTCACTATTCAAATGACCTTTAGGAAGGTACCAGATAAAACTTTGTTAAAATGATTTCCCTGCTCCCCATCTAAATTTTGTTGTACCCCCACATAAAAAGGCAGCATGGGGAGGGGGCGTTGTTCCTGAGGCACAGTTTCACTTCCTCTGGGCAGTGCTGCTCAGACAAATTTACCTGAGAAACTCTGTCTGGGTTCGTGACACACCTGGCGGACAATGCCCCCATGTGTGACACACTGCTCACAGCAATCCACCGCTGAACTAAACAACAGCCTCAGGATTGCTTTTATTGTTGAGAATGACACAAGGGAAAGATAAGAGTGCTCTCTCTGAACAGAAATACATTTTTGTACAAGCTGCATTCTCTGTCCCCCGTGGGGCCACCAACCTAGCTTGATGGACTCTCTACCTGGGTAACATCAAGCTAGGTTGAGAGAACATTGCACAAATCTCATCTTTAGGTGAGTTTCCTCACTCCGAAGGTCATCAAATCTTCACAAGGGAGCGCTGTTCTGTTCGTATGTCTCAAGTGGCCCCTAACCCCTACACTAATACATAAACCTCACCTCCAGTCACTAGGTGGGCCTCCTATAGAGATATAAATACCTGCCTAGGATGAGAGTATTATGGCTAGGCGCTCTTTCTCTCTCTCACACACAGATAAATCCAGGCCTAAGTTAGACCTGCTCTATGGCAGGTCTAATTTATCTGATTAATGTAACCAACACTTGCCATTTAGCTGGATAAATGCATACCTATCCAGCTAAGTTGCACTGAATATCTGCCTCCCTGCAGTCTTGAAATGCTTTTTATTGTACCAAGTTATGAATTGTGTTTTCTGAGCATTTGAGACTATATAGAAGCCCTTCTTCACAGCTGAAGAATGGACCTGTGTTTTGAAATTCGTGTGCAACATCTTTAGATCATTTTATTGGCTCAACATAAGAACTGTTGCAACCTGCAAGTAATTGTGTAGTGTGATAAATTGTACATGGTGACATCTTGAAGCTTTTATAGCAAAATATAAGGAATTTGTGTTAACAAATACTGACAGGATGTGATAGATCAGATGCAATGGGAGACTTTCATGCTGTGTCCGAAACAAGAATGTACACTGTGTATGCACAGTATAACCAATTCAAAAAGTTAACGCTTTAATTATATGATATTTCCAGGCTTCTAACAGAAGATTTGTGGTAAGGATGTAATGATATGCTATTAGATTGCTTATATTTTATACAAGCTCCATGTAGTATCGATTCTGTAGTGGAGTAAAAACCAGTATGGTGGTGATACTTAAAACACATGTTTTGATTTAACAGAACTCCCTGAATGAGAAGAGAAAGATGCTGGCTGGCCAGCATGAGGATGCTCGAGAGCTGAAGGAGAACCTAGACCGCCGCGAGCGCGTGGTCCTAGATATCTTAGCCAATTACCTGTCCGCCGAGCAGCTCCAGGACTATCAGCATTTTGTGAAGATGAAGTCTGCACTTCTCATTGAACAACGAGAGCTCGATGACAAAATCAAGCTGGGGCAGGAACAGCTTATGTGCCTCACGGAGAGCCTTCCCAGGGACATTACCCTGCAGAGCAAAATGCCTTCCCTTGATACAAAAGTCACCTCTGTGGAGTCTATCAGTTTACTTCCACCATTGACCTCTTCACTTTAACATCTTCACCAAATGTCAGGGACAAGTCTGTTTCTAATCTAACTAGAGTACTTAGGCAAGTTTACTGTCAGAACTTAAAATGGAGGACTCAGGACGGTCAGCAAAGAAGGAATCCATCATGCAGTCTTTCATGGAGGAACACTACAAACTAAAACCAGCATGGAACACAGAAGGACATTAAACTGTTACCAGGAGATGTGAAAAATATGATTCTTTTGTGTTTCCGATTCCATTTTCAACAGGAAGACTGTCAAGCAGCTTTTATACAATACCACTTTGCCTTCTTCAGGAACATTTCTAGCCCTTTGTGAATTTCTCAGCATGAGATACTAAGTTTAACCATGAAGGATCTGAAAAATGAAGCCTGTTAAAGCACCACCTAAATGATATTGCTATTTATAATTGTTTGTTTTTTTTGTTTAATTATGTGAGTTTTTGTACATATTTCTAACCTATGATTGATTCTATTTTGTGATGTAGAAAATGTATTTTTAATACCCTCTGACAAAAGTGGAAACCCCAAAGATCGTCATGCCATGAGCTGAATTTTATTTTTTGTTTTTCACATAAAGGGCTTCTAGAAAAGCTTTGCCCTGTGGATATGCCTCAGTGGTAAATAAATCCAAGTGTCCTTGTGAAGGAGACTCTTTGCCTAGCAAAACGTTGATTTCTGCTCTCAGATCTCTTGGCTGCTGTCTCCCTGTTTCCCATTCTAGTGCAAAAGCAGGGAAACCCGAGCTTAGACTGAGACGAGTTTGTTGTGAACTGTTGGTTTTTTTTAGTTGAAGAGTTGCAGAAAAGGATCCCAACCCCATGCTCCACTTTGTGAACTGGAAGAAATATGTGCCAAGCATAACCTAAACACTTTGCAAGCAAGCCTTCGGGATCCCCTACTGAATGTTGCAGTATTCATAGTTTACATTTCCTTTTATGGTTACAGGCAAACCATTTTTCTTCCACAGGCCCTTGACTGAGATGAATTATTACAGAATAATAGTCGATTTGTTGCTTTAATCAAAACTGAAAAGAAAAATGTTGACGTGTCTATACCCCATCAGAAGGGGTTTTCTTGTTTGTTTGCCTTCTGAATCATGCCATACTTTTTTCCCCAGTGATGTATCCTTAAAGGACCACATTCATGCCACACTCTGTATCATGCGCAGAATGACCACAGATGGGTAAGATTGCAGGAAAAAGTCCTGCAGCACAGTGGCTCCCATTAAAAAAAGGACACATCAACCCAGCTCCTTCAACTATTCAATTCTCACATGGGTTAATTTAATTTATTTTCATTTTTGATTTATATCCCACCTTTGGTGATTGATCAGCTACTTCAGAACGGATCACATTCAGGTACCGTAGGGATTTCCTTGCCCCCAGAGGGCTTACAGTGTAAAGATTGTAGCTGTGGCAATATAGGACGCATTGGGACTTGGTGTCTGAAGGTGCTAAATTTAAGAATCGGTGAAAAGCTCAAAAGTGCTTAGTGTACAAGTTTTTTTTGTTTGTACAATCTTTTTTTTTCAGTGAAATGTTTTCCCTTGCCGATGCTTGCAGAAAATTGAAATCCTTGGGCAAAAAATGCACCATTTCAAAACTGTACAAGCAAATTGGCTTGTAGGTATTTTTTTTTTTTAACAATTTCTACTTATCTTTTACCTGAAATGTAAATCTGGCTTTTAGTACATTGCACAGTAGCATTTATTTTCATGTAGCAGTATATTTATTTCCCTGGAAATCGACAGGCCTTACTGTGATAAACTCTCTGGTCTGCACTGCATGGGTCCTTTCCGCCAGTCGTGTAGTGGCCAGTGCTTGAAGCACAAACCCTTGACATGTGACGGCAAATGATGGCTGTTTTAAGCCTAATTTTCCAAGATAAATTCTATGGCAAAATATATTTTCAGTCCTGTTGTTTTGATGGCTTTATGATCAGCACAATAAAATCACTCCACTCTCATTCTTCATTATATCATTTAATACACACCCTACGGGTCTTGTCTAGCTTATGTTCCTTGCTGGGGAAAAGTCAAGGAAAGCACTCGCTTTAACTAGCTTAGGAAAAAAGGGTTTTAAAAGAGAACTGTGAAAACAAAAAGGGTCAATATTTTTTTTTCTAGCTTTTTATTTTAATGAAAGGTAATTTCAGAATGGCGTAATTTTACTATGAAAAGGGAAAGGCAGAACCTTTTATTTACAGTGAGGACTGGAATAAACTTGAAACCTAAATTGAACAACCCCCACAGAAAATCTTATGCAAGAGCCAGCCGAGGTTCACTTACCCAGGAGTAATAGTGACTTTTGATCACATTGGTGTATATCGTTTTTATTGTTATGAGATTGCTTTGCAACGCAAGTAAAAGTCACAACATCATTTACGTTTTCAACTGTCCCTTCTTTATCAGACACTATTAAAGGAACATTAGCCTACCTTTTTCCGTAAGGGCGCTTGCTGCGTGAGATACTGAATCCACAAAGACATGCCCTATCGCCTTTAAAATCTGTGGGCCTGACCATTGCTTGTGCAGCCATGGAGCAGGAGGCCCAGGTTCAATTGCCAAGCCTGGCTACTATATCTCATGCCAGGGCTGGGAAGGTTGGAGAGGCCCTGTGAGTCAGTGGCGACACCTAGTGGCCAGACTTTGAGTTGCTGAGGAAGTCATGGTCTGTGAGCTCTGACTATTGCTGCGATCGTTGGATTAGAGGGAAGGAGAGAGTATTAAAATGGGGAGAAAATCATTTTGATTAAAGGTCAAAAAAACCTTAAACTCATCAAAGAGTTGTTACAGAATGGTGTAAGAACATAAGAACATGCTGGAATGCCACCTGCAGTCCCTCAGGATTTCTCTGACTCCAGAAGATGACAGAGATGCACTCCTGCAGTTTTTAGTTTGATTTTTAGTTTTTCAGTATAGAATTTTTTCTCTTTTTCTGGCAATCGCTTCCTGAGGTGTTAGGCATCTTCGTGGGCCATCCCTCAGTGGAAGCCGGGCGTCCAGGGGATTGGTTATCCTTGTCAGGGGCTTCGCCCACTACGAGTCCGTGTGTGCAGGCCAGAGGCTCCTCGCTACGCCACACGGACACTGCTGCAGCTGCTCCCTTGATCCCGGCCAGAGCTTTCTGATTAGTAAAGTTTGTAAAAAAAAAAGGTCAGCAGCAAGAAAGGCTCCAGTCTCAGTGACTCTGAGGTAAGGAGTTGGTGTGGGGGATCAGGCCCTTGTAGGCATTGTGGGAGGCTGTCAGCTTCATTTCACTTCGGCTCCCAGAGCTCCGGGTTGCCGCGGAAGGGAAAGGGTGAGTGTTTGTTTTAGTGTTTGGGTACTTGCCAGGTTCTTGTGGCCTGGTTTGGCCTCTGTTGGAAACAGGATGTTGGGCTTGATGGACCCTTGGTCTGACCCAGCATGGCAATTTTTTATGTTCTTATGCCATACTGGGTCAGACCAAGGGTCCATCAAGGCCAGCATCCTGTTTCCATCAATGATCAATCCAGGCCATAAGAACCTGGCAAGTACCCAAAAACTAAGTCTATTCCATGTTAATGTTGCTAGTAATAGCAGTGGCTATTTTCTAAGTCAACTTAATTAATAGCAGGTAATGGACTTCTCCTCCAAGAACTTATCCAATCCTTTTTTAAACACAGCTATACTAACTGCACTAACCACATCCTCTGGCAACAAATTCCAGAGTTTAATTGTGCATTAAGTGAAAAAGTACTTTCTCCAATTAGTTTTAAATGTGCCACATGCTAACTTCATGGAGTGCCCCCTAGTCTTTCTATTATCTGAAAGAGTAAATAACTGATTCACATTAACCCGTTCTAGACCTCTCATGATTTTAAACACCTCTATCATATCCCCCCTCAACCGTCTCTTCTCCAAGCTGAAAAGTCCTAACCTCTTTAGTCTTTCCTCATAGGGAAGCTGTTCCATTCCCCTTAACATTTTGGTCGCCCTTCTTTGTATCTTCTCCATTGCAATTATATCTTTTTGAGATGCAGCAACCAGAATTGTAGACAGTATTCAAGGTGTGGTCTCAGCATGGAGCGATATTACAGAGGCATTATGACATTTTCCGTTTTATTCACCATTCGCTTTCTAATAATTCCCAACATCCTGTTTGCTTTTTTGACTGCCGCAGCACACTGAGCCAACGATTTTAAAGTATTATCCACTATGACGCCTAGACCTTTTTCCTGGGTGGTAGTTCCTAATATGGAACCTAACATCGTGTAACTACAGCAAGGGTTATTTTTCCCTATATGCATCACCTTGCACTTATCCACATTAAATTTCATCTGCCATTTGGATGCCCAATTTTCCAGTCTCACAAGGTCTTCCTGCAATTTATCACAATCTGCTTGTGATTTAACTACTCTGAACAATTTTGTGTCATCTGCAAATTTGATTATCTCACTCGTCGTATTTCTTTCCAGATCATTTATAAATATATTGAAAAGTAAGGGTCCCAATACAGATCCCTGAGGCACTCCACTGCCCACTCCCTTCCACTGAGAAAATTGTCCATTTAATCCTACTCTCTGTTTCCTGTGTTATAGCTAGTTTGTAATCCACGAAAGGACATCGCCACCTATACCATGACTTTTTACTTTTCCTAGAAGCCTCTCAGGAGGAACTTTATCAAACGCCTTCTTAAAATCCAAGTACACTACATCTACCGGTTCACCTTTATCCACATGTTTATTAACTCCTTCAAAAAAGTGAAGCAGATTTGTGAGGCAAGACTTGCCTTGGGTAAAACCATGCTGACTTTGTTCCATTAAACCTTTCTATATGTTCTGTGATTTTGATGCTTAGAACACTTTCCACTATTTTTCCTGGCATTGAAGTCAGGCTAACCAGTCTGTAGTTTCCAGGATCGCTTTTTAAATATTGGGGTTACATTAGCTATCCTCCAGTCTTCAGGTACAATGGATGATTTTAATGATAGGTTACAAATTTTTACTAATGAGTCTGAAATTTCATTTTTTAGTTCCTTCAGAACCCTAGGGTGTATATCATCTGGTCCAGGTGATTTATTACTCTTCAGTTTATCAATCAGGCCTACCACATCTTCTAGGTTCACCGTGATTTGGTTCAGTCCATCTGAATCATTACCCATGAAAACTTTCTCCGGAACGGGTATCTCCCCAACATACTCTTTAGTAAACACCGAAGCAAAGAAATCATTTAATCTTTCCGTGATGTCCTTATCTTCTCTAAGTGCCCCTTTAACCCCTCGATCATCTAACGGTCCAACTGACTCCCTCACAGGCTTTCTGCTTCAGATATATTTTAAAAAGATTTTACTATGAATCTTTGCCTCTACAGCCAACTTCTTTTCAAATTCTCTCATAGCCTGTCTTATCAATGTCTTATATTTATCTTGCCAACGCTTATGCATTATCCTATTTTCTTCTTTTGGATCCTTCTTCCAATTTTTGAATGAAGATCTTTTGGCTAAAATAGCTTCTTTCACCTCCCCTTTTAACCATGCCGGTAATCATTTTGCCTTCTTTCCACTTTTTTAATGTGTGGAATACATCTGGACTGTGCTTCTAGGATGGTATTTTTTAACAATGACCACGCCTCTTGCACACTTTCTAGATTTGTAGCTGCTCCTTTCAGTTTTTTTTTTACAATTTTGAAAGTTTAGCACAAGAGCCGTGGATTTGCTTACTGTCTCCCTTCCAGTCATTAATTCAAATTTGATCATATTATGATCACTATTGCCAAGTGGCCCCACCACCGTTACCTCTCTCACCAAATCCTGTCCTCCACTGAGAATTAGATCTAAAATTGCTCCCTCTCTTCTCGGTTCCTGGACCAATTGCTCCATTAAAATGTCATTTATTCCATCCAGGAACTTTATGTCTCTAGCATATATTGATGATACATTTACCCAGTCAATATTGGGGTAATTGAAGTCTCCCATTATTTATTTATTTATTTGTTTGTTTGTTTGTTTATTGATTTTATATACCGTCGTTCGATGAAGCCATCACAATGGTTTACAAGATTCAAATGGTAGTTACTTTGTTAAAATATGCGAATTGAGGAAACATCAGGATACATATTATATTCGAAAAAGAAAGGTTAAAAGGGATCGGAGTGGGTAAGGAATAAAGGAAGGGGATGGGCTTTGGGGGGGGGGTAAGTAGAAAGAGAGAGGAAAGGAGGGTTACAAGGGTGGCAAAATTAGTTAAACGTAAAGTTATTCTTTTTATAGTCCAACATAAGATCATTTTTGTATGAAAAAGGTTTGCTTGGTGCTGGTTGATGTCTTGTTTTTGTGTGGTTTTGGTAGTTCTGTTGAATGTTTGGCTGTTGTGATACTTGATTGTCAATGTAGACCAGCCATGTTTTTAGTCTAACTTCAGTTAGTCAGCCAGAGTGACTCACTGCTCTCTTGATTAACAAATGTTGGTACCTAATCAAACCAAATCACACTACCTCAACACTTTTCTGAGGTGAGTAACTGAACTGAACATTTCAACTTTTTTACTTAGGTATACACTGCTCCTAGCTTATTTCTAGCTTCTGGCTACTTTTTTTTTTTTTTTTTTAAATACAAACACTAACTTCTGCTTACTAGCTGCCTTACAGACTTTTAAAAATAAACACACTAACTACTGCTTACTAGCTGCCTTACTGACTGACCATTTAAAAATACAGTCTAACTTCTGTTTATTTGCTGCCTTACTATTAAAAGCACAAACACACTAAATAATATTACCAAATAGTTAACTTTACCCCAATACTTTTAAAAAAGACAATGTCCCAAGCAAAAACATACTGATTCCTTTCAGCCACCAGCAAGGTGATCCTCTCCTCTCAGTGCTCCCTTTTACTGTGAAAGGCTGGAAAAGGAAAGGCAGAACATTTTATTTTTAGTGAAGACTGGAAAAAACATGAAACCTCAGCTGAGCACCCCCACACAAAATCTCATGCAACAGCTTGTTTCTATTTGACCTGGAAGCCCAGAGAAGCAGGAGAAAAAAATAAGCATTTTCCCCATAACTACAAAGGGCTCTATGTACCTATTTTGGCCATTTACCATAGGCAAGGTTGAACCAACACCCACGATAAAATCTGGCCAATATCACTCAGGTCAATTTTAAGACCTGCACGCGTATATGGATGCACCAATTTTATAACATGCACGCGCCAGCACATGCATGTTAATAAAATCCAGTAGCCCCACACACGTGTGGGTGGCTCATGCGCATACAGGGGGGGAATTTTAGCAAAATGCAACACAGTCGGGCCTCCCTCAGTTCCCTCCCAGTGTGCTCCAATTAAGGAACGGACTGGGAGGGAACTTTCCTATACCTAACCCTACCCTTCCTACCTCTTCCCCTCTCCTTCCCAACCCCTAACCTAACCCTACCTATCCCTAATTTTTTTATTTTGCTACTTACTGATCCCTGGGAGCAGAAGTAATCTCTGCACACCGGCCAGCTGCTAATCACACTGTCCTGGCTCACCCCCCTCCCCTTCCCTAGACCACGCCCCCTGGCTCACCCCTTTTGCAGGACCCAGCACTTTGACACATAATGGGGGTTATGTGCATGGCCAGACCCATTCTAAAATGTGCACGGTGCACGCAAGGCCCAGCCATGCGCGAAACCCCCATTTTTTACGCGGGTGGCCCTTTTAAAATCGGGCCATCAACATATTAAGTTAATGATATGCAGAAATCCCATGCAGTAACTTTTCGGCAGTGATCCACATTACTGCATCGTTTCAGCCTTAGCAAGCACTAATGCTGTGGTGCCATTCAAAAAATTGCCCCATGGCAATTTTAGCTAGCTACATAATCAATAGGCATACTTAGCTGTCCAAGCTACTTAAGGACAGTGCTGTGAGATGTTTGAGAGCTAATGCACAGATTAAGAGGAAAGAGCGGAAATGTTCTTAAGGCAGGAGGCTCCCTCCTCTTCAGAACAGCTGGATATGGAAGTGGCATCAGAAGCAGCAAACAGAGCCAGGAGGACCGCTACTCAAAGCCTAAGATCCTCCACATCCTTTTCTGTGCTGAAGACGATGACCTATTTCCTGACAGGGTCCTGAAGCACTGCTCGCCACTCCCAGGGAAAGAGTTCAGGAATAAGTCCCATGCCAGCAAAGGAGAAGTCATGGAACAAGAGAAGCCATGGCCATCACCAGTTTGAGGTGCTGTGTTTTTAGAATGTTCCGGACCAGTGCAAGAGGAGGTACTGGCACTGGAATGGACTCTTCCACCAGTGGGGCTCTCAAATACTGGCTTCTAACAAGGGGGAGAGAGGATGTCAAGCTCAAACCACATCTGAGCCATGGAAGAAAGACTGAAAGCTGACCTGGGACAGAACAAGGTCAAAGACACAGCACAGAGGTGCAGGGCCATTACAACTATACTTCCTCCTACATGGCTTCATTAGCTGTGCTGCTTGCAGAGGTTCTCCTCTCTGGTCTCCTTAATGTGCTTGAATTTCTTCCTCCTTCTCTCACTCATTTTTTCTCCTTCCATCCCCTTTTCCATTTCCTTCCTCGCTTTGCCTCTCTTGCTAAAGCCAGAGCACTAACAGAGGCTCCACTTGGTCCTGACTCTTTCCAAATGAATATTCTCGTTCTTTTTCAGCTTAATGCCACCCTCCTGCTGGTGAGGTTGTGTCTGACTAAACTTACATTAAATATTGCGCTGTTTAATGCACTTTGGTGCATAGGGTGCAAATACCTAAGCAGTATTTCTACTAGGGGTGGTAGCCTAAAATAATTTTGTGCCGTTTTCATTTTCATGCTGGTAATGGGCCATTTCCGGAACTTTTTTTTTCGTGTTTCCATTTAAAGAAAAAGAAACCAGAACTTGGCCTAACCTTCCCATTTATTACAATAATGCCTGGTGGTCTAGTGGGGGGCCCAGGAGCCACCTGAAGCTCCCAGGCCAGCAGCTGCCATTATTCAAAATGGCACTGGTCGCCCTTTGCCCCTGTCTTGTGATAGGGGCTACCAGTGCCAATAAGAACATAAGAAAATGCCATACTGGGTCAGACCAAGGGTCCATCAAGCCCAGCATCCTGTTTCCAACAGTGGCCATCCAGGCAATAAGAACCCGTCAAGTACCCAAAAACTAAGTCTATTCCATGTAACCATTGCTAATGTCAGTGGCTATTCTCTAAGTGAACTTAATAGCAGGTAATAGACTTCTCCTCCAAGAACTTATCCAATCCTTTTTTTAAACACAGCTATACTAACTGCACTGACCACATCCTCTGGTAACAAATTCCAGAGTTTAATTGTGCGTTGAGTAAAAAAGAACTTTCTCCGATTAGTTTTAAATGTGCCCTGTGCTAACTTCATGGAGTGCCCCCTAGTCTTTCTACTATCCGAAAGAGTAAATAACCGATTCACATCTACCCATTCTAGACCTCTCATGATTTTAAACACCTCTATCATATCCCCCCTCAGTCGTCTCTTCTCCAAGCTGAAAAGTCCTAACCTCTTTAGTCTTTCCTCGTAGGGAAGTTGTTCCATTCCCCTTATCATTTTGGTAGCTCTTCTCTGTACCTTCTCCATCGCAATTATATCTTTTTTGAGATGCGGCGACCAGAATGGTACACAGTATTCAAGGTGCGGTCTCACCATGGAGCGATACAGAGGCATTATGACATTTTCCGTTTTATTCACCATTCCCTTTCTAATAATTCCCAACATTCTGTTTGCTTTTTTGACTGCCGCAGCACACTGAACCGACGATTTCAATGTGTTATCCACTATGACACCTAGATCTCTTTCTTGGGTTATAGCACCTAATATGGAACCCAACATTGTGTAATTATAGCATGGGTTATTTTTCCCTATATGCATCACCTTGCACTTATCCACATTAAATTTCATCTGCCATTTGGATGCCCAATTTTCCAGTCTCACAAGGTCTTCCTGCAATGTATCACAATCTGCTTGTGATTTAACTACTCTGAACAATTTTGTGTCATCTGCAAATTTGATTATCTCACTCGTCGTATTTCTTTCCAGATCATTTATAAATATATTGAAAAGTAAGGGTCCCAATACAGATCCCTGAGGCACTCCACTGTCCACTCCCTTCCACTGAGAAAATGGTCCATTTAATCCTACTCTCTGTTTCCTGTCTTTTAGCCAGTTTGCAATCCATGAAAGGACATCACCACCTATCCCATGACTTTTTACTTTTCCTAGAAGCCTCTCATGAGGAACTTTGTCAAACGCCTTCTGAAAATCCAAGTATACTATATCTACCGGTTCACCTTTATCCACATGTTTATTAACTCCTTCAAAAAAGTGAAGCAGATTTGTGAGGCAAGACTTGCCCTGGGTAAAGCCATGCTGACTTTGTTCCATTAAACCATGTCTTTCTATATGTTCTATGATTTTGATGTTTAGAACACTTTCCACTATTTTTCCTGGCACTGAAGTCAGGCTAACCGGTCTGTAGTTTCCCTGGAGCCCTTTTTAAATATTGGGGTTACATTTGCTATCCTCCAGTCTTCAGGTACAATGGATGATTTTAATGATAAGTTACAAATTTTTACTAATAGGTCTGAAATTTCATTTTTTAGTTCCTTCAGAACTCTGGGGTGTATACCATCCGGTCCGGGTGATTTACTACTCTTCAGTTTGTCAATCAGGCCTACCACATCTTCTAGGTTCACCGTGATTTGATTCAGTCCATCTGAATCTTTACATATGAAAACCTTCTCCATTACGGGTACTTCCCCAACATCCTCTTCAGTAAACACCGAAGCAAAGAAATCATTTAATCTTTCCGCGATGGCCTTATCTTCTCTAAGTGCCCCTTTAACCCCTCGATCATCTAACGGTCCAACTGACTCCCTCACAGGCTTTCTGCTTCGGATATATTTTAAAACATTTTTACTGTGAGTTTTTGCCTCTACAGCCAACTTCTTTTCAAATTCTCTCTTAGCCTGTCTTATCAATGTTTTACATTTAACTTGCCAATGTTTATGCTTTATCCTATTTTCTTCTGTTGGATCCTTCTTCCAATTTTTGAATGAAGATCTTTTGGCTAAAATAGCTTCTTTCACCTCCCCTTTTAACCATGCCGGTAATCGTTTTGCCTTCTTTCCACCTTTCTTAATATGTGGAATACATCTGGACTATGCTTCTAGAATGGTATTTTTTAACAATGACCATGCCTCTTGGACATTTTTTACTTTTGTAGCTGCTCCTTTCATTTTTTTTCTAACAATTTTTCTCATTTTATCAAAGTTTCCCTTTTGAAAGTTTATCACGAGAGCTGTGGATTTGCACACTGTTCCTCTTCCAGTCATTAAATCAAAGTTGATCATATTATGATCACTATTGCCAAGCGGCCCCACCACCTTTACCTCTCTCACCAAGTCCTGTGCTCCACTGAGAATTAGATCTAAAATTGCTCCCTCTCTCGTCGGTTCCTGAACCAATTGCTCCAATGGGCAACCCCTGTCACTTGGTAGGGGCAAAGAGCAGCCGACGCCATTCTGAATAATGGCAGCCACCGGCTAGGAGCAGGAGGTCCTGGGCCTTCTGCAAGACCACCAAGCATTATTGGTGAGTCCTGGGAGGGGTGAGGAGGGTGGGCTAGGGTGGGTAATGGGGACCCACTGGTGGGGGGTGGGGGCTCAATATTTTAATAAATGGGATTGGAGTGGCTTCTGGGTTTTATGGTTTGTTTTTTTTGGCTCCCCTTAAAAACAATAGGAAAAACAAGACAAAATTTTGTGTTTTGCTTTTTTATTCCCAAAATACAACAAAATAGGAAATATCATTGGTATTTTCCTATTTCATTGCAAATTAATGCCCACCCCTAACTTCTACTACTTATTTCTATATTCCTGCTAGGGATAAACAGCTCATTATCCTTCATTTAAATGCCACTTACCAGATTTGAAGATGCAGCTGTAGTAACAATTACTGCAGGAATTACATTTATTGTGCTAAATTTTAAGGCAAGATGATTTATGTTCGTCAGTCCCACCATTTGCGCCTGTAAGTGGACACACAGAGATTTATCCTAGTATTTTATGAACTGTGCAGCGGGAGCTGTGCAGCTTATTAAAAAAACATGGATGTCTGCTGCAAAAGTGCATGCAGAAAGGCAAATTTTAAAAGCCCTGTACACGCCAAAGCTAGAAGATACGAAAGAAAATATCTCGGGCTGGCACGAGCAGCGTGGATTTTAAGAAGCGCCTGAGTACGTGCTTATCTCCCGGTACACGCACAAATGGGAAAGGCAAAAAAAAGGGAGCAGGAGTGGGCGGGGCATGGCCAATCCAGATATGTAACATGAAATGTGCGCGTAAGCATTAATGAGCACAAATGAGCACCGGGGTCCTCTACTGCGTAACTTTACTTCTGCTATGGGTGGCGTGGAAGTAATGAAACAAAACAAACTAGGCTAGTTAGCGGACTATTAAAGGTTGGGGCTAAAAGGGTAAAAGGGAGGCATATTAACTAGGAGGGTTAGGAAGTCCTAGCCTTTACCTGGGCAAACTGGGAACAGACTGGGGAAACTGGTCATTGCTTCGGCACCCATACCTAATAAAGTCCCCCCATTTACGCAGTAGAGGCAGCATTTGTGGGCATATGCACACATTCATATAAAATTCATACACGCACATACACACATATGTTATAAAATGGTCGTGTCTCTGGTCGTGAGCCACCATACGTGAGTAAATGTGTTCCTGCGCAGCTGTTTCAAAGTTACCATCCCTCGTTGTAATATGTGAGTGTATTTAATGCAGAACTGCACATTCTTTACCCGTTTAAAACAAAAACAAAAACACGGGTGCATGTTTTATGCGAGAAATAATTGTAGTGGTTTGCGCGTAATAACCCGGCACTGAATGCGGAGGCAGGTATATTTTAAAGCACGTGCGTTCACCATTCCCACAATAGCTGCATGCGTACTTGGAATCGCCAGTTCACCACTGTCTCCAGCAGTTCACCCTCACCTTCACCAGTTCACCTGGACCCTCCAGCACTTCACCCTGATCCCCCACCACTTAAGTCAAACCTTCCATTCACAATCTGCATACAAAAGACAAGTCTAATTTCAGCTGTATGATTCCATAGGTGTTTGGACAAGTTTGATAACTTATACTTATGAACACTGTCCTGGAAGGCTCCTAGACACTCCTTTTTTCCCTGTTAAAATTTACAACTGCGCCTGCCCACGAGGTGTATAAAATAGCATAGATATGTGCCTATGCTGCTTATGCGTGTGCATGCTGTTTCTATGCACAGACCCCCCACGTGACTTTGAAAATTCACCTGTATATTGTTCGTTTATTGCAGTGGTCAATTACACCACTAATGCAGACTAAAAATCAGTTCTCGGTGGTGTACATCCATAATCACTCCCCTCAAAAAAGTAATATCTCAGTCCCTCAACAAGAATAAGCATTTAGTATATCTGGCCCATGGGGTCTGGCTCAAAAAGGCAAAAATCAAATCTTTATTGAATAAGGTCCATATTCATGCTGATTGCCATTACCAGCAGGAGTTAGATAACATTAAGGGGCGGATTTTAAAAGGGTTGTGCGCATAAGTTATGCGCGTAACCCTTAAAACATAGAAACATAGAAACATAGAAATGACGGCAGAAGAAGACCAAACGGCCCATCCAGTCTGCCCAGCAAGCTTCACACATTTTTTCTCTCATACTTATCTGTTTCTTTTAGCTCTTGGTTCTATTTCTCTTCCTCCCCCACCATTAATGTAGAGAGCAGTGATGGAGCTGCATCCAAGTGAAATATCTAGCTTGATTAGTTAGGGGGTAGTAGGGGTAGTAACCGCCGCAATAAGCAAGCTACACCCATGCTTATTTGTTTTAACCCAGACTATATTATACAGCCCTTATTGGTTGTTTTTCTTCTCCCCTGCCGTTGAAGCAGAGAGCTATGCTGGATATGCATCTAAAGTGAAGTATCAGGCACATTTGGTTTGGGGTAGTAACCGCCGTAACAAGCCAGCTACTCCCCGCTTTGTGAGTGTGAATCCTTTTTTCTTCTCCCCTGCCGTTGAAGCTATGCTGGGTATGCGTGAAGTATCAGTTTTTCTTCTCCCCTGCCGTTGGAGCAGAGAGCTATGCTGGATGTGCATCGAAAGTGAAGTATCAGGCACATTTGGTTTGGGGTAGTAACCGCCGTAACAAGCCAGCTACTCCCGGCTTTGTGAGTGCAAATCCTTTTTTCCACATTTCCTCTTGCTGTTGAAGCTTAGAGTGATGTTGGAGTCACAGTAACCATGTGTATGTTTATTTAATAAGGGTATTGTGTCAATAGCCATCATTCTGGCGAGTCACCCACTCTTCATTGGCGGCCTCTTGACTTTATGGATCCACAGTGTTTATCCCACGCCCCTTTGAAGTCCTTCACAGTTCTGGTCTTCACCACTTCCTCCGGAAGGGCATTCCAGGCATCCACCACCCTCTCCGTGAAGAAATACTTCCTGACATTGGTTCTGAATCTTCCTCCCTGGAGCTTCAAATCGTGACCCCTGGTTCTGCTGATTTTTTTCTTATGGTAAAGGTTTGTCGTTGCCTTTGGATCATTAAAACCTTTCAAGTATCTGAAAGTCTGTATCATATCACCTCTGCTCCTCCTTTCCTCCAGGGTGTACATATTTAGATTCTTCAATCTCTCCTCGTACGTCATCCGATGAAGATCCTCCACCTTCCTGGTCGCCCTTCTCTGTACCGCTTCCATCTTGTCTTTGTCTTTTTGTAGATACGGTCTCCAGAACTGAACACAGTACTCCAGGTGAGGCCTCACCAAGGACCTGTACAAGGGAATAATCACTTCCCTTTTCTTACTCGATATTCCTCTCTCTATGCAGCCCAGCATTCTTCTGGCTTTTGCTATCGCCTTGTCGCATTGTTTCGCAGACTTCATATCATTAGACACTATCACCCCAAGGTCCCTCTCCTGCTCCGTGCACATCAGCCTTTCCCCCCCCATCGAATACAGTTCATTCGGATTTCCACTCCCCATATGCATGACTTTGCACTTCTTGGCATTGAATCTCAGCTGCCATATCTTCGACACTCTTCCAGTTTCCTTAGATCCCGTCTCATTCTCTCCACTCCTTCCGGCGTGTCCACTCTGTTGCAGATCTTAGTGTCATCCGCAAAAAGACAAACCTTACCTTCTATCCCGTCCGCAATGTCGCTCACAAAGATATTGAACAGGACCGGTCCCAACACCGATCCTTGCGGTACACCACTTAAAACCGCTCTCTCTTCAGAGAAGGCTCCATTTACCATCACACATTGTCTTCTGTCCGTCAACCAATTTGCAATCCAGGTCACCACCTCGGCACTCACTCCCAAGCTTCTCGTTTTATTGACCAGTCTCCTGTGCGGAACCGTATCAAAAGCTTTGCTGAAATCCAAGTATATGATATCGAGTGCTCTTCCTCGATCCAATTCCTTGGTTACCCAGTCAAAAAAGTCAATCAGATTTGTTTGACAGGATCTTCCCCTGGTGAATCCATGTTGCCTCTGGTCCATCAATTCTCCAGACTGTAGATAGCTCACTATTCTCTCTTTCAGCAGTGACTCCATTACTTTTCCCACCACCGAAGTGAGGCTAACCGGTCTGTAGTTGCCAGCCTCCTCCCTGTTCCCACTCTTGTGAAGCGGGACCACCACCGCTCTTCTCCAATCACTCGGCACCACTCCCGTTTCAAGGGATCTATTGAACAGGTCACACAGCGGACCCGCCAGAACATCTCTGAGCTCCCTCAATATCCTTGGATGAATCCCATCAGGCCCCATGGCTTTGTCCACTTTCAGGTTCTTTAGCTCTTCCCACACATTTTCTACTGTAAAAGGATTTTCATCTATTCCATTTCCTTCCAGTTTCTTGTTGTGTAGAGATGGTCCTTCTCCAGGGTCTTCTTTAGTGAACACAGAGCTGAAGTATTCGTTTAATATTTCTGCCATTTCTTCGTCTCTCTCCACACATTGATCATTATCACCTTTCAATTTCACTATACCACTTTGGACCTTTCTCTTTTCGCTGATGTATCTGAAAAATGTTTTGTCACCATTTTTTATCTCCTTGGCAATCCTCTCTTCCGCTTGACTTTTTGCCAACTTGATTAATTTCTTTGTCTCCCTCAGTTGAATCAAATATTCTTCTTTGTGTTCCTCCCTTTGGGATCTTTTATATTTCTTGAATGCTGTTCTTTTAGCTTTAATTTTGTCAGCCACCTCCTTTGAGAACCAGATAGGTTTCAATTTTCTTTTGCTTTTCTTTACATTTCTAACATATAGAGTAGTTGCCTTGGTGATTGCTCGTTTTAGATTGGTCCACTGCTGCTCCACATCTCTCTCGTTCTCCCATCCTTTTAGTTCTTCCTCCAGGTACTTACCCATTTCCTCAAAGTCCGTGTTTTTGAACTGTAAAACTCGGGTCTTTGTGGTTCTTTCCCTATTCTTTTAGTGATATTAAACCATACCGTTTGATGATCACTGGTGCTGAGGTGGGTGCCCACCTGGACATCGGAGACATTATCTCCATTAGTGAGCACTAAGTCGAGTATAGTTCCTTCTCTCGTGGGTTCCAACACCATTTGTTTGAACAAAGATACTTGCATGGCATCCACTATTGCTCTACTATTTTTAGTTTCTGCAGATGGGATTTTCCAGTCTACATCTGGCATATTAAAGTCACCCACGATCACCACTTCTCCCTTCTTACCTATCTTATGGATGTCTTCAACCAGAAGACCCTGCGCGCGCCGAGCCTATTTTGCAAAGGCTCGGCGGCGCGCGCAAGCCCCGGGACGCGCGTAAGTCTCGGGGCTTTGCTAGGTGGGCATGTCGGGGGTGGCGCGACGTTCAGGGTGTTCCGGGGGGCGTTCCAGGGGGCGTGGCCGAGGCCTCCGGACCAGCCCCTGGGTCGGGTGATGGCGCGCCAGTGGGCCACGGGCAGGCGTAACTTGTGCGATAAAGGTAGGTGGGGTTTAGATAGGGCTGGGGGGGTGGGTTAGGTAGGGGAAGGGAGGGGAAGGTGGGGGGAGGCGGAAGGAAAGTTCCCTCCGAGGCCGCTCTGATTTCGGAGCGGCCTCGGAGGGAACGGCAGTGCGTGCAGGGCTCAGCGCGCGCAGGGCTCGGCGCGCGCAAGGTGCACAAATGTGCACCCCCTTGCTCGCGCCGACCCCGGATTTTAAAAGATACGCGCGGCTACACGCGTATCTATTGAAATCCGGCGTACTTTTGTTTGCGCCTGCTGCGCGAACAAAAGTTTTGTTTCATCTATATCTGCTAAGTACAGGAGACACTGCCTGAGTACTTTACCCTACCCCCCAACACATGGTGTCAGAAGGAACTAATGCGTTAACGGAGAGCAATAGGAATAGAACTGTGCCTTCATACAGTCTACTGCCTTTTTCAGGCCTTGCTGGGCCTAAGTTACTTACTGTGCATGTGTGGCGTTTAATAAGAGACAGAAAAACAAGGGTTGTCTATTTCACAATGGTCCTTGGCACCATTTTATTTTTGGGTCTCTCAAAGAGTCTGTGGATCCCCCATCATTCTTAAGACATTTTGGTGGCTTTGGGCTCCCTGCCAACATGGGAGCACACATTTATGTACATCACAGTGTCAGATAGTGAGGTGCTGGCATGTTAACCAATACAGCATGTTCTACACTATACAGGGCAAGCACATACATCAATTTCAACATACTTTATTTATTCACAATATCAACAAATAACTTCTCAGATCAATTCACATTAATTCATAGCCATATTAATTTTACATCTATAATCTTAAATATGTTTACATTTCACCATAATTAACCTCTAAAACCCACCCATAAATTTACATACCCATTCATACATACAAAATACTTCCGCCACACCTTAAATCACACATCCATAAAAATGTATGTAATTTTATGGGTGGGTTTTAGAGGTTGATTATAGTGAAATGTAAGAATATTTAAGATTATAAATATAAAATTAATATGGTTATGAATTAATGTAAATTAATGTGAATTGATCTGAGAAGTTATTTGTTGATATAGTGAATAAAAAAAGTAAATTGAAATTGATGTATGTGCTTTCCCCTTATGGTGTAGAACAGGGGCCAGGAACCTTTTTGGCTGAGAGAGCCATGAACGCCACATATTTTAAAATGTAATTCCATGAGAGCCATACAATATGTTTAAAACTAAATACAAGTAAATGTGTGCATTTTATGTAAGATCACACTTTTAAAGTACAATAAGTCTCTGAAAATATTACACCAGGCCTTAAGACACCAAGACATCTCCTATTAGGAAAAAAGACCAAGTCAGGCTGCTATAGAGTCCTACACAGAAACTACACGCCAGCAGAAAACCTCACCTGAATCACGTGCTGACCCTCACCTAACAGAGAATAAAGAGACCAAAACGCATAACTAGAAGCATGCAGAAAAAACTGAATTGGAAACTGCAACAAGCCAGAGTCTCTGTATGCAGTGTAACAAAGGAAAAAAGAAACATCACCCATCCTTATAAAACAAATCAAGAAATATAAAATCATCAGCAGTAAAACTGTACTAACAAAAAGAACATATTTCATTTTGAAACAGCTGATGAGTGGAATATCCAATAATTAAAAACTCATATAAAAAATTTCCAGATACCAACAAAATATTTCAAAATAGCAGACACAAAGACCCAGTAATGAAAAATAATAAGGATACAAAAAATATTTTGCTCTGCATACCTGGGAACGTTTGATATCCAGGTGTCCTGAGATTGTTCTGAATTAGCAGGAGGAGGGGTGGTTTGCTTGGAACTTTCTCCTCTCTCAGTCACATACCAGTGCTCTCTCTCACACTGGCTCTCAATCACACACCTATACACACATGCTCTCAGTCACTCACATATACACATGCTTTTTCTCTCTCACTTATATAGGCTCTTAATTACACATTTACACACATTTACACATCACATAAATACATGCTGTCTTTTTCTCTCACACACAGACTCTCTTTCACATGCTTACAAACATGTCCTCTCTTTCTCTCATTTACACACAGGCTCTGAATCACATACTCACATGCTCCATCACCTAAACCATCTCTCAATCACACACAGAAACACATGCTCTCTCTTACTTATACACACAGGCTCTTAATCATACATACACATGATCTCTCTCACACACAAAGGATCTCAATCATACTCTTTCACACAAACAGGTTTTCAATCACAAACTTACACATACAGGTTCCCAATCGTAAACTTACATTCATGCTCTCTCTCTCACAGGCAGGCTCTCAATCACAGACATACTCTCTTTCACATATACAGGCTCTCAATCATTCACATACATGCAATCTCTCACTCACACACACAGGATCTCAAACACACATGCTTGCTCGCTCATTCACTCTCTCTCTCCCCCACCCCCACCCCGGGAACTCGCGGCAGCAGCAGCCTCCTCCCAACGCTAACCTCCTTCATTTTCAGCCCTCGCGGAGGAGGAGTCCCATCAGCCGCGGTTGAAGCTCTTCTTTATTTTCCTCCGAGCCGCGCTGCACAGTCTTCTTTTCGTCGGACTGACGCTGACCACACTAGCGTGGTCTCTTCTTCCCGCGCACGCACCCGATGCTCACCACTTCCTCTTCCGGGCTGCGGGGGGGGGGGGGCGGGAAGAAGAGAGTATGCCGGTGCCACCGACTCCAGCTATTCTGCCGCATTCCGCCCGGGCTGTCAGCATTTTAAGCCCGGGCGGAGAAGGACCGGGGAGCAGCTGGGTCAGCAGGGGACTGGAAAGTGTGGCGACACACTGATTTAGTAGATTTGTCTGCGAGCCAGATGCAGCCATCAAAAGAGCCATATCTGGCTCGCGAGCCATGGGTTCCCGACCCCTGGTGTAGAACATGTATATATTGGGGAAGTAAATTTTGTTTAAGCCAGGTCTTGGGGGTTCAACCAATATAGCATTAAACTTTTTCTTAATTTGTCTCAAATGCTGCAGTTTTTCATATACTTAGGTCACACACAAAAGAAGAACTCATTGCTTTATAGTTTATAATTTCAACACTTTATTTGTACAATTACCTGTATTACAACTATCTAGACAATTTAAATCTGTCTAACTCACACACCCCCTATACATTCATCACTCATCTCAAACTATAAAGCAATAAGTTCTTCTTTTGTGTGTGACCTAAGTATATTGTTAGAGAAAACTTTTTGAATATTACCCTTTGTGTTGTTATACCGCAGTTTTTGATATGGCAGCTCCTTGTTAGATGATAGCATGCATTTTTAATTAAACAATCCAATAGCAGGAAGAGCACCAAGCCCTAGAAAAGGCTCTCAAGCCTGCTGGGAGATCTGCTTTTAAAAGGTGATGAACAGCACAGAGAAAAACTAAGGGATTTTAAATTTTAAAAAGTAAAACAGAGTTGCTTACCTGTAACAGGTGTTCTCCAAGGACTGCAGGATGTTAGTCCTCACACATGGGTGACATCATCACATGGAGCCCGGCACGGAAAACTTTTGTCAAAATTTCTAGAAACTGACTGGCAGACTGAGCACGATCAGCATGGCCCTATCCACTTGTTCATGCGGGGTCCCTCTTCAGTCTTATACCATAGAATTCGCGAAAAATAAAATAACAAACCCAGAGAAACCTACAGAATCCCAACTCCACGGGGTGGCAGGCGGGTTTTATGAGGACTAACATCCTGCTGTCCTTGGAAAACACCTGTTACAGGTAAGCAACTCTGCTTTCTCCAAGGACCAGCAGGATGGTAAGATGGTAGTCCTCACACAAGGGTGAATGTGTAGCCAGGACCGGTGCAAGGGTATTAGGCACCCTAGGCAAACCTTACAGCCTGGCGTCCCCTCCCCATACACAATTTTAAATTATGCATTTATAACATATTTTACATGAAAAATGACATTCTGAGGTAAAATTAATATACAAGTTGTTGTGATAATTTCATGCACTGTTGTGATGCCAACAAGAAAACTTTGCATCTTGGAATTCATATGGCATCATACCTATTATGATATATTTCGGCATGGTCCTCCCGTATCAACACAGTACTATTTGCCAACACTCAAAGAATAACAACATCACCTATGAAAAAGAATACCACAAATATTACACCAGAATCTAAAATATCAATAAACCTGCTATCAGGAAAACAGAATAGGCCAAGCTACTACAGATCCCTACAGAGAAACCACATGCTAAAAGAATGCTTCATCTCAGTCTTTGCATGCAGAACACAAACCTTCACCAAATACAGAATAAAGCCACATAAAGTATAAATAGAAATGTGCAGACAAAACTGAACTGTAAAATGCATCACGCCAGACTCTATACAGTGTAACAATGGAAAAACAAAAATTTCACCATTCCTTGTGAAACAAATCAATAAAATCAAGATATATAAATCATTAATCATAATTATAAAATCATACAAATAAAATAATTTCAAAACAGTTGATGAATAGAATATCTAATAATTAAAGACTCATGCAAATTTTGAAAGCTTTACCAAACACCAATAAAATATTTCAAACAGCAGACACATCACATACTACCCAATAATTAAAATGGTAGTCAATCAAGAAAAATGAACTTAAAAAGCCACCTTTACTTACCCTCTCCAGCAGTTCTCCTACTCCTTTCCCTTGCAGGCAAAACCAGAAGCAGCAGTAGCTGCTGAAGCTGTCCTCACAGTCCTCTTTCTTAGGGACCACAACCAGTCTCTTCTCTCTCACACACACACACACACACATACCAGTCACACCCTCAGGACCAGTTTCTGTCTCTCACACACCAATCATCTCCCCAACCAGTCTCTCTCTCTCTCACACACACACAAGCACACACATACCAGTCATCTCCCTGATTCAGTTTCTCTCACACATACACACGTCACCTCTCTGGCCAGTCTCTCTCAATCACACAATGCTCTCGCTCTCACTTACACACAGGCTTTCAATCACAAACATGCTCTCTCTATTTCACTTACAACAGAAGCTCTCAATCACATACATGTTCTATCTCACTTACAAACAGGCTCAATCACACACATGCCCTCTCTCACAGCCCCAAGCCAGCCAAAAACATGCTCCATCTCTCTCGCACACACACATTGACACACATAAGCACACCTCCTGGTCTCACATATACGTCACATACATACAAAGCACCCTCCCTGTCTCACATACACGAAGCACCCTCCCTGTCTCACATACACATTACACTCTCACAGAAGCACCTTGCTTTCAGACTTGCAGCATTTTTCACTTTTACTTAAAGTGAAAGTGATGTTCCCAACCGTTAAATAAGAAAACCACATTTCTATCAGAAGGCGAAATGACACCCTTCCTTCAGGTTCTGTCCATCCAAGGGACAGCCACCCACACCGTACAGCTTCTCTAGTTTTACGCTTTCAGGCAATAAAGCACGTGTCTTTCTTCAAACTATCAGTCCTATGATTATTCATGTGGGAGATATAGAACAGAAAGACATCCTTAGTCAGCTTCCCTTTTAAATAAGAAGATTCCAGTCTTAGTCATTTAAAAATATACATTTTCTAAAGGCTTAAAAAAAAAAAAAAAATCAAAACCGTTTCAGATTGGAACTATTCTAGTTTCATGCTTAAATTATGCTTAAAAAAAAAACCCACCTGGCATCAGTATCTTAAATTTGTGATTTTTTTGAGATGAACATTTTAAATACTTAAATTTTTTTTTTGCTTTAGTATTTGTCTCTACCCACTTTGTTAAATTTTATTTTCCAGAAGAGGGATGCTTAAAATTCAGTAATTTCATCTTTCATCCAACTTTTCAAAGTTGCGCTACCAGCACAAAAGTTGAGGTATATGTATTATCACATTTCATTTTTTTAAACTGGCAGATTCCTTTCTTACATACATACCACAAACACACACACAGAAGCACCATTCTTTTCTCACATACACACTACACACACACACACACACACACAGAAAGAAGATCGGCGCAGCCAGTCTAGCTGATCACGTGGCCGAAGAAAGGAAGATCAGCACAGCCGGAGACCAGGCGCCAAGACTTAGGGGGTGCCACGGCAGGCAGCCGAATTTTGAAAGGGCAAAAAGTACCCTTTCAAAATTCTGACAGCCCCCGACTTGTCCTGCCTCCCCCCCAGTGCCACCCTCCCGACTCCCCCCTGGTGGTCCAGCGGAGGGCCTGGGAGCGATCTGCTGCTCCCTGGGCCTCGGCTGCCACTAACCAAAATGGCATTGGTGGCCTTCAGCCCCTACCATGTGACAGGGGGGCTGAAGGCTTGTCTAGTGGTTCCTCCAGCCCTGTGTGTAGCTACAGGCTGCTCCCAAACATAAGGCGCGTAGCAATTAACAGGTGCAAATGTGCACAACAACTAGTGCTGCTACAACACTGGGAGAAAGACTGCACATGAATAAGGGGCCTGAGACAGGAAAAGTTGGGGTTTTATAGTTGAAAAAGATTACGGAGGACCCACTGACCAAAATGACTGTCTTTGTCCGAACAATAATGAAAGGCAAAAGGGTGGAGGGAACTCCAGGTCACCACCCTGCAGATCTCGTGTACGGGCACCCGCTCACAAGTGAGCTACCAAAGCAGACATGGCCCAAACCGAATGAGCTTTCACATGGCCCTCAAGTTGTAGTCCCGCTTGAGTGTAGCAGAAAGCAATACAGTCTGCTAGCCAGTTGGATAAGGTCTGTTTAGATACTGTGACTCCCAACCTGTTCTTGTCAAAGTAAACAAAAAGTTGCATGAACTGTCAGTGAGATGCCGTCCAGTCCAGGTAAAAGGCCAGGGCCCTTTTACAGTCTAGAGTATGCAGGACACGCTCACCCTGGCGGGAGTGAGGCCTTGGAAAAAAGGTGGATAGGATAATGGATTGATTGAAATGGAACTCCGTGACCACCTTCAGAAGGAACTTCGGATGCATATGCAAAACCACCTTATCATGGAAAACTTTTGTATAAGGTGGGTATGATCCCAAAGCCTGAAGTTCAATGATACTGTGCGTTGAGGTGACCACCACCAGGAAGATGACCCTCCAGGTTAGATACTTCAGGTCTCAAGACCTCAGGTGCTCAAATGGAGCCCTCATGAGGTAAATTAAGACCACATTGAGGTCCCAGGAAACTGCTGGGGGTCGAACTGGAGGCTTAAGCTGAAGTAAACCTCGCATGAAATGCCCCACAAGAGGATGGGTGGAGATGGATCCACCAGCTATCCCCCAATGATATGCCCCTATGGCACTAAGGTGAACTCTCACAGAGGTGGTCTTCAAGCCAGCCTCAGACAGGTGAAACAGGTAGTCCAAAAGTCTTGGTGTGGAGCATGAGAATGGGTCCAATCTGTTCCCCTCATACCAAACCGAGAATCATTTCCATTTGAGGTTGTAAGATCTCCTTTTGGAAGGTTTCCTGGACTCCACCAGCCCTTGAGATACGCCGTTCAATAGGCCCAGGGTCTGCAGGATCACCTGCGTGATCAGGTGTGAAGCAGTCCCCAGCCGGATCAGAGGACATGAGGCAGATCCTGTATGAGTGGGACCAGATCTGACGTGGCCAAACGGGCAAGATCAGGATCATGGTTCCTTGGTCCTATTGGAATTTTTGGAGCATCTTTGAGACTAGCGGCAGCAGAGGATATGTGTACAGGAGTCTGGTGCCCCAGTGATGTGAAAAGACATCCGCCCCCGACCTCCCGTCTATCTTGATTAGGAAGCAGAACTGATCCATTTTCTTGTTGTCCGGGGAAGCAAACAGAACTATGTCCGTGGTTCCCTACAGGCAGATGCAGTCTGCCACCTCTTGTTTCAGGGACCATTCATGGAGTCGGAAGGTTCGACTCAACAAATCCGCCAGGATGGTGTCCATCCCTGGGAGGTATACGGCTTGGAGAAACATGCCTTGCGAGAGAACCCAGGACCAGATCTGTACTACTTCCTGGCAGAGGAGGAACGAACCAGTCCCTCCCTGCTTGTTCAAGTACCACATTGCCATTTGAACCAGGACTACCTTGTTGGCCAAATGGTCCTGGAATGCCCAAAGGGCATACTGGACCACCTGGAGCTCCAGAAGGTTGACCTTGATCGTTGCTTCTGCAAGGACCAGTGGCTCTGGGTTCTGAGGTCCACAACATGGGCCCCCCAACCCATGTGAGAAGCATCTGTGGTAAGAACAATTTGAGGCTGAGCGACCTGGAAAGGCATTCCTCTCTCCAGGTTGGACAGGGTCTGCCACCACACAAGGGATTGCCAAAGTGGCATGGTGACCAAAATGTGAATCTGAAGGTCCTGGGTAGCCTGGCACAACTGAGAGTGCAATGTTCACTGTGCTGTGCGTATGTGTAGCCGAGCAAACGTGGTGACATGGACTGTCACTACTTTATGTCCCAAAAGAAGTAGGATCTGGTGGGCCAAGATACGATGGCAGCGTGAAATCACTCCCACTAGGAAAACGCGGCTCAGAGCTCAGTCCCGGGGCAAGAAGGCCTTTATTTGGACCGTATCGAACCTGGCCCTGGTGAAGTCCAACTGCAGTGATGGAAGAAGTTGGGATTTTGGGTAGTTGATTAGAAATCCCAGACCCTCCAGAGCACATATGGTGGAGTGCAGGGAATGCAATGCCCCCCTGTTGCCCTTGATAAGCCAATCACTGAGGTAAGGGAAGCCATCTACTCGTTGTCTCCTGAGATAATCCCCCACCACCGCCAGGCATTTTGTGAAGATGTGGGGTGCTGATGTGAGGCCTAAAGGCATCACCTAATACTGGTAGTGATCCCCTCCTACCAGGAAGCAGAGGTACTTTTTATCCCTGGGAGAAATTAGTATATAGGCATATGCCTCTTTGAGATCGAGGGAGTACAGCCAGTTTTGAGGAGCGGGATCAGAGTTCCCAACGAGACCATTTTGAATTTCTCTCTGGCAAGAAAGCGATTCAATGTCCTTAGATCTAGTATGGGGTGAAGACCACCGATTTTCTTGAGAATCAGGAAATACCTGGAGTAGAATCCGTCGCCTTGCTGAATACTCGAGCAATTAAGAGGGCGGAGAGCTCTAACTGAATTATTTGCTGATTCTCTTTTTGATCTCCACTAGGAGCACAGCGCAGATTGTGGAGGAGTCTGCTGGAAACACAATCTGTATCCCTGCCGAATGATGGACAGGACCCATTGGTCTGAGATGACTAACCCAACGGTCGGAAAAAAAGCTGTAGGCAGCCTCCCACTGGAAGGTCAGTGCCCAGGGGCAGGGATCACTGGCTCAAACTCCCCTGCCTCCAATCAAAATCCTATGGCAGGGCTCTGTTGTGGGGTGGGGGAAGGTTGAGGGGCACGTAGCTGTCTTGCCCTAGCTGGTGCCCGTTGGGTTCTCATTCTAGATGCCAGCAGATAATATTTCCGTGGCCGGTAAAACGGGCATCTTGTGTATTGGTGGGGTGGCTTTTTGCCCAAGGATTGAGAGTCCGAGGTGCTGGCCGATAACTGCTGAAGGGTTTCATGATAATCCGTCAGTTGCGCTACCACTTCCTTGATTCCTTGATAAGGTAGGATTGCCAGATTATCCTGTGCTTCGGGTTGGAGGTCGGAAGCATGACACCAAGCCATACGCCGGGCCCCAATGCCACCTGCTGCAACCCATGTTGTTGTTTTAAACACATCGTACACAGAGCAGACTTCGTGTTTGTCACATTCAAGACCCTATCTGGAAATCGTCCTGAAATTGCTGTGGAAGGTGTTCTACCATATCCTGGACTTGTTTCCAGAGGTTTCTGGAGAATTGGCTCATATAGAGCTGATCGCAGGCGATTCTGGCTGCCAACATGGAGCCTTGGAAGCCCCACTGTTTAGAGCATCCAGGGCTCTGTGCTCATGACCCAGAGGCACCGAAGCATGAGTATGCAACCTCTTAGCTTTTTTCAAGACAGATTCCACTGGTGTGGAAGTTGACAGTGTTAAAAGCCTGTGGTGGATTGGTCTAGATAGATGATGTTAGTCTTCCGGTTCACTGGAGAGATGGAGATGGGGTGTTCTCAGAGCCGAACGACCAACTCCTTGAATATGTCATGCACTGGCACAGCCACCACTTCCTTAGGATCATCAACAAATTGTAAGACCTCCAAATTTTATGCCTGGAATCCTGCTCTGTTAAGAGCTGGAAAGTTACTGACTCTGCCATGGCCTTTACAAACCCCGCAAAGGTGAAATACTCTGGTGGGGACTTATGCCTCTCCTCCGAGGGAGAGGGTTCGGAAGACAAGTTCTCAGAGTCCTCCATCAAGGAAAAGAACCCCTCCCCCTCCCAAGGATCGTAGGGGCATCATCATCATGCTGTGCACCGAGACACTTGAGATGGAGGCCCCTGTAGGATATTGTGCTAAGAGCCCAATGGCCTCGGTAGCACCAGGGGCACTGGTGTAGGACCGGTGGGTGTGCCGGCACCGGAGTTCCCATAGACATTGGGAGCACTGGGGGAATTGGTGGCTCTGAAGACATTGAACCCCGAAGCTCTCGGGAGGGCTAGCACCGAAGTGCCTTGCGTGGCAATAGCACCATCGACCCCGACGGCCCTTCCTCCTCAGAGGGGTCACTCATTGGGATAGCCACTGGTGGAGGCTGCATCGATGCTTCCTTCGATAATGAAGGGACTTGAGGCATCGGGGCAGGCTGCATCAGTAAGGCACTGAGCAGTAAGTCCAGCCGTTCCAACAAAGGTGCAAGCACCGATGGAGTTGGCTCCTCTGGTGGTGGCGGTCCCGGTGGAACCAGTGGCTCAATGCCTTGCAGGGCCTGGCTGACTACCAGCTGCACACATCTCTCCAACTCCTCTTCAAAGGCTGCCAAGGATAGGACAGCTGGAGGAGGAGGAGGTGGCGAAATCAAATCGACCCTGGAATCGTGGAGATTCACACCCTTCACCAGTATTGGTGGGGATTGCCATGGTCCTTCGGGCTGCTCAGTAAGCAAAACATCCTCAGCCTGGGATCGCTTCGGGGTGGCACAGACAAAGCTGACGCATTCCCGAGATCCGAAGTAGGCAACGATGAGGACCTGTGTCAATGTTTCCTGGATTTTTCCCAGTGCTCGGACTATTCCTTCCCCAGAGCCAAGGGAGATAGTGAGGAACCTGACCTGGAATGTAAGGATACTGATCTCGGATGGTCCCCCACACCTATTTATAAGCCTGGGACTGGTAACGAAGGGGACACCGAGGGAGTCGAGACTGAGATCTCCTTACCCTTTGGCATCAAGGTGCCCAACGCCGATGTTGACGGTTCCGATTTTTCGGCACCAATTTCTCCATTTTATTGAGGCGTGCCCAATAGCCTTTGGGGGTCATCTGGGCACAAAGATTGCAGCCACGGACATCATGCAATGCCCCCAGGCACAAGACACAGACCTCATGGGGGTCTGTGAAGGACATAGTCCGGGGGGCACCGGGAGCAGCGGTGGAAGCCGGATGACGCCTTGGGAAAAAGAATGCAGCATGTGGTCAGTACCTGGCAGCCACTGGGAGGCAGCACCGTTGGTAACTGACTGCAAACTATGAGAAAACTTACCGAAACGCCTGAGAAAAATCCCGAAAAATGCAGAGGGACCCGACGGGACTCCAAGAAAATGGAAGATAGTTTTCCACAGAAAAAGAGTGCAAGCTCCACAGCCGCAAGGCTTCAGCTTCGCGGAAAAACAGAGACTGAAGAGGGACCCCCCTACACATGGACGCGTGGATAAGGGCATGCTGGGCATGCTCAGTGCGCCACAAAGGTTTTCCGAGCCAGGCTCCATCTGATGATACCACCGAGGTGTGAGGACTACCATCCTGCTTGACCTTGGAGAAAATCTCTGTTTCGGCAGGGGCGAAGAGGGGAAGGAAACATTGAAATATGAACAATAGGTAATTCGGGCCTAGTAGGATCACAAAGATAGGGGAAGAGTAATTTCCTTTAAGGTCAGCTGTTGGTTCTAGGTCCTGAGACATAGCTGAGCTAGTCTCCTGTTTTTATTTGGAGTCTTTTTTCACTCATATTTCTATCTATGAAATCAGTAGACTGAATGCCAAGTGCTTTTAAATAGGATATAACACATCGAGACTGGTTCATTTCTGCCTGATTGCCTGGTGGTTACATTTTTATTTTAGTATGACTAACTGTTCAGTCTAACGTTTATCATTTTGCACTGCTGCTTCCAGAAATATGTCATGAATGAAATACTGCTGTGCAGAACCTACCTAACACTTTCTCCCAATCTGTTCTTCCATTTTGCTTATCAGGAACAAGGGCTATGGAAGCAGGTTTAAGTACTAGTACCAAATGCTTTGTTTTATCTGTGTACATTTAATGTAATTTAACTCTTCCGAGTCCCACCACTCACTGGCTCCCAGTTCCAGTTCTAGCTGTTCATGAAGGAAAAGTACTAAACTGGCAGGTTGATCCTGATTTTAACAGAGCGTTTCATTAGCTTGGTATCATTCCAGTTGCCATCATGAGATTTTTAGCTGCTTTAAATGACTTACTGTCATTTTCTTTGCTGGAGGTTATCAATCACTTTATGGGTCAAGATTACCCTAGAATCATCTGCAGGCATAATAAGAAACACCACTGTTGATATGCAAATAAATAAAACTGTACTGGTACTGACAATAAAAAAAATGTGTGATTATCCTGGAATATTTTGTCTTTTTTATATGATAAAATGCCATTTTTTCTTTGTACTGTAAAAATAATTCTTACCTATAAAGGATTATAAGCTATAAATATTTTTTTAAAAAAGCTACCAGGCCTTCTTACTTTGTCCCCCAAAGGTTTCCAGGAATGCAGAAATATCTCACCATTGATTAAATAGGATATCCAATTTAAAAGAATCAACTTCTTGTGGGTTGGAATAATGTAAATTTAACTCTTCAAACATGGCATATCCTCTAAAAGCATTATGCACGAAGGCTTTTGTGGTGCAACTTTCAGAGGCATGCAAAAAATTAAAATGCACTGGTTTAAATCTCAGATATAGACCTAAACAGCCCCCCTCTCTAATTGTTAAGATATAAATACTTGTTTTATTGCATATTTTCAGGGCTGTGAATCATATACAAATCCAGGAGAGTAAAACACCCTCTCAGCAGCTAAATTTAGGTGCCTAGTGAAAAATAGCCCAAGAGGCATGGTTGGAAATTATTGCGTCACACTGTAAATAAACAAGTTTACTTCTAGGGGAATTCTGCATTGCACAAAATTCCCCTTCCATGCAGAATTCTACATTGCCCCCACAGAATTAAGTGCAGGGACCAAGAAGCAGTAGCAACGGCAGTGAAGGCCGGCATGGGCTGGAAGAAAGGAAGGAATAATGTTGGTGGTAGCTGGAAATAAGAAAGGAACAACAGAGGGCTGACTTACGCAGACCAGAAAAGAGTTGAGTCAGCATTGTCCCATGTAGGCTGGAAGCGATGAACCTGCAGCGTTGACCTTGGTCTGCACAGCCCAAGCCTAGGAGGGAGCAGCAGAGTCTAGTGGAGCCTGAATGAGAAGATAGACAGCAAGATTGGGGGAAGATAGGAGAGAGCTGGGGGTCTTACTAAAGAGAGGGGTCAAATAGAGAGAAAACTAGGGTATCTGTCTGAGGTGAGAGAACATGAGGGGGCGTTCTTTCTCTCTGCCCCCCAACCCCCAGGAATTAAGCCTGGGCGTACAGACAGAAAGAACACTGGAACTCTTACTAAAGGGGGAAGCATAGAGAGCTATAAAGAGGTTGATGCCTTATGGAGACAGAGAGAAAGCTGGGGGTCTTGGGGGCAGCAGAGCTTAGGGGAGAGAGAAAGCATGGAGTCTTGCTGGGGAGTGTGGGAGAGAGTGAGAGCTGGTGGGAAGGGAGTCTAAGCCTGGGAAGCAGGGAGAGCGAACTAATGGTCTTCCTGGGGTAGGGGGTGGAGAGCAAGAACGGGAAGTGGAAGGCTTGTGCCTAGTGGGACAAAGAGACAAAGCTGGTGGGGGTGGGGAAAGAAATGGGAGAGGGGTCAACCGTGAAGGGAGGGGTAGAGAACAAACTGGGTGATTGACCCAAAGGGGGAAGAGAGATCAAGCATGGGGAAAATGTTCAAGCCATAAGGGGGAGAGAGCTGGGAAGAGTCATTGAGCCTGGGGGGAGGACGAGCGCAATCTGTAAGATCCAGGCCTTATGGAAGGGAAAATTGTGCTCAAAAGAATTAAAATATCTGCATATTCATTGTGGATATCCTGAACCCGACTGGCTGTGGGTCCCCAGGATAGGTTTGGGAAGCCCTGTGCTACAGCCTGCTATAGGAGCCTGTCAACCCCTGATTTAATCAGTGTATTTTAAAACTTGATGTGAACTCTGATTGCTAGTAACCCCGGGAAATAAACATTATTGGTTTAATTATATTTTAGAGTTACCCCCTATTTTATTTGTTGGAGGGACTATCTGGGGATGAAATTTAGAAAAGCAGACAGAAAGGTTTCATAGAGAGAAGGCCTATTTTTTGGGGTTCCCTGTCCAGGAAAACACCACCCTTGCCTCTGGGTCTAGCTCCACTGTACCATCTGCTTGACCCAACAACTATTGACTCCTATCAAGAGATGAGCACCAGACTCTTTTACATTTTATGGGCCCTTATGGGGAGGGTTACAAATAGAACAGAGGTTCCTAACCGGTGAGCTGTGGGAAGGGAAGGTGATGTTGCCAGGGAGTGGGTGAGGAAGAGGAAGTGATTATGCCAGAAAAATGGGGGTGGTTGGGAGGTGATTGCGTGCCTTGACAAAGTGAATCCAGTTGAAGTGAACAGAATGCCAGAGATGCCACCATATGGAAAAGGTTGGGAACCACTTCACTAGAAGACTTCGTGAAAATGGAGGCGCACATATAACTGGGTCTGACTGGCAGGCATTACGCAGGCCCTAGGAGGATGGATGTTTTGGCAACAACCGTGCTAGTATTGCTGGCTGTTTAGATTATTACAGGGCTTTGTGGTTAGAGTTGAGAAGGCTGGGTGCTGGAGGGAACTATGGAGGTCCTGTATGCTCATCTACCCAAGATGGCAGAGCAGAAAAGATGGGAAAAAAAACCCGTGTGCTAAATATGGAGAGAGATCCTGCAGGTGGTCACATTCCGTTTCTGGCAGCTGGGAGAGAATATCTAGGCAGACTTGATGGAGTGTTTGGTCTTTTTCTTCCGTTATCCACTATGTTACTTTTTTTCCCTGGTTGAGAGGTAGGAGAAACATTAGTTGTAATTTTTCCTACTGCCACCCCAGTTTCCCTGAAGCCAGTTATGTGAACTTGTGTTGTCTGCTATGTAGAGGTGAAACTTACAGAAGAGCCTCGAAAAAAAGGAGACATCTTTAGCTTTGCAATATCTACATATTGGTCCAATTTGGGATCACAAACCACCAGGATGCAATATATTATGTTTCATTGTTAATGTTCTTTCTAAACATCGCAATATCTGACTGGATGCAGTTGCATTCTCCAAAATTAACACCATTTTAACAGATAATCCAAAATATAAATACATCTAAATGAATATAGCTGCTTGCATCTTGACAGACACTCAACATATTACCTGGTCTTGATTAAGCTACATTTATTTATTTTTATTTATTCAACTTTATATACCGACTTTCAAATTAATATCAAGGCAGTTTACAGTAATGGAATTTGCAGTAGCAAGATTCAAAATACACATATAACGAACTTATCACTATAGAATTTACATTGTTTTTTACTAAAATGTTAGGCTAAAATACATATTACTTCAACATTTGCTTTTATTTATTTGATTTGTATTCCAAATTGGATTACATTCAGGTACTGCCTGTATTTCCCTGTTCCCAAAAGTCTTACAATCTCACATTTTCTAAACATTTTCCTATAGGCACAGAAAGGGAGAAAATCTTTAGTAAACAGGCCCTATGTTTGTACCTGAGGCAATACTTGCTTAAATTCACAAGGAGTGGCAGTGGGATTTGAACGCTGCTTTCTTTGGCTCACCGTCCATTGCTGTAACCACTAGGCCATGGCAGCAAGGATAAAATATAAAGTTTTGTCCTCCTTGGTCCGTAAGGCTTTGAATAATGGTCTGCCTGCTTGTCTAAGCTGTGGGTGCCTACTCAATTATTGAGGTCTATGGGGCAAAATCTATCTGATTTTCATTCATCAAAGACAATTCGGTTAGTCAAGTCTCACTTTAGAATATTTTCTGTGGTTGGCCTTATGTGCTGGAAACCCCCTCCCAGAAGAATTAAGAGCTGACCTTTCTGTAAAACTTTTCAAGAAAAAATTCAAGATGGTTTGCACAAGCCTTTGGCATTGAATCTGATGATCTTTGAGGATGTTAGTCCAAGACAAAGGCCGCTATCGACCTGAACATCCTCTTCTGTATCGTTGAGCACAATGTAATTAGAAATGCAGTTTTATGTTGTTGAGTTTTGGGTTTTTGTCTTATTCTTTATGAATGTTTCTATTTGTTATCTGCCTAGAAGGGTAGATAGGCAGGCAATACGTTCCTTTAAAAAATGAATACCTCCGTGCAGTCACAGATATTGTCCCTCAAGCTATATTTATTGTGAAACTCTTTGCTTGAAATATTTTTTTTTTTTTTTTTGCTAGACCTGTAACAACAAGAGCTTAGTATGGAAATAATCCTTTTGCAAAGGTTTCACTACCTCACCTGCACAGATCTGATAATCAATTGGCATGTGCCAAATAGAGGAGAATTCATATGATTTTTTTTTCTTGAACAGTGACATCCACTGAATGAAAGAAAACAGCATAGCACCAACTACTCTGGCCACCAACCCCTGGTGAGTGAGCCAGCTATTAACACCTCCCCTCCCTTGGTTATTTTCAAAGATATTTTATTATCTAAGTAGGTGGCAACTGTTAGGCCTCTGCACAATGGATTCATTTATGCATTTCCTCCTTTTCTTTGTATGGCCCAGTGGTATCAGGATTATCACATACCTTTTAATAGAATTTAGTTCCCTATCTTATACTGTATATAAAACTATATACCTAAAACAGAGATTCTTTCTATCAGGGGAATTCCACTTTCTTAGCTTCCTTTACCATCCAAGCTTTCCATGCTGCTGTCAGAATTGGCCCAGCTCACCTTCTTCCACACCCTAACGTCCAACCCAGTTGGAACACAGCTATTATGATGGGGGAGAGTATCATCCATCTTCAACTGGTTGTCACCAAAATTTTTATTGTCCCAGTTAGGCCCCTCTTCCTATAGCCTGGCCTCTATAATGGCAATTTTACTAGAGGTTTGTAGGTGCATCTCTTTGGATCCTTGTAAAAATACACCTTTAGGAGCAATTTTCAAGACTGTCAAGTTAATTTTCAAAGGGCCGCACGCATAAAAAAATGGGTTATGCACATGGTAGGACCTTGCGCGCGCCACGTGCATTTTAGAACGGGCCTGGCCATGCGCATAACCCGTTAGACGAAGTGTCAGGCCCTGAGAAAGGGGCAGGCTGGGGTTATGGTCTGGGCGGGGAGGGGCGGGGCAGGACGGAGGCTGGCGGAACAGCGGCCATTAGCCAATGTGCGCAAGGCCATTGGATTTTATAACATGGGTGTGCCGGCATGCGTATGTTATAAAATCAGCTCATCCAAGTGCGCGTGCTGAGAACCGCGTGCACGCTCCTTTTAAAATCGACCCCATAATTTCCCTAGGAAAATGAACCCCCAAAAGATTTACAGCTGTTTTTTCTATAGATGCTTTTTTCAACCAAAACAAGGCACGTAGTTTTAAAAATAAAAATGTAGCTGTGTTGTTGCCACCTAACCTAACCACAGCCTGAGAATGCCTTCATGAAAATACAGATAAAAATACATGTGTTGTGGAAGAATACATACACTTTTAACCCACAATTCTCCGACAGTATATTTGAGCAATTAATCATTTAAAAGGGTAAATGGCCTTTGAAAATTGACTACTTAATTCCACCCATAGGTTTCACTGATTCTCCTTTCCTTCTTCCCCCAGAAGCTGATGAAACTGTTTCTATAAAACCCAAACCATGCTGCTTGGTATCATTATGCAATAATAACATTATTTTTCTTTGTTCCTTTTCTATGGAATGCTTGGGTAACCTCTTTTGATATAGTTTATTTCTATTTGGATGTCAAACACAGTGCCCTCAGTGGTAGTTTCCAGGGGGTTTAATTTCTATTCAAATCTCTTTCCTTGATGCCACATGTTTATTTCTGGTAACAGTGTCATCAATATCCAGTGTAGTCTCTCAGTGTTTTCAGGAGTGATCAATGCTACTATGAGTTTTTAGATTTCTACTTCAGTTATTTATTTTATTTAAAACAATTTCTAAACTGCCTCTCCAGACCAAAACTGTAATGCCTGAAGGGATAAAGAACAATAAAATCTCAATACACAGCATAAAATAAATTAATATAGGAAAAACTCCACACATTAAGCCTAACTAAAAAAAATGTAAAACTGCCATAATCTGGGAATGCCACCAAACTGGCTACTAAACATTATGCTGGAAATAAAAATGTTTTAATCTTTTTAAGAACTGCAAGGAGATTTGATTCCTGATGAACCTCCAGCATTCCAAAGGACAGGAGCTGCCACTGATACAAACCTGAGCTCTACTAATGGCGAGATCGCTGATGCGTGGCCCACTCACTCCCCTCTCTCCTCTTGTCCCAAATTTTAACGCATTGTAAGGCTACAAAATACGAGGCAATAGACCTTTTTTGGTGGAAGAGGCCGGAGCTTTATTGTACTTTACACCATTTTACCAAATGGAAGTAGTATATGATATGCATGAGCCGCTAATTGCATATATAACCGATGGTACCGTGGGCCGCCTGCCGTGTCTCCTAGCAAGGCGGCCCCCCTCCTCCTGCCCCCCCACCTTGCTCTTGCTAGCAAGAGGGCCCATACCTCAGGCCTACTTAATACGGCCCTGGCTCGTGCTCCCGCCACCAGCCTAACTAAGGACTTATTCGTGCTGTCACCGCCGGGTAAAAGGGTCTAATGACAGCGACAGGGCCCCCTTTTATCGGTGGTGTGACATGCTTCCAATGCGCGGCGCAGGCCGATGACGTCACCGGCCTCGCCTGACAACGGGCCCGGCGCGTGCACTCCAACGGAGCGCGCGTTCAGCTGTCGGGGGATGCTCCTCCCCGCTAGGAGGAGGGAGAGGGGGAGGCATGCCCCGACCCAGCATTGTCGCGTTAGGGGCGGGGCTTTCGCGCACGGGGCGCGAGCCCTCACATAATGTGGGAGTTCTCTATGTTTCATAGAAGGCACCTGAGAGGACCTAAGTTTTCTAATGGGAGAATACCTGACCAGTCTCGAAGCCAACTGAGGAGGGCCTATCTCGTGTCATATCTTAAAGACCAGTGTCAGAAAATTAAATTTAGCTCTTTCCACCACCGGTAACCAATGTAATTGATGAAATAATGGGGTGTGAGCTTCCAGTTGCCACATTCTGAAATTTCAGCAGTTTGTGAGAAGCCTTAGAAGGAAGGCCAACATATAAAAGCATTGCAGTTATCGATAGAAGACATTACCAAAATCTGCATAACTGATTTAAAGGCCTGATGGTCTAAAAATGGTTTTAATTGCCTAGTTAGACATCGTAGATCTTCTTCATCACCTACCAGGAGCGGATCGCCCTATCAGGGATCGGGCATCCCCCGGTGTGCCGGTCGCTCTAGTCACGTGGTATCTCCTGGGCCGGCCTGGGCGGCGAATCCCCGGGCCGGTCGTCAGCGGGAATCCGCCCCTGTCACCTACTGTATCTGAATGTAACTCATCTTAAGCTACAATGAAAAGGTGTGAGCTAAATGAAAAAATATATTTTATGCACCTGCATATCAGCAAAACAGATAGAGGCCTTTGTGCATAGCTTGTTAACTAATACACATTCTAACAGGGGTTAGTAGGCTTTTTTATTTTAATGAGGGTTCAGTACCTAAGCCTTAATGTTATTCCTAGCTCCTAGCTTTCAAAAAATGTCACCTGTCCTGGTGACTCCACATCCAATTGGATTTTCAGAATATCCCGCGTGATTATGCATCAAGTAAATTTGGATGTACCAGGCCTTCAATGTATGGATATTTACTTCATGCATAGTCATTGTGGATATCCAGAAAACCTGACTGGCTGTGGGGTCAATAGGTCAGGTTTGGAAACCCTGCCACTATGTTTTGAAAGAGTTATACGGAATCTAACAGCACTCTCATGGTATTGTGATGAGAAGTTAAAAAAAAATTGTACTTCTTGACTAGGGCAGTCAGATTCAAACAAATGTCTTGCTGATATTTGTATCCCGAAAGCAAAGGGAGTTGAAAAGGCAGTTGTATGTTTCAGGCAAAAAAAGTACAAGAACTCCTCCAGTCAGCTTGCTTTTGCCTTTTTTGAAATAGCATACTTTATACTTTTGTCCAAGGCTTTGATTTTCTACAGTTTCTGTAACAAAAAAACTTCACACAGAAAAAAATCAGACAAGCAAAAAAACTTGCGCAAAAGGTGCTGCAGGACTTTTGTTCCACGAGACAGGCATCGCGTGAACCTTTTGTTTGGGGAGGCTGAGCCAACAGCGTAACACAGGTATTTTTAAAACTCTCAAGTAGGCTATACTGAACTTACAGTGTATGAGATAAATCTAGATGGCTTACAAGTCTTTAAAAATACTGGCATGATATTCGTTGGCACACACACATGCAAACTGGAGCACACACACTGGTGGTTGCTTTTCTGTTTTTACCCTATTTTTAAAATCCAAACTTTGATCTGTGATCCAACCCAGTTTGATGGTAAAAATCAAAATTTTTTGGTATAACTATATATGTATATCTATCTATCTGTCTTTATTTATCTATCAATATCTCTTTGTAACTCCTCCCTGGGCTCTTCCTACGGCTGGCTCAACCCACTGTGCAAGCTGTGCACTTGCACAGAGCAGCAGTTCAGAAGGGGCAGTGGTGGAGGCTCCCTAAGATTGCAAAAAGCTTCGGGACAACCAGCAGATGCCATCCCACTAGTGGCCGAAGATTACAAGAGGCCCCATGACTGCTGATGGACACTATCTCGCTGGTGGCCAAAGATCAAAAGAGGCCCCAGAGCTGCTAACACACTCTATCCCGCCATCAAACAAAGATTGCCAGAGGCCTCAGGCTGCCAACGGATTTCATCCCTCCAGCAGATGAATATACAAGAGGTCTTGGGGCTAACAGCAGCATAGAAAAAGAGAAGAAAGGGAGGTCCCAAGCATTGGCATATCTCATCCCACCAGTGGCCAAAGATTGTAAGAGGTCCTGGGGCCATTGGCAGCAGATGAAAAGAGCGGGAGCGGATCGGCAGGCCTGAGTGAGAGCATGTCATGTGTGAGAGAGGGAGTATGTTTACTGTGAGTGAAAGGAAACATTTGTGTGCATAAGAGACAGCCTGTATATATGAGCATGTGTGTGGAGGGGGGAGAGAGAGAGAGAGAGTCTGTGTGTGAAAGAAAGTGCCTTTGTGTGTGAGAGAGAGTGTAAGTGGGTGAGAGTGTATGTGAGTGAGAAAGAGCGAGCCTGCTGTGTATAACAGAGAAAGAGAGAGAGAACCTGGGTGTGTGTGTGTGTGTGTGAGAGAGAGTGTGTGTGTCTGTGTGAGTGTGTGTGTGTGTGTGTGTGTGTGTGAAAGACAGAGAGGAGCCTGTGTATGAGCATGTGTATGTGTTTATGTGTGTGTGAGAATGAGAGGGATCTATGTTCCTGACTCACTCTTCTGCCTCCCTGGTGGATTCTCCATTGGAGGAAATGATTCCTTTTGTATCTCTGTGCCAATAGTCAGGACTCCGTCAGGATGTTCCAACATAAAACTTTACTATAGCACCTCTTCAACAGAAATAATTTGGCACACTGTACATTAAGATCATGTTTAAGATTAAGGCCCGATAATTCCTCCTAGGGGCTCTTTCAAGGAAGCCTAGAGTTAGCCTAGGAGCAAAGTATAACATTTACTCCCTCAATTGAAAAAGATGCTTCCACTGGTTTCTGCATCAGGGAGCAAAAAACACAGCAAGCTGGCAAAAATATCTAAGCAGGAGTGTGCTGAACTAAAATGGGGAAATGGCCCTCGACTCTGCAAGGCTCAGCCTTTATACCACTAGATGTCCTCCTGTGATATCGCCAGTGCTTAAAGGTGTAACCCCTATTTTACCCCATCTCCCGCTGAATCTATTGCAATTTACTGCTTTACAGGGGTGGAGTAGTGGTTAGGTACATGCCATACAAAGCTAAAAGGCACAGAGTTTAGACCAGGATCACATATAGAAACATAGAAACATAGAAACATAGAAATGACGGCAGAAGAAGACCGAATGGCCCATCCAGTCTGCCCAGCAAGCCTCACACATTTTTTCTCTCATTCTTATCTGTTACTCTTAGCTCCTTGTTCTATTCCCCTTCCACCCCCACCATTAATGTAGAGAGCAGTGATGGAGCTGCATGCAAGTGAAATATCTAGCTTGATTAGTTAGGGGTAGTAGGGGCAGTAACCGCCGCGATAAGCAAGCTACACCCATGCTTATTTGTTTTACCTAGACTATGTTGTACAGCTCTTGTTGGTTTTTTTTTTTTTTCTTCTCCCCTGCTGTAGAAGCAGAGAGCCATGCTGGATATGCATTGAAAGTGAAGTATCAGGCACATTTGGTTGGGGTAGTAACCGCCGTAACAAGCCAGCTACTCCTCGCTTTGTGATTGCGAATCCTTTTTTTTCTTCACCCCTGTCGTTGAAGCTATGCAGGATATGCGTGAAGCATCAGGTTTTTGTTTTTTTTTTGTTTTTTTCCCCCTGCCCTTGAAGCAGAGAGCTATGCTGGAAATGCGTGATGTATCAGTCTTTCTCCCATGCCGATGCAGGAGAGAACCATGCTGGATATGCATGGAAAGTGAAGTATCAGGCACATTTGGTTTGGGGTAGTAACTGCCGTAACAAGCCAGCTACTCCCCGCGTTTTGAGTGCGAACCCTTTTTCTTCTCCTTTGCCGTTGTAGCAGAGAGCTCTGCTGGATGTGTGAAGTATCAGTTATTCTTCTCCCCTGTCATTGAAGCAGAGAGCTATGCTGTATATGCATTGAAAGTGAAGTATCAGGCATATTTGGTTTGGGGTAGTAACCGCCGTAACAAGCCAGCTACTCCCCTCTTTATGAGTGCAAATCCTTTTTTCCATTACCTCTTGCTGTTGAAGCTTAGAGCGATGTAGGAGTCACAGTAAGCATGTGTATGTTTATTTAGTAAGGGTATTGTGTCAATAGCCATCATTCTGGCGAGTCACCCACTCTTCATTGGCGGCCTCTTGACTTTATGGATCCGCAGTGTTTATCCCACGCCCCTTTGAAGTCTTTCACAGTTCTGGTCTTCACCACTTCCTCCGGAAGGGCATTCCAGGCATCCACCACCCTCTCCGTGAAGAAATACTTCCTGACATTGGTTCTGAATCTTCCTCCCTGGAGCCTCAAATCGTGACCCCTGGTTCTGCTGATTATTTTCCTACGGAAGAGGTTTGTCGTTGTTTTTGGATCATTAAAACCTTTCAAGTATCTGAAAGTCTGTATCATATCACCTCTGCTCCTCCTCTCCTCCAGGGTGTACATATTTAGATTCTTCAATCTCTCCTCGTACGTCATCCTATGAAGATCCTCCACCTTCCTGGTCGCCCTTCTCTGTACCGCTTCCATCTTGTCTTTGTCTTTTTGTGGATACGGTCTCCAGAACTGAACACAGTACTCCAGGTGAGGCCTCACCAAGGACCTGTACAAGGGAATAATCACTTCCCTTTTCTTACTCGATATTCCTCTCTCTATGCAGCCCAGCATTCTTCTGGCTTTTGCTATCGCCTTGTCGCATTGTTTCGCTGTCTTCACATCATTAGACACTATCACCCCAAGGTCCCTCTCCTGCTCCGTGCTCATCAGCCTTTCCCCCCCCATCGAGTACAGTGTGTGTGTGTGTGTGTGTAGATAGATACCATGAGGTCCATATTCAAAGACGTTTGTCCAGTTAGCTTTTAAGTGTAACCTTTACTGGGGGTTTTAATCCCAAGGGCACACAAACTTATTTATTTTTAGGGGCTGCTCCGGCTAGCACTCCTCCCATACACACAACTCTCTTTCTCCCACGTCTTTCCTCTCTTTCTCCCAAGGGTGGGTTCTTTTTGTGGGGTCCAGACACTGGTGTGTTTCTCCCTGGGTTGTGTTAGCTGCTGCACCCTGGGGTGTGAGATGCTGAGACAAACCAGGCAGAACAAGGCACTGGGTGTTAAAAAAAAATCAGTAAACATTTAATGTAACAATTAAATTTAATTCCGTTTTCAGTAAAGGTGAATTTACAGCTGACTGATGTACAAAGGTGTTTTTCCTCTTCTGGGTAGGTGTCCTTTATCTCAGGTATCTGCAGAAAACATTCCCCTGGTGATTTTAATGTGCACAAAGCTTTCCCAGTGGGCCAAACGGGAATCCTGTTGGAGGGGTCCCCTCAAACACAGAAAGTCCTACCTCAGTCCAGTTCATTCGCAATTACCCAGTCCGTCCTGGTCTCATGGGTGGAGATCTTGGTCCTTCTCCTCGATGGTGGTACCGGTGTCTTCTTTTGCAGGAAAAGTCTTTAGAATGAGGGAACCAGGGTACCTCCAGCCCTGGGACCCAGCGGAAGAGGTTGAGTCAAAAATTCTCCCCACAAAACAATATCCGAATACTTGCTCTCTGAAAATCCCTTGGTGGCTGCTGCTTTACTGTCACTGGTGCTTGCCCCATCCAGGGCTGATGCAATACAGTGTGCTCAGCTGAGGGCACTGTTTAACCCGCAGTTGGACGCGGGTTATGGGTGCGCAACCCAATTCCCTTATGCAATAAGCGGATTAACGCCTCCACAATGTGTGTCCAACGCGCAGCAAAACTAATAGCAGGCATTAATTTCTGAGCACTCCCAAAAATGTAAAGAAAACCCTGCTTTTCTGTACATCCTCCTACTTAATATCATTTTCCGAACCTGTGGCTGTGCGCCGGTTTAGAAAACAAGACACCGATGAATTAATTGTCCATTTTCTAAACCGGCGGGCGGCCGCAGACAGCCGGCCTCTCCCGGGCGCACGCTCTGAAGGAGGTGCTAGGGCCGCGCAATCGACCCTGCTGCCTCCTTGACAGCGCGGCCCCTAATTAGAATATAGCATGGCGCCCCCAGGAGAGAGGCCTACGGGCGCATTAGGAGAGTGGACACTGAATACTCAGCGCCCACTTTCTGCATGTTTTAATTGCATCGGCCCCCGGGTTATAGATTAAGGCCCTTGACCTTTGTGTCCCGGGGGAGCCTCCTCCACAGTGTGCAAGGTTTAAGCAGGAGTCCCTTCTGAAACAAAAAGTCAGGATACATCTCGGCCATCAAAAATCTCACTCAGAAGACCTGTGACTGCTGCTTGCCCCACCTAGGGTGCAAAGGGGCTCACAAGTCTTCAGGTCTCTGGATTGAGAGCCTTTTGCCCCAAAGGGAATCGGACAGAAATCTACCTCACTGCAACCCTCTGGCAGGGAATGCATAGAGAGGAATTTCTTAAAAGATATAAGGTTCCTGATGAGGCAGGGAGGCCTCACCAGAGAGTAGAAACACTACATCCTCACTGCTCCGAATCTAAATCAAACTGACTCTTAAAAAACACTAAAATGGCTGGGCTAAATCGGAGCAGGCAACTAATCCAAACCCTCCAGGTTGGGAGGGGCAGAGAGGGATGGAAAGCTCATAGATGGTTGCAGGGACTTAGAGACATCTAGTGGCCAACCCGTAGGAGTGCCACATAAGTTAGCCAGACAGACCTCGGGTTTTAAATATCTGGTCCCTTTAACCAGATGAAATTTAGATAGATAAATTGGAGGCATTCTAGGGATGTTCCAAGGCAGAGTTAACCTAATTGTATAACTTACCCAGAGTTAGCTGAATAAGTTATTTGGCTAAGTCTGGCTGCGTCTCTGAGCATGTTTAAGGTAACCTGGATACATGTACCTAGATAATTTTATCTTAATAACTATATTTAAAATATAACCTGTTAAGTGGCAATTCTAGTGGGCCTGCCAACCCAATCCTCCACCTCCCTCTATCCCCTAACAAACTGAAACTAATGTCACGCAAAGCTCCAGAACCCCCTCCCTCAAATGATTTCCAAAACGTGGTAAGCCTGTAGGCACGAGAAGCATATTCACATAACTTTAAACTTAACCAGAAACATTCAAACATAGCCAGTTAGGCTTGAAAGTTATCCAGGTATCTATACCCGGATAACTTTAGGCGAGTTTATCCCGCTGAATATACTTGACAATTTATCTGGCTAACTTTAATCAAATTAATTGTTTACCACTTTTCTGAATATTGCCCTCACTGTGTATATATAGAGAGAGAGAGAGAGAGAGAGAGAGAGAAGGACAGTGAACGTTTGCTTTTAATAATAGACACAAAGTTCTGAATCCCAAACCTGCCCTTTTCTTGCATGTTTACTATATATATATATAGTAAATATATAATAATAATAAATATATAGTAATATATAGTATTATATAGTAAAATATATAGTAAAAATATATAGTAAATATATATATATGTATTTAATCAAATTTGTATTGCACAAATTAACTTTTTTTTTGACATTATATGTAATTTTAGTACTTTATGTACAAGTTTTGAATAAAGATTTAGTTATAATTATGTGAAAGGTTTATTTTTAATTTTATGAAACAATTTGATGTGCTGGTTTACCCTAGGGGTAATTATAGATGTTTACTGACACAGCAGTTTATTTTATTTATTTATTTGTTTATTTTATAACTTTTATATACCGGCATTCGTAAAAAACATCATGTCGGTTTACATGTAACTGAGAAAGGAAATTACAATGATAGGTGGAGGAAAGATAGATAGTTAAAAGGTAAGTTAACTTTACTGTGGTGCCAACGTGCGTCACAGTTAAAAACGAGATTACATATAATAAACCATATTAGACAAAATTAGACAGTATTAGACAAAGTTAGACAGAAATTAATTATGTACAAGGGGAGGTGGTGCGAGGGGGTGGGGGGTGAAGCGCAGTGGGGAGGTGGAGGAGGAAGGGTTGAGGGAGGCGAAGGGTGGCAGGGGAATGAAGGGGCAAAATAGGGAAGGGGGGATGGAGGGTAGGGTGGTGTAGGAGGGGGGGGGTGCCATATACGGGATATGGCGATCATTATGAGTAATTGTACAAGAGGCGGGGGAGAGGGAAAAGTAAGAGGGGGGAGGAGGAGGGGGTGGAACTGTACAAGGGAGCTGAGGGTAGCGGTGGGAAAGGTGAGTTGGTAACTGTAAAGGAAGCTGCTTAGAGGAAGGAAGGTGGTGGAGGTGGGTGGGGGGAGGAGTGTGGGGGGGCAGGGGGCAGGGGGAAACTGTGGGGGGGTGGGGAGGTAAGAGTGTTGCGAAAGAGTCACAGCGCTAGGATTGTGAAGTGTTGGGATAGGCCTGTTTAAATAACCTGTTTAAATAACCTTTTTTGAATTGATTAAGTGATGGTTCTAGTCGGAGCTCGGCGGGGAGGGAGTTCCAGAGGGTGGGGCCGGCAATGGAGAAGGCTCTCTCTCTGGTGGATGTGAGGTGAGCAATTTTGAGTGAAGGGATGTAGAGGGTGCCAGCAAGGGAGTTTCTGGTGGGGCGGTTGGTCTGACGGAAGTGTGGCATATCTTCGATCCATGGGGAATTATTTTTGTAAAGTGTGTTATGTATGATAGTGAGTGTTTTGTATTGAGAGCGAAAGGTGATTGGGAGCCAGTGGAGGTCTTGAAGTATGGGAGTGATATGATCAGTCTTTCTTGAGTTTGAGAGGACGCGGGCCATGGTATTTTGTAAGATTTGGAGGGGTTTGATTGTGGAGGAGGGAAGGCCTATTAGCAGTGAGTTGCAATAATCAAGTCTTGATAGCATGGTGGTTTGCATAAAGGTACGGAAGTCTTGTACGTGGAGGAGAGGCTTCAGTTTTTTGAGGGTTTGTAGTTTATAGAAGCCCCCTTTTAGGAGCGATTTGATGTGGGATTTGAAGCTTAGTTGTGTATCTAGGGAAACTCCTAGATCTCTGACAGTGGGCGGATGCGTGAGAATTTGTGAGGTGTTTTGATGCGTTTGGTGGTTGGAAAAGCTGGGTTGATTAGTAATAATAAGAATTTCAGTTTTTGAGGTATTTAGTGCAAGGTGTAGGTTGGAAAGGAGGGAGTTGATAGATGCAAGGCATGTCTCCCAGAAGTGCAGGGTTTCGTTGAGGGATTTTTGGATGGGGATAAGTATTTGTACGTCGTCAGCGTACAAGAAGAATTTTAGTTCCAGTTTAGATAGTAGGTGGCAAAGAGGGAGTAGATAGATGTTAAAGAGGGTGGAGAAAAGGGAGGAGCCCTTGTGCAAGAGGAATGTGTGTAGATTCGGATTTATCGAGTTTGATTAAATACTTTCTGTGGTCAAGGTAAGAGGAGAACCACGATAGGGCTGTGTTTGAGATGCCTATTTCTGCTAAGCGTGATATTAAGATTTTGTGGTTCACCGTATCGAAAGCTGCTGAGATATCTAGGAGGGCTAGAATGTATGATTGGCCGTGGTCCATGCCTTTTAGGATGGTATCTGTTATTGCAAGTAGGAGCTTTTCCGTGCTTCGGTTTTTACGAAAGCCATACTGGGCGGGGTGGAGGATATTGTTGTCTTCTAGGAAGTCGGTAAGTTGTGTGTTGACCACTTTCTCCAGGATTTTAGAAATAAAAGGCAGGTTGGAAATTGGCCTGTAGTTTGCAGGGTCGTTTTGGTCGAGGGTGGGCTTTTTCAGTAGGGGCTTTACAATGGCGAGTTTAAGCGGGTCAGGAACCGTCCCGAAGGTGAGGGAGCAGTTTATGAGATCCGCTAAAGGTCTTGCTATGATGGAAGGAATAGTGAGGAGGAGTTTAGATGGGATGTTGTCGGCGATGTGGGTGGCTGGCTGCATCTTTTATAAGATGGATTCGACTTCCATCGTGGTAGTGAGATCAAGGGATGTAAGGTTAATGTTGTTGGTGGCGGGTGGAAGATCGATGGGAGTGGGGTTAGGGGGGAGACGAATGAGAATGTTGGAGATTTTGTTTTTAAAGTAATCTGCTAGTTTATTGCATTTCTCTATGCTATTATCTTCCTGGGGGGAATGAGTAGTGGATTTTGTGAGTTCTGCTACATAGGAGAATAGGGCGGTAGGATTGAATTTGTAGTTGTGAATTTTTGCTGCATAGAAGTCACATTTGGCGTGTAGTGTTGCTTGTCGGTATAGGTGTAGGGTGTGTTTGTAGACTGTTTTGAGTGTAGGGGTGGGTTGCTTACGCCAGGAGCGTTCTTTGGATCTAAGGTCTTGTTTTAATTTTTTAAGTTCACTGGTATACCATGGTTTTCTTTCTGTTGGTTGGGGTTTATTACTTTGTGGATGATGGGGCAGGTGTCGTTGGCTATGTCAGCGGTGAGCTTATCCATGAGAGGAGCAGTATATCAATTAGTGAAGACTATGTGTTTATATATATATATATATACACACAGACATATATCTGAAAAGCTAAGACATTTCCTTTTGGCAGAGTTACACAAGGTTATTTCCTACCACAAGAAACAAACCAAGAAGGAAGTAGCTGTGCAGACATGTGTGTTGACATATGTGCACAGTGTGGTTGGGGCAATATTTCAAAAAGTAAGTATAGGCTGCACACAGGAGAGCTTGTCCTCAGCTGCCTTCTGTAATCTCAGCATTCAATTATCATAGCATGGTAGATTTTCAAATTGCTTGGGTATTTTTAAACTGTTACTTTTAGCTGAATTTTCAGCTGAATCTAACCTGTTAGGTGTTCAGTATTCTAATAAATCTAGCTGGTCAACATGACATCTGCTAGATTTAGCAAACTTTAGAGCCTGATTTACTAAGTTTTTTTTTCCCATAGACACAGAATAGGAAAATTACCTTAATAAATGAGTCACTTAGAGGCTAATGTGTTAGAGTGCACTGAATCTTATGCAAATGTTGCAATTTTCCATACATAAGTTTTCTATTGGGATTTGTATGTAAATAAGTCCAAAAGACTTACGCATAATGGGCCTGATTTTAAAAGGCATTTACACGCTTAAAACTAGGTTTTGCATGTGTAAATGCACATTACGCATGTAAGTGGGCTTTTGAAAATTACTACAATATATGCCATTGAATTGTCTATAAGTTTTACCTGTTTAAGTAGCTTTTGAAAATTGCTACGATAGTATATTACGTCTTTGAAAATTCATCTAAGTTTCCTATGGATAACTTTGAAAAGTTGCTGGAGGTGGACCCTTGGCCTGGCGCAGGATTGGTATGGCCCTCTGAGGGGACCCAGAAGGCGCCTGCCGCCAGGAGGCGGAGCACACAAGGAGACAGAGGCAAGCTGGAGCTTCATCAATAACGGCCCGGGGGCTCCGTGGGTTGAGCCCTTGGATTCCCGGACTGCCTGGGCTTAGGTGGACCTCTGGGGTCTCCCGGAGAGATGATGGAGAGGTATGCCTACGAAGAGTAGAGGTGCGCGACTGATGGTGAACAGACGAGCTAGACCGGAACAGAGAGTACTGGAGACCACGGGTACGAGGCAGGAACTGAAGATCCTCCGGGCAGAGTAGGCAGCACCTAGTGGTCTAGCTCGAGGAAGGCCGGGGGGCAGTGTCAAAGCAGGCGGACCTGGTGGTCACAGGAGAAGCGAAGAGAGGGTCCGAATGGAGTGCAAGGGTCAAAGCCAGGGTATCCGTCCGAGGATGGTCAGCCAAAGCAAGGATCAGTACCAGGAATCAGTCTAAGCGTGGTCAGGGGCAAGCAGAGGTCAGTTCCAGGTATCAGTCCAAGGACCACAGGAACACAGGAACAAAAGCAGGAACACTGGAACAAGTACAGGAACACTGGAACAAGCACAGGAACGCAGGAACGAGGACGGCAATTAGCTCACACAATGGTGACGACCCGTTTGCCAAGGAGAGGAACTGGGGAAAGGGCCTCGCCTTAAATAGTCGATTCAGGTGACGTCATCCTCGTGCGCTGTGGAGTGAGTTCCCACTGCAGACCCTTTAAAGGGCCATGGGATCTGCACGCGCGTGCCTAGGGGCTTGTTCCCGACAAGGGAGGACACCGAGGGCCTGCGAGACGCTTGCAAGGCAGCTTGGGAGGATGAGGGCACGGACAGAGCAGGAGACGCCGACGAGGAGCGCTGGGGACTGCTGTGACTGGCTGAGGGAGAAGCTGAACCAGGGCCTGTTGGAGCACGAGCGAGATGAGCAGGGCCGTCCGAGCTGGGGCCATGAACGGAACGCGCAACACCACCTCACTGAGGCGTAGGTATCTTTTTTGCATAAATCAGCCTGCGAAGGCCTTTTTGCACAAATTTTAACATGGCGACAATAGTTAATGAGCTTCTTTGCATGAATTGGCATCACAGCAGCTCATTAACTTTGATTCTGCATAAATAGTTGCAAGCATAAATGTAACGTATCTATTTATTTAAAAATGTTTATATCGCACAAATCATCCAAAGCCACCAAGATGGTTTCCACTTACAACATACATAATAAAATATCAAATATAAAAATTAAAAACAAACTTACACATACAGTTTACATGTAACACATACAGCAAATACTACCCACCCACCATACACCTCATTTTCTGTGACTGCAATTGGCCAGACCGGCCAACTCAAAATTCCTAAACTATATTCTTATCCCTTCACTCATACTTAACTAATTTCTTATCTAACTATCCAAATCAGGAAATAAAAAGCTCTCTTCACTAGCTTACAAAACTATTGTAAACTCAGCTCTGAAACTACAGACTGGTTAGCCTGACTTCAGTGTCAGGAAAAATAGTGGAAAGTGTTCTAAACATCAAAATCACAGAACATATAGAAAGACATGGTTTAATGGAACAAAGTCAGCATGGCTTTACCCAAGGCAAGTCTTGCCTCACAAATCTGCTTCACTTTTTTGAAGGAGTTAATAAACATGTGGATAAAGGTGAACTGGTAGATGTAGTATACTTGGATTTTCAGAAGGCGTTTGACAAAGTTCCTCATGAGAGGCTTCTAGGAAAAGTAAAAAGTCATGGAATAGGTGGCGATGTCCTTTCGTGGATTACAAACTGGCTAAAAGACAGGAAACAGAGAGTAGGATTAAATGGACAATTTTCTCAGTGGAAGGGAGTGGGCAGTGGAGTGCCTCAGGGACCTGTATTGGGACCTGTACTTTTCAATATATTTATAAATGATTTGGAAAGAAATATGACAAGTGAGGTAATCAAATTTGCAGATGATACAAAATTGTTCAGAGTAGTTAAATCACAAGCAGGTTGTGATAAATTGCAGGAAGACCTTGTGAGACTGGAAAATTGGGCATCAAAATGGCAGATGAAATTTAATGTGGATAAGTGCAAGGTGATGCATATAGGGAAAAATAACCCATGCTATAATTACACAATGTTGGGTTCCATATTAGGTGCTACCACCCAAGAAAGAGATCTAGGCGTCATAGTGGATAACACATTGAAATCGTCGGTTCAGTGTGCTGCGGCAGACAAAAAAAGCAAACAGATTGTTGGGAATTGTTAGAAAGGGAATGGTGAATAAAATGAAAAATGTCATAATGCCTCTGTATTGCTCCATGGTGAGACCACACCTTGAATACTATGTACAATTCTGGTCACCGCATCTCAAAAAAGATATAATTGCGATGAAGAAGGTACAGAGAAGGGTGACCAAAATGATAAGGGGAATGGAACAGCTCCCCTATGAGGAAAGACTAAAGAGGTTAGGACTTTTCAGCTTGGAGAAGAGACAGTTGAGGGGGGATATGATAGAGGTGTTTAAAATCATGAGAGGTCTAGAACGGGTAGATGTGAATCGGTTATTTACTCTTTCGGATAATAAAAAGACTAGGGGGCACTCCATGAAGTTAGCATGGGGCACATTTAAAACTAATCGGAGAAAGTTCTTTTTTACTCAATGCACAATTAAACTCTGGAATTTGTTGCCAGAGGATGTGGTTAGTGCAGTTAGTATAGCTGTGTTTAAAAAAGGATTGGATAAGTTCTTGGAGGAGAAGTCCATTACCTGCTATTAATTAAGTTAACTTAGATAATAGCCACTGCTATTACTAGCAACGGTAACAAGGGATAGATTTTTTTACTCTCCCTGTTTTTTTACTCTCCCTGTTTTAATGTAACTTCTCTTTTCCACTTATACGTTAATTGATTTTTCCCCTTGTTCTAATGTAAACCGGTACGATAAGACCTGGTCTTGAGTGTCGGTATAGTAAAAGAAGTTAAATAAAATAAATAAATAAAATAAATTTTGTTTTTGGGTACTTGCCAGGTTCTTATGGCCTGGATTGGCCACTGTTGGAAACAGGATGCTGGGCTTGATGGACCCTTGCTCTGACCCATATGGCATTTTCTTATGTTCTTATTTTTTTAAAAACTGGTAAACTATTCCAGAGTTCTGGTGGCATAACAGGATTTGGGGGACTTCTGGGTGGCGTGGGAGATCGGGGTGATGAAGGGTCAGTTTTTAACAAATCGGGCAGAAGAGAGGAGGAACCAGGAAAGGGGTTGTTGGGTCCTTGCGGTATTTTCAGTTTGGGCAGGAGGGAAGGGGAATTGCAGAAGGTCATTTTGGCTCTCCCTCAATACTTTTTCAATTGGGCAGGAGAAAGGGGGAATCAGGAGGGTGTATCAGCCATCCATTACTTTGGGATGGAGAGAGGAAGGGAAGGGAAGGGAAGTGGAGTAATTGTTTTTTCTTGTCTCATTTAGGCCTGCTTTTGCGGTCTTAGATTTGTCTTTCCCGATAAGATCAATCCTGTCTGCATCTCCTCCACCCCCGTTAAATTTCCCACTCCCACCCCCCAATAACTTTTTGACTTGTTTAACCAATTTCATTCAAACTTGTGCCACAGATAGCAGAGCATCCAGTCAGCCCCAGATCATACCGTTCATGTGCCTTTGATGCCTTCAACATTTTGAATCCCTGTTTCCTTTTCTTTTTAATCAGGAAACAGACCGGTTCAGATCAAGTCTCGGGAAAGTTTTGTGGTGTCATCAGGCTGCCCTGCCCATAGTTACCCCTGGAGCTTCCTGATTTCATAGGTAAGTACAGCAACCTGCCCCTCAAGTCAACTCTCTCTAAAGAAGAAAAAGAGAAGCTGAAACTTCAGGGAAATCAGAGTGCATTGTGATATCTCTGAGAATTTTGAGATCTGTCCTGCTTTTGGTTAGTAGTCAAACTCCTATAGGCAAGATTCTCTACCAATGAAAGAAATGAGACATCATGAAAAATGTTCATATGTCTCCTTGTTTAGTTTTTATATTTTTAATATTAATGTAGCGCTTTTGAAAAGTCCTGCATTCAGAACTTTGGAAGTCAAAGTTATCCATTTACCTGTAGAATATCTTCTAGTTTTATCTAGAGTTTCCATGGGGGATCAGCCCTATTTTCATGCAATTATTCCATGACATTGTTTCCACATATCAAACAGCATCTGAGCACTGAAAAATTGTAACTATACATATATGAAGGGACTCCATGGAGCTAACAGTAACTATTTAACTACAAAACTGCATATGACCTTTTTAATGAAATATTTCTTATTTCCTTATTGGACAATGAGCATCAAGATGGGGGAAATCCCTAGCAATAACACACACTTGCCAAGCTGCTTGCTCCAGAGGAGAAAACATATGAATGACTTAGCAAGCTATAATGCATGAGGAACTGCTGGCATGCAAATGTCAGAAACCACCTTTTGCCATCTGTACATTTTTGTAGTTTCTGTTCTTTCCTCCCAGCAGTCCTATCCATGCATGGACAGCATGGACAGGACACTGACCAAGCAAACATTGTCCTTCCATACAGCATGAAATGCTTAACCTCTGCATTGCTTTCATGACCTCAAGCCCCCATCCATTCATCAGTGGTCATTGAGGTCCCTTCTACCGTGCATAAGGGCTCCACCATGACATCAGCTGCCCAGAGCTGTAGCCAGGCCATCTGGCACCTATGACCAGGTGAAAACATGCCCCCACATCCTGAGCACAACACACGACACCATGAGGTGGGAGACTTCAATGGAAAGGGCTTTGAGTTTTATTTTCACCCAGCAATTTCCTCCAGTGTCTTTGGGCTTCCAACTTAAATCAGAAGCAGTAGAGAGATCCTGGTACCAGGAGCCTTCATTCACAACTCCTGGGGATCTTTTTTTCCCCCTCAAATTTCTTTAATCCAGACATTGCAGTGTCAGTCCTGGACTGGAAGCCATGCACCAGGGCTCCCTTCAGAGCCCTGCAGTCATGGGCCCCCAAACCAACCACTAGGTGTCACCCCCCTCCCAGTCATGCCCTCCCCACACACAATTAAAGATTATTCAGATTTTACATGAAAAAAAAACATTCTGAGCTAAAAATCTCAGGGTAATTATTTAGCTGCTGAGCGGCTAATTAAGTTAGCTGGATACACATATCCAACTAATTTAACTGGGATATTCAGCGGCGTAGCCACACCGCTGAAAATACCCAGATAAGTTAGAGTTAGTCGGCTACGTGATATCCAGCTAACTATAGACCTGCCCTAAGGCGCATTAATTTAATCAGCTAAATTCTAGCCGGATAATTTGTTATAATAAATTATCTGGCTAAATTCTTATCCGGCTAGAATTTAGTCGGTTAAGCCTTTCAAATATGCAGCTAAGTCATTTAAATGGATAACTTTCCCGTTATCTGTCTAAATGGCTTTTGAATATGTACCCCATCACTTACAACAACATCATTTATTTATTTATTTATTTATTTAAAATTTTATATACCGACGTTCATCAGGGATATCACATCGGTTTACAGTGTAACTGAAATTGGCGCCTGGGAAGGCGTTTTACATCGAACAGATATAACGAAGTAACATATAAACAAATGAGGATGCGGTTTACATCAAACAGATATAACGAATTAACATATAAACAAATGAGGGGGGGAGATAAGGGCGGGAGATAATCAAACAAAACGTTATGAGCAAAATTTACAAAAATTTACAAATATATATAGAGTATCATGCATTTACATGCATTGCTGTGGTGACAACTAGAAAACCCTGCAAAACGAGTAAAAGAAAAAAGGCACTTGGAACTAGGGATGGTGCTTTGTTTTTTTCTGCCAATGGCACCGGTAGCCCCCGTCACATGGTGAGGGCAAAGGGCCACCGGCGCCATTTTGTTTACTGGCAGCCGAAGGCCCGAGAGCGGGAGATCGCTCCCGGGACCCCCACTGGACCACCAGGGACTTTAGGCAAGTTTTGGGGGGTCGGGAGGGTGGGGGGGGGTTGTAATTAACTAAATTTTAAGGGTTGGGGTGGGTTTGGTTGTTTGTTTTTGAATAAATGTGCCCCTCCCCCCACACTAACCCGAACAACAAAGTTTCCCCGAAGGTCGGGGAAAATCCGTCTCAGGATTCGGGTCCTCCGACCCATGCCGAACTGGACTATTTCTTTGAAATTTTCCAATTCGGCCAAAACGATTGCACATCCCTACTTGGAACCAATATGGTATCAGGCCTATGGTAGCGCATGTTAGGTGTAGGCTTGGCCCTCAGAAAGCCACGAGTAAACAGAATTGCAATTACAATATACAAAGCCTCCCAGACCAAGACAGCACTAACTGCCAGCATTCAATCCTACCTATGAAAAGGCAACATTGCAAATATTACACCAGGCACTAAACACCAAAACACCTCCTATTAAGAAAAACAGAACAAACCAGGCTGTTTTAGACACCCATACAAAAACTACAAGCTAGCAGAGCACCTTACCTTGTTCACACAGACCAAATACAAGACAGACCCTCACCAAATTCCTAACAAATTCATAAATAGTAAAACCATACTAATAAAAAATTTTTAAATATTTCAAAACAGCTGATGGATAGAACATCCAATAATTAAAAACTTATATCTTTATACATGTCCAAAAATCAATAAAATATTTCAAAACAGTTGATACATCAAATATCACCCAATAGTTAAAACTAATAAGGATTTTTAAAAATCCCCTGCTGTCCATACCTGGGAAATTTTCATTTACAGGTGTCCTGAGATCGTCATGGATTAGCAGGGAGAGTGTTATTGTTTGTGATAGTTGTGGGTGGATCCTTGGGCCGGTGGCAGATGACCACGCCCCCGGGGGAAGATCCCGAGAGGGGCCACCGGTCAGGCTCAGAGTTGGGAGACAGACACACACTAGTTCTTTTATTAAACTGTAAGTGAACCACCAGAGGTGGCAGTAGTGAGCTGGAAGTGCCCGGCAGGGCTGTAGTCCCTCAGGCACTGGAACAGCGATCCCAGGATGGCAGCGCTATAGAGAAACTAAGTATAGTGAGTAGGCAGGGTATGCAGAGTTCAGGAATAGAACCTGATAACAACACTCACACAATAGTCTCTTGAAGCAGTCCAGGAGCTGGAATGGATTAGGCCCTCGAGGAGCGAGTACCTGGTTCCAGGGAAAGCTCTGAGAGAAGAATGGTAACTCACTGGTGTTGTAGGCAGCGATGACTTCCTGGCAGAAGTGGTATTCAGAAGCAGGTCCGAGAACATGGGCCCTTGAGGAGCGAGTACCGGTTCCAGACTGCGACCTGAAAGGCAAAAGAGAAACGAGGCCCCCGAGGAGTGGGTACCCCTGGTAAGTCCGAGGAGGCAGAGTAACTAGGAGCGTAAGAAATCTTTCCGATGCTAACTCGATTAGTTAGCGAATTCAGAGACCTTAAGTATCCAGTGAGGATGACGTCATTTCAGGGGGACGCCCCTGAGGTCGCGCCACTGTTGGTTCTTGAGTCGGGGCCGCGCGCGCGCCCTTAGACTTCTGGGAAACATGGCAGAGTGCAGCGTCTTGCCGGTCCGGGGACACCAGAGGAGGGTGGCAAGATGACACCGCGGCAGCCAAACATCCAACAAGCAAAGAGGGAGTCGCCACAGAGGTAAGGTGGGTGGGGCGGAGACGTCGGGCAGCAACGGTCGCAACAGAGAGAGGAGGGGGTTGTTGCATACAAACTTTCTCCATGCTTTTTCTCACAGATACTCAATCATATACACACATACACACTTGTTTGCTCTCTCATGCTTAACTGTATACATACACACTCACACATGCTCAGTCACACTGTCTCTCACAGTCATACACACCCACATATACTTGTTCAATCTGTCACATGATAACTCATATACACATACAGGCTCATACTCTGTCACAGGCTCAGTCATTCACACACACTCATATGCTCTCTCTCATGCATGCTCAATCAAATCCACATACACTCTTGTTTATTCTCTCATGCTCAACTATACACAAACATACATACGTTCATTCATTCTCTTTCATATGCTCAGTATCACACACATACGCTCATACATCTCTCACATGCTCAGTCATATATACACACTCACAAGCTCTCTCTCATAAACTCAGTCATACACACATAGGCTATCTCTCACAAGATCCTACCTCTCTCACATGCTCAACATACATGTGCTCATACCTCTCTCAAGCATGCTTAATAATACACACACACACACACACATATAGGCATTCTCTCATATCCTCAATTATACACACACACACACACACACACTCATACCTCTCTCACATGCTCAGTCAGTCACACACACTCACAAGCTCTCTCTCATATACTCAGTCATAAACACATAGGCTATCTCTCACAAGATCCTACCTTTCTCACATGCTCAAAAACACATGTGCTCATACCTCTCTCAAGCATGCTTAATAATACACACACACACACACACACTCATACCTCTCTCACATGCTCATTCAGTCACACACTCATAGGCTCTCTCTCATATGCTCAATTAGACACACACACTCTCATAGATTCTCTCTTTCTCTCTCTCTCTCTCTCTCTCTCATCTAGCCTCCAGGTATGCTGAAACATGGGGCGGGAGGCCAATGCTTCTTGGCAACCCACGGGCTACACTGCTACTGCTCTTTGTTGGTCCTTGAGGCCCTGCCAGCCACGCAATTTTTCACTGCTGGGCAAGGAAAGGGAGGAAAAGACCAATGCTTTTTGTGTCCCTGGGGCTTTGCTGCTCAGCACTTCCGGGGCGGGGAGGCGGGGGAGGAGGAGGCCTATGGGCAGCACTACTCTCCAGTGCCAGGGCGGGGCAGAGAGGGGTCAGGAAAGTGTGACGCGCTCATTGGCCTGGCGGGAGGAGGAGATTGATTATTTTTGAGGCTCCGTGGGTTGCACAGCTATTTACTGCCAGGGCAGGGGGAAGAAAGAGGAGGCTGGAGTCTGATAGCTTTCATGCGATGGCGCCCTTGGAGGATGGTGTCTATGGCAGAGGCCACACTGGCCATAGGCTAGCTACAGCTCTGCACCTGCCTTTCAACACCAGCAGTCATGCCATAAGAGAGGGAGTTCTGCCTTCTTATATCCTGCCCCTGCTGGCATCCTACTACCTTCTACAATATATCTGTCAAACATAATGGGAAAATACCCTATAGGGCAACATGACCTGCTCACCTTCTGCTGCCACTGCTCTGAAAGAGAAAGCTTGCCAGTGCAAGTGTCTTTTATCCTGCCATGTATACACAAACAGACATATCTGGAGGCCTGTGGTAACTTGGGCAATAGCGACTCAGGAACAACCAGAGAAATAAGATGGCAGATTCTGACTATTCCTTGGCTGCACTTTATTTACATTGAAAAAGTAAACACAACAAAACAATGCAGCTCACCTTAGCTTCAGGTAATAGACAGTCCTTAAACATAACAGGTCTTAGTGTACAGTGGGTCTCTGCCATTCTCCGAGACCTGTTTAAACCTTCCAGGCCCAAAGTTCTTAAACTCTGGTGAGGGGCTCCTTCATTCACCTAGGATTCCCTGTGGGTTTGGATTTTAAGGAGGACAGGGCGAGACAGCTGTGCCCATCCTTTAAGGTTATCTGAGGGAGTTTCTGTATACTCCCTCACATACTCTCCCCCTCAGTTCAGCCTTGTCAGGACGAGCGCCTGCCAGTAAAAGGGCCACCACTCTGGACAGGAAATCCACATTGGCATTTTCCTTTCCTCCCTTATGTCATATTTAGTATTTATAGTCTTGCGCCGGAGGTGGACCCTTGGGCCGAGGTGGGGTTGATGCTACTCGTAGGAGGGAACCTATGGGTCCCCACCGTCGGCAGGCAGAGAGGGCTGACGGACGGAGGCCGGCTGGCGCTTCACCAATACCAGCCCTCGTTCCCCGTGGATTGAGCCTTTGGGTGCCGGGGCTGGCTGGACTTAGGTGGCCTCCGTCAGTGGTACTCGATGGGTGGATCGAGGTCAGCCCAGAGGCAGCAACTGGTGTATGTATCAGTCTGTACTGGATGAGGCAGAGTCCCGGAGGCCCAGGCACCAATAGGAACACAGTCTGATAGAGGGTGCCCAAGCAAGAGCAGGCCAAAGCCTGAATGAACCATGTCCAGGACAAAGGCTGAAGAGGCGTCTTTAAGCAAGCTGGGCTCTGGGCTGGCGGCAGTCTGGAAGCAGTGGCAAGCAAGGCTGAGGTCTAGATGAGGAGAGAGTCAAAGGATGGTTAGATGAAGCAGTAGTCCAGTGCTGGAGAGAAGCAATGGCGTGGTCGGGCAATGCAGAGGTCTAGGGCTGGAGAGAGGCAACGGAGTAGTCAGGTGATGCACAGATCTGGGGCTGGAGAGAGGCAACGGAGTAGTCAGGTGATGCACAGATCTGGGGCTGGAGAGAGACAATGGATTAGTCAGGCGATGCAGAGATCCAGGACTGGAGAGAGGCAACGGCATCATCAGGCAATGCAGGGTCAAACCAGGTTAGCAATTCGAAGGAGAGATTTATTTATTTTATTTATTTAAAATTTTTATATACTGGCATTCATGTTGCAAACACATCATGCCGGTTTACATATAACAGGGGTGTACAGTGAACAATTCAATAACCTATTTGTGTAGAAGGAAGCAGTTACAAATAACAAGGTAAAAGAACTGGGAGGAGAGAAGAAAAGGGAGAGAATAACATTAGGTATAGGTATTTACATTAGTAATAACATTTTTACATGTGGAAGTAACATTTTTACATGTGGAAGAGATGAAGGAACAGGAACACCGGAACAAGGAAACAGGAACGAAGGCAATCAGGATCGGGAGCCAGGAACAGAAGAAGCAACGAGTACTCGACTAGCGAGGGGACCTGTTGCAAAGGCAATTGGAGAGAGCGGAGCCCAGCCTTATATACCGGAGCTTAGCTGACATCATCATCCAGGGCTGTGGCCAGGTTCCCGCCATGGGCCCTATTAAAGGATCAGCTGCGCGCGCACCTAGGGAGGGGCGCTGCAGTGGTTAGGATGGCGGTGGGTAGCGGTGGTCGCGTTGTTTCCCGTAAACGATGGAAAAGGGCGACGTACCTGTGGCAACGGCAATGTGAGAGTTGTGGGAGAACTCCGCCCAAGGAAGAAGCTCTGACTAATTGTCCTGACGATCGTTTATATATGCACAGATGAAGGACTTCAAGGAGCAGTTTGTACGCTTGGCTTGCCCATTAGCTTGAGGATAGTATGCTGTTGTTAAACTGATGTTAATGCCAAACTTTTTACAAAGGGCGCGCCAATATCTGACAATGAATTGTGGGCCTCTGTCAAACAATGTCCTTGGGTAAGCCGTATAGTTGGAAGATGTGTCGAAAGAACAGGCGTGCCAATTCGGGTGCAAATGGTAGGCCTGGTAGTGGAACAAAATGGGCCATTTTGGGGAATCTGTCAATTGTAACCCATATGACCGTGTGGCCTTTAGATATAAGTCCACGATGAAATCCGTGGATAGATGTGTCCACGGTTCTTCGGGAGCTGGGAGTGGCTGGAGTAAACCCCAAGGTGATGAGGATAGCTCAATTCAGTGAGGAAGCAAGGGTATTGCAGGGAGGGGCGGGGGGAAAATGACGGTATGTTGGTAAGGGACCAAATGAATAACTTTAGCAAAATGAGGGGAGGTGTCTCAGTGTGTATGCAGTTGTGGGAGGTGTAGGGTAGTTGGAATATCTCCAGAGATACTAGAATAGGAGCACTCCTAGCACGTTTTTGGCAAATTGGTGTAGAAAGGTCTGAGATGTCTGAATTCAGAGGCAGTTGTAAGGTAGATGGGGAGCTAGGCTGCTATTATTGCGGGAGGCTGAAAAAGACTGAAGGTTAGGAGGGTGTTCTGAGGGTGAGGGATCCCCTAAGTTGCGCTCCCTTGGCGCGAGATGCCCGGCACGAGATGCCTTCCGGTCTTCTTCTGGTGGAAGGGGTAGAGGCCTCTGGAAGATCGGATCATACCCAATGACCTCTGGAGTCCTTCTCTGGGGAGCATTAAGAGTTTGGTGATCCCCGTGGGGTCGTGAGCTGAAGAGGGTGGTGGATTATTAGTTCCTGATCCTGGGTACAATCCAATGTCTTGGAGCAAGTGGTGTCGGTGAGTTGGAGCCGACAAAGAAAGTGTTGAGTGGGCCCAAAGTGGACGCACGAAGGGGCACACTAAGAGGCAGGTCCCTTAGGTCGCACTCCTTCGTGCGCGCAACGCCCGGCGCACGGCGCCGCTGTATCGAGCCCTAATTTAAAGGTCTGGTAAGCCGGCCTCCCAGGCGTCACCGTGGACGCAGTTTCCACCTCTTGATTGGTGGCTCGAGAGCTCAGGGAGAGTACGTGGGCGGTGCGGAGCAGCGGCGGCGGCGTGTTCCTTACTTTTCCTCTCTCTCTCTCTCCCTCTCGGTGGCTCCATGTCAGCTTCCTTCCATTGCCTCCAAACTAGGTCACTCTCTGGGAGAAGGAGAAGGGAAAAAAAACCCCTGCTGGCCTGTCTGGCCACTTCTTGAACCCTGCCTGCACAGGCGGGGCCAACCCCTTTGGCCTGTTTTTCAAAAGGAGGGTGAGTAGAACTGGGAGGCCCCAGGAAAAGGAAGAAAAGAAAAATCTCTTAAGGGGCTTCTTTTTTTTTCTGCTGCTATGGTTGTGGGCTCTTGCCTGTGCTTCTTAAGCAAGAGATCAAGCTGCTGTCACCATATGTGGCAACGTGGGTGATAGCGGCTTGGGAACAGCCAGAGAAATAAGGAGGAGGATTCTGGCTGTTCCTTGGCTGCACTTTATTTACAGTGAAAAAGTAAACTCAAAATAAACAAACAGCTCACCTTAGCACAGTCCTTAAACATGGCAAGTCTTAGTGTCTCTGCCTACTCCCCAGGGCCTGTTTAAACCTTCTAGGCCATGAGATCTTAAACTCTGGTGAAGGGCTCCTCCCTTCACTCAGGATTCCCTGTGGGTTTGGATTTTAAGGAGGATTGGGCGAGATAGCTGTGCCCGGTCCTTTAAGGTGGTCTGAGGGCTTCACAAGGCCAAAAAACAACCGTTAGCAGTCACTCTTCTAATAGTTCTCTGAAGTTTGCTGTTTATGATCACAAAAGCACAAAGGATGACTTTGTGCTGCGCCAAAGAATAGGGAAAGAAAGAAGTATTATGGTCTTTTTAAAAATAAGATGGCACTTCCATGTACATTGCTGTGGGCTACAGGCCTTCAAATCAGACAGAAGAACTGGACAGAGATCTGGCCAAAGTCCTCGAAGAGGTGGGAAGGAAAGGAGAAGTGTTGTTTGTTGGAGATTTTAATTTGCCAGATGTAGACTGGTGTATCCTTGCTGCCAAATATGTAAGAAGTATAGAAATTGTGCTGCCCTTCAGGAGGCGCTATTTAGACAAATGGTGATGAAACCCATGAGGGGAAGAGCAATACTGGACCTGGTGCTCATAAATAAAAATAGGATCTCTAATGTCCAGTTAGGTGCCCATCATCAGACGGTATGGTTTGATATAGCAGTCAAGACAGAGAAGTCACAAGAAGATCGAAGTCCTGGATTTCAAAAATACAGACTTTGCTAAAATGGGGAAGCACCTTGAGGAGGAGCTAGAAGACTGGGAGAAACTGGGTGACGCAGAACAAATCTTTATGTAAGGAAAGCAAATAAAAGTAAGAGAAAAAGGAAACTGATATGGTTTGCCACAAATAAAGACAAAAAGATTTGCGTTTACAAAGTAAAAAAGGATATCGAAAAGAGGAACACAGGGAAGAATATCTGGTGAAACTGAAAGAGTTGAGGAAGAAATCAGAAAGGCAAAAACTCAAATGGATGAAAAGATTACCAAAGAAGTAATGCAAGGTGACAAAATATTTATCAGATATATCTGAGAAAGGAGGTAGGCCAGAGATGATATTCTAAGACAGAAAAAAAACAAGGGTCTTTGTGTGGAAAAAGATGAGGAAACAGCAGAAATATTAAACAAATACTTCAGATCAGTGTTCACTAAAGAAGACCTTGGAAGAAGACCATTACTGGTTGGCAAGAGCAGGGATGGGAGTGGGGTACATACCATAGCATTTAAAGAAGAGAGTGTTTGGGGGGAACTAGGAAAACTGAAAGTAGACAAGGCCATGGAGCCTGATGAGGTATATCCCAGGTTACTAACTGGCTAATTTTAAAAAGAGCACACTGCATATTTATATTGTGCACACATATATGTGCAGATCATTTAAAATACCCTGCCATAGGGGTTTAGCAGGTTTTACACGCATATGCTCACGAGAGAGAGTAAAAGAGAGAGAGAGAAACAATATGACACTATTTTATATATTTACCACTGTAAGAGGGGCACTTTCAGCTCAGGGTGGGTTTGGGGGGTGGTGCTGCGGTATTACATTGCTGCGCTACAGACCCTTGCATCCTGGCCATGGGGGAGGGAATGAAGGACTTGAACAGGTAAATGTAAATTGGTTATTTACTCTCTCAGACAATAGAAGGACTAGGGGGCACTCCTTGAAGTTTGCAATTAGCTCATTTAAATCAGATCAGAGAAAATTATTTTTCACTCAATGCATAATTAAGCTCAGGAATTCATTGCAGAGGCTGTGGTTATGGCAGTTAGTGTAATTGGGTTTAAAAAAGGTTTGGAAAAGGTTCTTATGATGCAAACCCACCCTGAGCTGAAAATGCCCCTCCTATAATGTAGATATATATAGTGTCATATTGTCTCTCTCCCCCTCCCCTTGAGTATATATGGTAGTTTAGCAGACTTGAAAATCCCTAAAATTTGAGATCTTGCTAAAATTCGGAGTTATATGTGTAACTCTTGGGAACATCCATGCCCTGCTCCTTTCCTACCCCATTGTTCTTGAAGTACTCACGGCTTCTTAAAATTCATGTTGCTTGTGCGTGGTCCACATATGCATGTATGGGGAAGTTTTTGCATGAGCAACGCTTTTAAAATCTACCTGTTTGGTAGCTCAGAGAGGTGCTGGCGGGTCCACTGAAAAAACTGTTCTTTAAATCCCTTGTGGTGCCGTAAGACTGAGAAGGGCGGTAGTAGAGAGGAGGCTGAAGGGCTTACCTTGATGGTAGGAAAATTAATGGAGCTGCTGCTGAAGGAAGAGATAGTAGGTTGCAGGATCCAAGGCAACATAGGTTTTTGCTAGAGGAAGGTCATTTTAAACTAATCTGATTGATTTTTTTTTTTTTTATTGAGTGACTAGAGAATTAGATTAAGGGCGAGCATTTGATATGATTTATCTAGATTTCAGCAAACTTTATAATACTGTCCCAGATAGGAGACTCATCTACAAAATGAAAAGCCTGAGAGTGGTTACCAAGGTAACAGTGAGTGGTGGTAAATGGAACCTATGAGAAGAGAGGAATGGTAAGGGTTCAGGGTTCATTTCTGGGGCCTGTTCTGTTCAATATCTTTCTGAGCAATATTTGTGTAAAGGTTAGAGCGAAAGGTTTGTCTTTTTGCGGATGGCACTAAAATATGCAACTGAGTGGACATACCTGAAGGAACAAAGAGAACGAGATCTATGACAGTGTGAGGAGTGGTTGAAAGATTGGCAGCTGTGATTCAATGCCAAGAAGTGCATTACCAGAAATCCAAAGGAGCTGTTTGTGTTGGGGGGGGTGAAAGACTGATGTGCATGGACCAGGAGAGAGACCTTGGGGTGATAGTGTCAGACATCCGAAGGTAGTGAAGCAATATTGGCAAGGTGATGGCTAAGGCCAGAGGGTTGCTGGGCTGCACAGAGAGAGGCCTAACCAGCAGGAAAACGGAGATGATCACGTCTCTGTTCAAGTCACGGGTGAAGCATCACCTGTTCAGTTCTGGAGCTCGTATATCAAAAAGAATAGAGACAGGATGGAAATGGTCCAGAGAAAGGCCAGCATGAGATGAAGGAGCTAAATATGTATTCACGAGAGGAGAGGAGAGACAGGGAAGACATGATACAGACTGAAATAACTGAAAGGAATTAACGATGCACACAAATCAAACATTTTCTGATGGAAAGAAAACTGTAGAACGAGGGGTTATAGCACGAAGCTCCAAGGAGGTAGACTCAGGAATAATATAAGGAAATAATTTTTCACAGTTAAGGTGGTGGATGCATGGAATGCCCTCCCAGAAGAAGTGGTGAGGACAAGAATGTTAATAGAACTCAAAAGGGTGTGGGATAAACACAAAGGATCCCTAGAACTAAAGGTTGGAATTTAAGAAAGGGGGTAACCTTTGTTAACTGGGGTAACCTGCACAGAGCAGCAGTTACTATCCTTAACAGAAAGCATGGGGGTAACCTGTGCAGAGCGGCAGTTACTACCCTAAAAAATAAATAAATAAATAAATGCATATAAAGTTGCTGGGCCGACTGACTGGACCAGTTGGGTCTCTTTCTGCTGTCATTTGCCATGTTACTATGTAAAAGCAATATTAATAAAAATAATTTCATTCTACAGTTTGCTGAAAAGCATTATATTTCAAATATTATATCATTTTTTAAATATAACACTTTTCAGCAAACTGTAGAGTGAATCATTTTGTTATTTTTACAGCATGTTTTTTCACTCTAGGTTGTCATATTACTATGTAAAAACAGACATGATCCCTTTAAATGGTGGCAATGCACCATTGATTTAATGCCGGCACTTGAATAGAATTTTATGATTGTTTTAGGAAATGCTGCTATTTATATTGATTTTAACATAGAGTAATATAAGTAGTCATTTTATTAATTATTGTAAGTACTTATTATAGTTTTAGCATTAGAATTTTAGTACTTATTTATTGTTATTTTACTATAGATTTGTATTTTAATTTTAATTATTGTATGTATTCTTTTTTGTTTCTTATGTTTATTTATTGTAAACCGATATGATGGTACCCCAATATGTCAGTATATAAAGAATAATAAACTATAAACTATGTAGTCTAAATATGCAGGCATTATATATTCTTGTTCATTGCCTGACTAAATCCAAGCATGCCAGGCACATCTGTGACTGCCAGCTGCTGCCTGCAGGTCTTTCTGCAGCTGGCCTTCTAGGATTACTAGAGAAGGACCGTTTTTGGCAGATTATTCTCCTACCTGGCATATCTCGTCTCATGTCTTTCTATGCAAAAAGGGTAGAGTCTGCAGATATTGTTGGTTGGACCAATGTGTGCTGTCAGAGTGAACATTATTTCTGGACGACCACCCTGCTTTGCATGTGTTAGATTTGGCCTCTAATGAATGGTGTTTTAAATATGGTTTACCAGACTGACTTGGACCCCATTTCCACACTGCTTCAGGTCCAGGGCTCAAAACCCAATGTCGTCAATATTTAAACAAATCTGTATAAGTAGGTTAGTACAATAAGAGTTGTACGGGTTATGTGGGATATTCGACAGTATGGCTATGTTGCTGAATATCCCCATAGTAAGTGCTAGCTAGCCGAGTAACTTATTCAGCTAATTTTAAACCTGATATTAGGTCTAACTAATCTGGTTAACTTAACTGGGTAAGTTGGAATATCACTACTTATCCAGCTAAGTTAACTGGATAAGTAGCTCCTCCCTGATCCTCCCATTAGCCATGGGTAGTTAATTACTTATCCAGTTATGCGGCGACTGCTGAACATAGCCAGATATTCAGCAACTGCCACTTAGCTGTAAACGTATCTATTTATCCGGCTAAGTAGTGTTGAATATCGGCTTCTGTATGATTAATTTGATCTCTTTAGGCAGAGATTATCCTACAGTTGAAAAGGCCCTTCTTTGAATTTCAGCTAAGTTTCAGCTAAGTTTGCTTCTGATAGTGAAGGGATTTTCCAAAGATAATCTTGACTTAAGTGAAGATTTCTTCCTGGGACATAAACAGTCACTAATATATTTGGGAGGTTTCCCATAAAGAGCTTTATGAACCAAAGTAAGAATTTAAATTGTATTCTACTGAGACCCTAGTGGGGAGGGCGACTCAACTATTGGTTAACAATGAACCCTACTGGCTTAACTTCAGATATACACATATTGGGTCCGGATAGAGCTGCAGTCTGTAGCCCATGGTCAAGAATGGTCGATACAAGGACCGGGCTAATTGGGGATTATAAAATAGTGGGGAAAATCTGAGTAGTTGCAAATGAAGTTTCATGGCACAATGGCCCACCGGAGGCCAGTTTTAATTGTGCTGGAAGCCCAAAGAAACAGGAGGAACATCTGCCAGGTCAAACATTTTTAAAAGGTATAAAAGGAAACCAGGCAGCATGATTCAGATCCCAGGATTTTCCTTGAGAGGAAAATAAAAGAAAGATGTAAATTTTTCCTCCCAAAACTGAAGTGGTTCTGCCTCCTGTATGTACTGGACTGCTGTTTTCGTCCCTTGCCAAATACATTCTCCTCAGTTCTGAGGAAAAATTTGCCATAAAATATGCACGAAAAAATTTTATGACATTTGACACCTCATGAATTCTCGCCCAGGCAAGCTGCTCTAATCCATGCCCTTCTCCTCCCTTGCCAATTCCCAGCTCTGCATTACCGCCTTGCTGCATCCTATGTCAAACATGCTGCTGACCATGGTGCTGTTCCATGGTTGGTGACGTGTACCTCTTGGTCCCAGGCCAGACACAGTGTTCTGCGATCTGCTGGGGTTGCCCAGCATGGCTCACAGCATCCTGCCTCTCCATGGTATCCAGCTGCTCTGAGTAGGCCTCGCAGTAACGCACCAGTTTTATAGACCCAGAACCCCAGCTCCCAGTGGTGTGGGCTGATGATGTCATCACTACTTCAACAGTTTCCTGGGCCAGCACCTGAGCAACAGGTTCCCTTCTCTTGTTCCTGCACTAGTAGTTGTTCCAGTTGCTGTTTTCTGGTTTTGACTGCCCCCATGATCTCAACTCTGCTTTTTCATGCCCCCCTGCCCTCCCCCTCTGCACAAACTCTGCCTGCCTCAATCTTGGCTGACCAACAGGTCTCTGCTTCACAAATCGATATAATTTTTGGCCTGTCAGTCAGCATCTTCAGGGTCCACCCCTAAGCCTGTGACAGTAGGCCTGAAATAGCTTTCCTGAGTTAGGGTATCACCTTCCTCTTTGGTGATATCCAAATCCAACCTAAATCTTTTATTTTCAAATCTTAAACCCTTGCTCTCATTGATCATGGCTTTGTTGATTTTAACAATGTTGGCTGTAATAAATGGTCAAGTAAATTGTTTATTTATCACAAGCTTTTCCAGCAAAATAATTCAAAGAGAGTTACATCAAAATTATCAGTATAAAATTTCATCATAACATGAATTTGGATACAGCATATCAATATAGAGTGGGAAACTAGAGTGTAACTGGACTTCAAAAGTGCTATGCAAGAAAACCACACCAGATTTCCACTTGGTGGGGTCGATAGGGTATGGGTAGATTCCTTTGGGAAGTAGGTAGCTAAAATGGAGTGATTTGTTGATATGTGGGAATAAAAGGGATTTTTAGTGACTCCAACATAGTTCGACAGGTCAGAGGTCTCTCTGTAGTTTTAGTGGATTTAGGATTGGCTAGTGCTGAAAGCTGCCTCAAAGAGCCATGTTTTCACCCATTTCTGAAGGTGTGGAGGTTCGGGGTAGATCTGATGTATGGAGTTCCTAAAATCTCCTATTTGTCTGGACTGGACTGTAAACTGTACAGTTCAGAGGCTCTCTCTTAGTATATCTGTACTGCATCACATACACCTAGTAGTGCTGTAAAAAATGATGTAATGGTAATATTAGCATTTGGCAAAGCCCGAGTAAGTCCCAATATTAACCAACCAGAAGCCCCAAACCTTGAAGGATGAATCCACCCCGTTGTGTCTAACCAAACTAAAGAACCATAACACCAAAGTCTCGTGTTAATACATTTAGGGTGAAAGTATACTGCCTGCAATGTCAGCTGTCTCTTTGCTGACTGGAGGCTGACCCAGGAACCTGCGAGTGGATGCACCAAACTATGCGCCTGATTTCTTAAGAATTAGTTCTGGTAATACATTTTACTTTGCAGCCCTTGTCTCCTAAAAGAATAAACCACCAGAAAGAGAAGTGGTCTAAGAGTAAGAAGTGAAACTGATCAAACACCAGTGAGTATCAGCAAATTTCTTTTTTAGTATTGTTTGTACCCCTGCTGCATAAAACTTACTAATAGAGAAGGGTTTTCTGGGGCAGGGAAGGAATATCTCCAACATTCAGAAGCATGCATTCAGTTTTATTTATTTTTCTCACTGGCATTTCTTATGAACCTTCCTCTTATTCTCTTTCCTCTATCTCCTCCCTGGAACTGATGTTCAAATTCTTGTCAGTTGGATTAAGCTTTCTCATTAGTGGTAGTCAACCCAGCCAGGGCCAGTGCAAGGATATTAGGCACCCTAGACAAACCTTACAGTCTGGCGCCCCTCCCCATACACAATTTTTAAATTATGCATTTATAACATATTTTGATAAATGATCATGACAAAATAGAAGCAGCTACCTCTCCAATTAATCACTAAATAGATACAAGAAGAGAGGAGACAGAATATAATCTACAACTCCACAAAACGTTTTTTTATATAATTCTTAATATTACCAAATGACAATATCATAAGTCAAGGCTCTATAAATCTTTAATCTGCAGCCTCTCGCCACACAATGGGCCGCAGGCTGTATTCAGCCTTTAGAGCATTTTTCTTTTAATCATTTATTGTCATTTGTATCTAAACACTTTTATTTATTTATTTTTTTGTAATTTATATTTTTTGTAATTTATATTTTATTGATTTTTCATTATTAAAAACAGAAATGTAAATACAAAGTATAGTTTGGAACAAAACTACCAAACTAATTACTCCACCAGTAATCATAAGCAACTAACATGTTTTTATAACCTAACCATCTGTAATTAGTACCTTTGTCAAAACAGAGGTTTAGAAATAATTGGGAGTTTCAATATTAGTAACATCTCTTAAACATAATTTCACAACTGTGCTTGTCTATTACTCTCATTTATACACTGGTGAGGGGAGATGAGGTAGTCAATTTCTTTTGTTCCACAAAAAACTTTAACTGGTCTGGCAGAAAAAATATGAATGTATCTTGATCTTTCTTAATCAAACACTTACATGGGAATCTTAAAATAAAAGAATACCCTAAAGAAATCACATCCTGGCGATACGTCAAAAACTGCTTTCTCCTTTGCTGTGTGGCGAATGACAAATCCGGAAAACTTTTTACTGTGTTTCCATGGAATGAGATAGGGTATTTAGAAAAATATTTTTTCATGACCTTATTAAGGTCCAAGAAATTAGTAAAAGAAACCAATAATGTTCCTTTATCTATTATTAAACACTTATTTTATTGTATCAATAGTTCTTTGTTAAATTTTTCACTACTATATTAAACGTGTCTGTCCCTTAAAATCTACCACCAAACACCAAATTTAAAAAAAGAATACTTAGCCCAAGTCTGTTATATCACCAAGCTATGCTGTTCAATGATGCTCCCAACATGAATCATGTTTCAACTGAACCTCAGTCTTCTTCAGGGGAATTTCATTACATTCATATAGGCAAAATATTCTGTAATCCTATAAATTAAAAATAATAAAATTAGACACTCCAGCTTAGAGCCTAAACTCAATTGTATATCTTTCAACACCCCAAAATTGTGAAAAAACACTTCAAACAACCATTCCTAAACCCTTATTCAAATTTCACACTCACCCGGACACACATTAGCTGTCTCTAAAGGGATTCGAAAATGGCGCCTCAGCGTCTCAGATGTCTACTTTAAATTTAACACCACTAGTTTAAATGTGTCTCTAAAATGACATCACCGGAAATCCGAGGCAAATTCCTCTATGTAGATACTACATCTCCCATACTCCTTCACAAAATTAAAGGACACAGAACGACCTAATCTAAAAGACAGACCAATCTCTTTGTTTAATCCTTTAGGATCCACCGTGTCAAAAAAATATATCCACTTCTGTTCTCTTTGCAAGAGGTAACCATCAAAATCTCCTCCACGATTGCAGGGCAATGGTTTTTCAATCACAGGGAATCTCAAATAGTCAAATGTGTGATGATGTTGTAAACAATGTTGTACTACCGGTGCTTCAACTTTACTTCGCGCAATAGCACTCTTATGTTCTATCATTCGAGTCTTAAGACTCCGTTTAGTTTTCCCGATATAAAGACGGGGGCAAGGGCACCACAGCCCATATATCACACCTTTAGATTCGCAATTTGTAAATGCTTGGAACCTAAACTTACCATTTGCAAAAAATGGTAAAACCTCACCTGCAAATGATTGAGTACAAACCGTACATTTTCCACAGGGATAATGCCCCTTATCATTCCCATCATCAGATATTACTCGCACCCTTTCATCTGCAAAATCAGAATGGATAATTATATCTCTCAGGTTTTTGCCCCATTTTAAGGCAAATCTCGGCATATCATGCAATCCATCATGTAATGTCAAAACATGCCAATATTTCTTGATAATGTTCTGTACTTTATGTACCTGAGGAGAAAATGGTAAAACACACACGGTTCTATTCGAATCCTGTTTATGATTGGAAGGCAGGAAAAGAAAATCTCTATTAACCCACCGGGCTCGTTTGTAAGCTTTCCTAATCATCTGTAAGGGATAACCCCTCTGTTGAAAATTATGAATCATTGTTTGTGCCTTTAATTTATAATCTTGTAAATCGGAGCACAATCTCCTCAATCTTAAAAACTGCCCATACGGTAAGCTGGACCGCAAATGCTGTGGGTGGCAGCAAATGCTGTGGGTGGCAGCTATCATATCTCAATAGAGTATACACCACACACATACTGAAGCACTCTCCCTATCTCACATATACACCACACACATACAGAAGCACCTTCCCTGTCTCACATACACATTACACTCTCACAGAAGCACCTTGCTTTCAGACTTGCATGATTTTTCACTTTTACTAAAAGTGAAAGTGATGCTCCCAACCCTTAAATAGGAAAACCACATTCCTATCAGAAGGCGAAATGACACCCTTCCGTCAGGTTCTGTCCTCCCAAGGGACAGCCACCCACACCGTACAGCTTCTCTTGTTTTACGCTTTCAGGCAATAAAGCAAGTGTCTTTCTTCATCTATCAGTCGTATGATTATTCATGTGGGAGATATGGAACAGAAAGACATCCTTAGTCAGCTTCCCTTTTAAATGGGAAGATTCCGGTCTAAGTCATTTAAAAATATACATTTTCTAAAGGCTTAAAAAAAAAAATCAAAACCATTTCAGATTGGAACTATTCTAGTCTTCATGCTTAAATTATGCTTCAAATAAAAAAAACCAAACCCCACCTGGCATCAGTATCTTAAATTTGTGATTTTGCTGAGATGAAGATTTTAAATACTTTTTTTTTTTTGCTTTAGTATTTGTCTCTACCCACTTGAAGTTAAATTTTATTTTCCAAAAGAGGGATGCTTAAAATTCAGCAATTTCATCTTTCATCCAACTTTTCAAAAGTTGCGCTACCAGCACAAAAGTTGACGTATATGTATTATCACATTTCATTTTTTTAAACTGGCAGATTCCTTTCTCACATACACATCACATACACCCACACAGAAGCTCCATTCCTTTCACACATACACACACACACACACAGAAGCACCATTCCTTTCTCTCATACACATCACATACACCCACACAGAAGCTCCATTCCTTAATCACATCACATACACACCACATATACCCACACAGAAACACACACACAGACAGAAAGAAGATCGGCGCAGCCAGAGACTTCAGCCATGTGATCAGCTAGACCGGCCCACCGGAGGAAGCCCGATTCCCCGATAGGCCAATCCGCCCCTGGCACCGGTGGCCTTCAGCCCCTTCCACGTGACAGGCGCTACCGGTGCCATTGGTTGGCCCCTGTCACACGGTATATCCCACTACAAGAGGGGCACTTTCAACTCAGGATGGGTTGGGGGGGGGGGGCGGTGTTACATTGATCTGCCTAGGGTGCAAAGGTCTGTAGACCCTTGTAAAACCGCTCCCCCAAAACCCACCCTGAGTTAAAAGTGCCTCTCTTACAGTGGGAGATATATAGCATGTCAGATTCTCTCTCTTTCTCTCCCACAAATATGGTCACTTGTGCGCTGATACGTGTGTACTTGCACGCATGATATAAAATTAAGTGTGCATTTATGGGTGCACATGCATTCCTTTTAAAATCTACCTTTTAGATTGGGAGCCCTCTGGAGACAGGGAAAATACCTACAGTACCTGAATGTAATCTGCTTTAAGAACATAAGAAATTGCCATGCTGGGTCAGACCAAGGGTCCATCAAGCCCAGCATCCTGTTTCCAACAGAGGCCAAAACCCGGCCACAAGAACCTGGCAATTACCCAAACACAAAGAAGATCCCATGCTACTGATGCAATTAATAGCAGTGGCTATTCCCTAAGTAAACTTGATTAATAGCCGTTAATGGACTTCTCCTCCAAGAACTTATCCAAACCTTTTTTGAACCCAGCTATACTAACTGCACTAACCACATCCTCTGGCAACAAATTCCAGAGCTTTATTGTGCTTTGAGTGAAAAAGAATTTTCTCCAATTAGTCTTAAATGTGCTACTTGCTTTCTTCATGGATTGCCCCCTAGTCCTTCTATTATTTGAAAGTGTAAATAACCGAGTCAAATCTACTTGTTCAAGAACTCTCATGATCTTAAAGACCTCTATCATATCCCCACTCAGCTGTCTCTTCTCCAAGCTGAACAGCCCTAACCTCTTCAACCTTTCCTCATAGGGGAGCTGTTCCATCCCCTTTATCATTTTGGTTGCCCTTCTCTGTACCTTCTCCATCGCAACTATATTTTTTTTGAGATGTGGCGACCAGAATTGTTCACAGTATTCAAGGTGCGGTCTCACCATGGAGCGATTATAGAGGCATTATGATATTTTCCGTTTTATTAACCATTCCCTTCCTAATAAGGCCTAACATTCTATTTGCTTTTTTGACTGCTGCAGCGCACTGAGCCGACGATTTTAAAGTATTATCCACTATGATGCCTAGATCGTTTTCCTGGGTGGTAGCTCCCAATATAGAACCTAACATCGTGTAACTACAGCAAGGGTTATTTTTCCCTTTATGCAACACCTTGCACTTGTCCACATTAAATTTCATCTGCCATTTGGATATCCAATCTTCCAGTCTTGCAAGGTCCTCCTGTAATGTATCACAGTCTTCTTGTGATTTAACTACTCTGAATAATTTTGTATCATCGCAAATTTGATAACCTCACTCGTCGTATTCCTTTCCAGATCATTTATATATATATATTGAAAAGCACCGGTCCAAGTACAGATCCCTGAGGCACTCCACTGTTTATCCTTTTCCACTGAGATAATTGACCATTTAATCCTACTCTCTGTTTCCTGTCTTTTAACCAGTTTGTAATCCATGAAAGGACATCGCCTCTTATCCCACGGCTTTTTAGTTTTCATAGAAGTCTCTCATGAGGGACTTTGTCAAACGCCTTCTGAAAATCCAAATACACTATATCTACCGGTTCACCTTTATCCACATGTTTATTAACCCCTTCAAAAAATGAAGCAGATTTGTTAGGCAAGACTTCCCTTGGGTAAATCCATGTTGACTGTGTTCCAATAAATCATGTCTTTCTATATGCTCTACGATTTTGATCTTGAGAATAGTTTCCACTATTTTTCCCGGCACTGAAGTTAGGCTCACTGATCTATAATATGCTGTATTTTGACTAGCATGTGGTTTTTCTGTAGGGATTTTTAGTAGTTTGGTTTGTTCTATTTGCCCAGCAGGTGGTGTATTAGTGTTCTAGGGTCTAGTGTGTCACACAGAGGCCCTCCTGGCACATGTGCGCACATACTCAAAGGGGTAGATTTTATAAATTTGTGCGAGGGCGTACTTTTGTTCGCGTACCAGGCGCGAACAAAATTACGCTGGATTTTATAAGATACGCGCGTAGCCGGCGGCCTATGCAAAATAGGCGCGCCGGTGCGCGAGGGCCCTGCGCGCGTAAATCCGGCCGGATTTACGCGCGCAGGGCATTTAAAATCCGGCCCAAAGTGTATGTGAGGGAGAAAGAACCTGTGTGTGTGAGAGAGAGGGAGAGCATGTGAGAGCATTGGCATGTATATGAGAGAAGGAGTGTGTGAAAGAACAAATGTGTTGGTATGTGCATGTGAATGAGAGAGAAAGGAGATAGTTTGTATGGGCCTACCTCCTCCAATCTATGATAATCACAGTGTAAGTAGAAATCAAAAGATCCCAGGTATGGAGAGCAGGAGATTTTTTAATCCTTGTTAGTTTTAATTATTGGGTGTAATTTGATGTTTCTGTTTTGAAATATTTTCTTATTTATTTGGGGAAATATTAGAACATTTTTTAATTACTGGACTTTTATTCATCAGATATTTTGAAATATTTTATTGGTGTTTGGTAAATATTAGAACAAATTTATGTAAGTTTTTAAAATTATTCAATGTTCGTTGGCTGTTTTGACTTTTATTCATTTTATTAGTATGGTTTTAATATCTCTTGATTTTATTGCTTGATATTTTGGAAGGAATGATGATGTAGCAAACTACAATTTTTTAAAGCTATGTGCTTCACTGATTTTCCCCTCCAAACCTTTCTCTATCAGTGTTCCCTGTTTTTACTAACCATATGAGTATGTTGATTGCCCTGGCTAACAGGCCATACAGTGTTATTTTTGCAATGCTTGATTTAAAATAAGAAAACTGCAAGTTTATATTATACTTTATTACTGTACTTTTCCTATTTAATGTTCTGGTTGGATTTACTGTCTACTTACACAATACTAGTAAAAGGGTTAATTACTGTTTTATTCTGGTGTGATGATTTAATCTGGTCTGTTGTGCCATAAGCGAGAGGTTGTTTGGGAAGGGCAAAAATTGTGGTATTAGGGTGACCAGGACCCTGTCTCATCCCCCATTCAGGCTACGAACCCAGAGATAAATCATATTAGTGAATATAATATCTCATGTGGTACTCCCCAACCGAAGCATAGGGGTAATTCATAGTCCAGACCAAGCGGGGGCCATAGTGATATTTCTGTTTTTCCATTGTTGCACTGCATAATACAGTTGGGCTTGTGGTTCCCAGCACAGTTTTTGTTGCCATGTTTCATTTATTCTTTAAGGTGTGTCTATTCTGCATTTAGTGAGGGTTTGTCTATAGTTTAAAGGTTCAGTTCTTGTGTAACTTTAATTCTTGCTATGAAAAGATTGGTACTTATCATTGGCTTTTATGGCACTATGGTCATCTCGTTCCCATTTCTATTTTAAACAGAAGTTTGCTCTTTATTAATTCAACTTGCATGCAGAAAGCGGTTTTAAATGTTCTTGCAGAAAATATTTTTTCATTCACATATGTTATTGTAATGGCTATTAGTAGATTAGGCGATTATTTTAAGGGGTGGATTTAGCTAATTTTCCATCTAAGGATTGGGTTGCTGTGAGCATAAAATTGATAAGCTTTTTGTATCAAAGAAAGTAGTGCTCACAGGGTAATGTAGGAGGGAGTGCTGTGTTCCAGGGCACCTGGCAGGAGCAAATTTTCTGGTGCACCACCACCTTCAGCAGTCACCCTACGCCCCTGTGTATTACCACATACTTTTTTTGTTCTTTGAAAGGCCTCAGACTCTACAAGGACTCCAGGTCCATGTATTGATCCATGAATTAGCAAAGCCTGAAGACTGTAAGAAGACCTGCAGTGTCTGTGGGATTTACTGCAGGATTAACCATCCTTCTCTAACACAGCAACATTAACATCCCAAATATAAACAAAAGCTCTTAAAAATACTGAGATCAATATTCAAAGGCATTTATCTGGAAAATGTTTTAGTTATCCAGATAAATGCCTACATTTGAATATCCCCAGCACTTATCTGTTTAAATTTTAACCGGATAAGTCATTATCCGGTTAAAATTTAGATAGATGATGTAGGGCATTCCAGGGTGGAGCTGAATAATTTATTTGACTAACCAATATTTGGATTTGGCTATGTCTAGCGGTTATCAGGAGGTGGTTTAAAATTATCCGAGAAAATGTTCAAAGAATAGTGCTGGTAATGCAGTGGTTAGCTGAAAAAAGCATCTCACAAATGGGCCTTGCAGCCCAATTTTCCACCCCCCATCCCAAATCCCTAGTGTCCCCTCTCCCCTCAAAAACAAGAATGAAAGTTATGAGCCTCTAGGCCCCAAAAAGCCTGCCACCCCTCCCCTCCAAGTTAAAACATGTTGTGAGGGCCATCGCATCACGACATCCCTCTCCTCTCCCACCCCCATTAAGTTCCCTCTTCTCCACCCACACCCAAAACATTTTACTGGAAGCCGGGAGCTCAGAACTTGTGTCTGGTTCCCTGCATATCCAGCGCAGCAACTCTGGTTGCATAAGCTACCAGCACTGCTGTCAAAGCAATACTCGGGCATCAAGGCTGGTCGCTTACATGACCAGTGTTGCCAATAGAGCAACATTGGATGCACCGGGAGCTGAACACAAGATCCAAACTCCTGGCTTCCAGTAAAGGTTTGGGGGAGGGGGTGAGAGTTGGTTGGAAGGGTAAGTGAGAACTTAGCAGGGGTGGAAGGGGAGGGGGTAAGGCTTTAGATGATGCAGCCCTTAGAAAAATTTTTAACTTTGGTGAGTAGAGGGAGGAGCAAAATGCTTTTAGGGGCGGATTTTCAGAGCCCTGCGCGCCGGTGCGCCTATGTTCAATAGGCCTACCGGCGCGCGCAGACCCCGGGACTCGCGTAAGTCCCGGGGTTTGGCGAGGGGGGCGTGTCGGGGGCGGGCCCGGTCGGCACGGCGTTTTGGGGGCGGGCCCGGGGGCGTGGTTACGGCCCGGGGCGGTCTGGGGGCGTGGCCGCGCCCTCCGAACCCGCCCCCAGGTCGCGTCCCGGCGCACTAGCGGCCCGCTGGCGCGCGGGGATTTACGTCTCCCTCCGGGAGGCGTAAATCAACCGACAAAGGTAAGGGGGGGGGTTTAGAAAGGGCGGGGAAGGGGAGGGGAGGGCAAAAGAAAGTTCCCTCCGAGGCCGCTCCGATTTCGGAGCGGCCTCGGAGGGAACGGGGGTAGGCTGCGCGGCTCGGCGCGCGCCGGCTATACGGAATCGATAGCTTTGCGCGCGCCAATCCAGGATTTTAGCGGCTACGCGCGTATCTACTAAAATCCCGCGTACTTTTGCTTGCGCCTGATGCGCGGGATTTGAAAATCGCGCGGTTTGAAAATCTACCCCTTTGGGTCTAAAGGCCTGCAACTTTCATTCTCATTTTGGGGAAATTGAGGGTCCTTTTTCCTATTCTTTGAATATCGCCAGTTAAGTTAAAGTTATCCTGGTAAATCTACCTGGATAACTTTGCAACCTAACCAGCAATATTTAAATCTAGGTTAGGCTTCAGAATTATCTGTATAGGTTTTCCCCAGGCAACTTTATTTGTGGATATTCAGCAGGACATTTAGCGTGCTGAATATCAGGGTTAATTGACTGTTTATACAGATAAGTTAGCCATTGGAGGTATTTTTGAATATTATGTTTATGAAACCCAGAACTGAACATATAACATGGGAAGGAAAGACCCTGCGCTCGATTACTGTCCCAGGGAGCCCCCCCAATAAACACGCAGCAACCTGATGGTTTTAAAATAGGCCGCAGTTTAATAACAGACTAACCCGAGCCCTTACAACAACTTTAACTATAACGAAACCCCCCTTTCCAAATGCCCTCCTCCCCCACCCTTTTCTTGGCTTCCACCACTTAAACCCCAATGGTGGAGTTCCCCTCCCCCCTTTCCACCTGCTCTGCCTCGTACCAGCAAGAGCAAGCTCTACCGTGAACCTTAGCCCCACGGTTCTCCGGTCCTCCCGTGAGGCAGCCCCCCCAACTACACAGGGCACTCCCCCCCTCCACCAACCAACTCCCCCCCCCCCAGCATTCCAACATAACCTGGGCTCGGGTTTACTGCCACTAACAAGCCAATCTTGTTGGATTGTTCCCCCACTGTGGCCATTTTACCATCTTCTAATATCTCTTTCTCCAAGCCCTCTTGTAACACGTTGTTGAACAAATCCATCCCTACCTCGGAGAGATGAACCCCATCCCCACAAAATAATCCCGCTTCTACTTCCCAAGCCCATGAGTGTCTTACCCAGAATCCCCCTTCCCATCCCATCCACTTCCCAATTTGTCTGTTTAATTTTTTGACGCCCGAGTTCCAGATTGTGTTGACCTTGTTCCTCAAACGGACTATAATGTCCAAACACCCTACCCGCAACTGAGGCCACCTAATCATGACCTGTGCCAGATCCTTCTTGATGCCTGTTAGAAGGGCGCGACACGTTTTGGAGCCAACATCATTGCCTCCCAAATGGATTAACAAGATGTTCGGGATACCCCACATTTTGATCCTCTCCTGAAGAAATGACATCAAATCGTCCCAAAGCATGCCCCTTCGACTGAATCATGCCAGCTGCCATCCCATGCTCTCCAACTCCAGGTTCTCCCCATAAGGGCGTTTCAACAATCTTCTCTGGCTCTGTGTATAAACGAATGGCCCACAATCCAGGCACATCCAGTCCCGCGCTTTTGCCCCAATAGTTCTGAAAGAAAAGACAAACCCATTAGTGCAGCTATTCCTCATGAACCCCCCCCCCCCCCCCCTTTCCGCCCGTTCTGCCCTTTTAATTATCCTCCCCCATCCGAATGTACTCCCGAAAAACCCTGGACCTCCATCTCTCTATATTTTGAATCCCAGCATCAGGTAGACCGGCCTCTGCTGCTGAAGTCACTGCCCCTATCTGGAAGGAATGTGAGCTATACCTTTGGGCACCTCCGCCATCTGCACTGACTACTGTACTTAAACCTGCGCAAACTGATATCTTGTCAGCGCCAATCCATCTTCATGTATTAGGAAGGAACCTTCCATAGCCAGACATATCCGCAAATATATTATCACTGTCCGCACCGGGCATGCCTCTGGACTCTTCGCTGGTAATAGTTTGATAAAAGTGCCTTTCCCCACTTGATTGGTCTTGGACTTTGGGAGAAACAACGTCACTGACCTAGCTGAAATCTGGACGCATTGTACCGTAATTCCTTTTTCTTTCATACTCCTTCTGGACTGGGCTACTAACTCGTTAATGCACATGGCGCCAAAGAACGCCCACAAAAAAGCCAAAGAAAATAACGCCACTTCAAACCCTGACCAGCATACCTGCTCTAACAACACCGAAAATCGGATCAAGTCTTCATATCTAATGGGTAACCGTTGATCCCTGTGTCTTCCCACTCCTTTTGCCAACCCCCTAGCACCCTTTGCAACCTGAAACTTTGCATGGGGTTTCCCCATCCTTTCAACGTTTGGAAAAATGAGAAACCAGCCAATTGCACTCTTAATGTGGCCACCGAATAACCTGCTTGTTTTGCCCAGAGCACAAAACCAACCAACAAACCGTCTGACACCTTTCCCTCTTCCCATCCCCAATGCTGCAGGTAACTTGACAGAGCCGCGCTGCCTTTTACGTATGTCATCCATGTGCTAGGGGCTACTGAGCTCTGAATCAACGCCCATCATTTGTCTCCTGTATATATCCAGCTTCTTTCCTGTGCCTGGAGCCCATGAAATCTTACGTGAAAAAAGAAATCGTCACCTCCTGCTTCCTGACTAATCTATACCATCTCCCTCCCTCCCTCCCCTTCAGCATCCCGCGCCCCTTATTATGATTATTATTTCTCTTCTCTTTTTTTTTTTTTTTTTTGAGGGAGCGATGCAACTCTTAAACCCTCAATCCTGAATGTACCCTGCCATCGCCGCTTTTTCTTCCTCACCCACACTCCCACTACCCTGATCACCTAATCGCCCGACAACCCCACGCTCCTATCTGACCTTTGCCGACCCACCACTCCCATCTGCCACCCCTTGCCTGTCCCCCTCCCTTGTCCCTAGTGCCATATCCTTACCACCTTCCCTGTCCCCGTTTACTATGTATTCTATGGTTTTTGCCCCCTCAGGGGTACTTTGGCAATGGCCTGGGTGCATTTTGTACTGGGGTGAGTGCCACAGCATGCCGAACAAGCATATCTGAACTTACATTTGGGGAATAGGCAGGTGGCCCTATTAAATCTCCAGCAAACATCACTGCCTGCCATCACCGCTTTTGGCTCCCTACGCCCCTGACTACTGCCTCCCGTCCCCTTGTCCATCCCCTGGTTGCCGCTTGAACTTCCAAATCCTCCCACTAACCCTCCCACCATCCCCACTCCTACCTTCCCTAGCCTTGCGCTCTTGTTGGTCATCTGCGTAAGCCAAAGGTTAATGTCCTGCATACCCCTTGACATGAATTTGTTACCCGCCATCTTTTCCCGGAATTTTTCATCATAGTTGAGCCAGGCCCAACCTTCGTAATCCTTAAAGGTCCCCAGGATACTATCACAATACACTAGAGATGTGCAATCGTTTTTCACGAATTAGGCAATTACAACGAAATTGCCTAATTCGTCATGGGTCGGGGGCCCCGAACCCCAAAAAGGATTTTCCCCGAACTTCGGGGAAAATCCGTTTTTCGGGTTTGTACGGGGAGAGGGGCACATTTTTTTTTAATTAAAAACCACCCCAAGCATTAAGATTAACTATAATACAACACCCCCCCCCCCATCCCGATCCCTCCCCAAGACTTACTAACATCCCTGGTGGTCCAGCGGAGTCCCAGGAGCCATTTGTCCCTCCGTGCCCGGCGTGCCAGTCTCGCTCAAAATGGTGCCGATAGCCTCTGAACTACTATGTCACAGGGGCTACCGACGCCATTGATCAGCCCCTGTCACATGGCCATAGGCGCCATCTTGTGCTCCTACCATGTGACAGGGGCTGACTAATGGCACCGGTAGCCCCTGTGGCATAGTATGGGCAAAGGCTATCAGCGCCATTTTGATTACTGGCAGCCAACAATGAAATCGCTTCCGGACCCTCGCTGGACCCCCAGGAGGGCCCCCCCACAAGCTGGCCAAAAGTCCCTGGGGGTCCAGCAGGGGGTCCGGCAGCGATCTCCTGCCCTCGGGCCATCAGCTGCCAGTAATCAAAATGGCGTCGATAGCCTTTGCCCATACTATGTCACAGGGGCTACCGGTGCCATTGGTCAGCCCCTGTCACATGGTAGGAGCAACCGACCAATGGCGCCGAGAGCCCCTGGGACATAGTATGGGCAAAGGCTATCGGCGCCATTTTGATTACTGGCAGCCGACGGCTCGAGGGCAGGAGATCACTCCGGGACCCCCGCTGGACCCTCAGGGACTTTTGGCCAGCTTGGGGGGGCCTCCTGACCCCCCCAAGACTTGCCAAAAGTCCCTGGGGTTCCAGCGGGGGTCTAGGAGTGATTTCGTTGTCGGCTGCCAGTTTCGGTTTTCCCTGTTTAGGTTTTTTTCGGTTTTCAAAAAAACTAAACGAGAAAAACCGAACTTTACCACGAAGTATCAGAGTCAAAAAACGACCCGGTAGAAAAAAACGAAGAACATCTCTACAATACACTAGTAGCGCCCCATTTTGTTCCGGCTTGAAATGCCCCTCCACGCTGGCTAAGCGGAGGAAACCCCGCATCCAATTAAGTATGTTCTTAGGCACTTTTGTCCCCATCTCTCTCTCGCTCTTCCTCTTGCTACCCTTTCTCCTTCTACTCTTGCCTCCCCTCCTGCAATCCAATAACTGAAAAATGTTAACATATCTTCTCCTACTGATTCTACTGCGCAATTTGCCTGGCACACCTTCCCACAATTCTGTTAACTATGCCAACGCTGGGTGTCCCATATCCTGTTTCGGCCCTAATCCACTCTCTCTTTGGAACTGGAGTCCGTAAAAGACTCTGTCGAGGAACTGCTATCGGTGGAGCTGGACGAAGTGCCCCTCCTTCGTTTCGCCCTGCGTTTCTTCCCTTTGCTGGTAGAATCCTTCTTCTCTTTACTTTCTTCAATGCCCAGTGGCCTGCTCCTTGCTGCTTCCCAGCCACCTCGGTCATGAAAACCCAACTGCTGCCAATCCCGTCCTGCGTATTCCTTCTGCCTCTCCCGCCAATCTTCGCTCCTCGAAGTGACTGGGTACGCTTGCTCCTCTGCACCTGCAATTACAAACAGACTGGCCGCAGTATCTGCCCCCAAAACCCTTTGATGTTCCCCTTCGCATTGCCCTGTACCCCGTCTCCGATCCATCCAGTACTCACCCGCAAATTCCCATCCCACTCTTCCGCTAGTCGCTTCCGGTCGCTGCCGAGCTGGCATTGAACTCCCACCCCGACCCATTGACCAAGATGGCCAACCCCCAAAACCTCCTGCTCCTGCCGAATGCAGTGAGGAGAACCCATGCGCGTCCCAACTTTGCCTCCATGTTTTCCCACCCCCGTCCTTCTCCCTCAGCCTCCTGCCACACTCACCGCACTCATGCGCTGTCTCTCCGCCTGCGAGCTCCACTGCCGCTCATCCTGCCTGCACCATGAGGGCCTTTGCTCCTTCACCGGCCTGTATCCCTTCGCTCAGGGCTCACGTTGGCTCCTTCGGCCTCTCTCTCTGCTCGCTGCTGGCACTGGGCCCTCGCCGAACTGCTGGCCTTGTCCCTCGCTGCTCTGACCTCTTTCTCTCCTTGCGACCACTTGCGGGGTTGCCACCGGCTGGGCTCCCCACTCTTGCACTGCTGGCATCGGCTCCCAAACCTTCAGACGTCCCTTGATTCTCTCTGCCAGGCTTGTCTTTCTCATATCTTGCTCTGGCCTATGCGGCGTTTTGGTGTCGGACCCCGAGGCATGCAGAGACAAGTCAAGCAGGATGTCTGCCTCTCTACCTGCAGCCTGTGTGGATTCCCGACCGACCCCTGGGCCCTACTTAAGAGGAATTTTCACCCAAACTGGCTGCATACAGTCTTCCCATCGATGCTCCTGGTGCGGGGGGAGGGGTGCTGCTGCGATCAGGCGCTGGTCTCACAAATTGTGTTGCCACGGCGCCCCATCGTCCACGTTTTTTAATCGCTCGCCCGTTCGGCCCCGACCTACTGCCTCTGTCTCCACTGCGCCTCATGTCCGGGGCTATTAATAAACGCTATATCCTCGGATTCTAACAGGTCCTGGTAGACAGCAATTCGGACGCTCCTCTCTGTATTTGTGCCTTCTGGATCTGCTGCCTGCCTGCCTCGAGGTCACCGGGCTCCTAGCCAATCGGTGCCTCTGATTCAAATCTATCCAGCAACTGCTTGCTCCTTTTCACCCCTCCCTTTCGCTTCCTTACTCGTCCTTCCCGCTTATCCTATCTTGCCCTCCCCTCCCCCTACTAACTCCTTCCTGTCCTTCTCACATGTTTTCTCCTATGTTATGGCCGCAGCGCTGTATGCCACGGCGCTGCTTGTCTTACATCATAGATGAGGTCTTACCAAAGCCTGGAACAATGACTGGTCAATCCTTCCATAAAGCATCACATAGTTTGGGACTGGAACTGTTTTGTATTTTATGGTTCACTTTGGACCTGAATTTCTTCAGCGAAAAGAGAATAGGTAGGAGAGAAAAGAGATAAAAATCTCGAAATGAATGGAAAAAATTTGAGAGCATAAGAAAGTGAAGAATTAAGATGGGAAGGAGGTGGGGAGAGAGAAAGAAAAAAATGAAGCCAGGAAAGTTAGAAAGAAATTGTAAGAAATGCAAACCACTAATCACATCCCACTGGAGGAACCTTCTTATTCTCACTGATTCCTGGAATTCCTACCTCAGTGATCAGATGACAGCATCCCTTCTGATGACCTGCAGGGGAAGGAATTCCTGTATCTGCTCACAGCCCTCACCTACCAGAAGGAAGCGGAGAGAGAAGCATGTCCCCAAAACATGGGAATCCTCATATTACAATGCACCACATTATAGGTGCACGTGATCTAGGAAGGCCACTGACACATTAGCACAGTACACACATCTCCTGGGTAAAAGCAAATATTACCACAATTAGAAACTGAGAGGTGTCATGGCTCACTCCGACGAGGCCCGGAAAGATTCCATGTCTTGACAAAGGGCATACCTCAGACAGGTCAGGTATTGCCACGGATGGAGCAAGCTGTCTTTGGCCTGGAGCAAGCACCACTTTCCGCAGGTTGAGCCCTTCAGTGAAGGAAGCAGGAACTAAGCACAAGCAGCAGCCAGGTAAGAGACAGAGCCAGACAAAAAAAAAAAACAGGAATCAGGCAAGAGAGAGGAACTAGGAGGGAACAGGAGTCAAGCAAATCAAAACTTTGCTTGATTGTTCCACTCATGACTCTCCATGAACCAGAGTTCTTGTGGCTCCTCTGCAAAGTTTCCTAGCCTTGACCACCTGTAGCTGCAGGCTCAATGCCCATTGCTCCTAATAAGAGGCATCTGAAGGAGACAGGGGAGACAGAAAGAAGCCTGGGGAGATGGGGGAGGATGGAAATGTAGAGGAGCCTAAAGAAAAGTTGCAGGAGAACGAAGAATATCTAAAGGATGGGAGGATAGAGAGGAGTTTCGGGGGGAGATGGATTGGCTGATTTTCAGTCATGAGTGCATAAGGGTATTTTTCAATATGAAGAAAAAGGCTGATATAATAGAAAAATTCCAGTGTCTGGGGGATCCAAGATGGCCATGTAGAACTGCTGCTAGACGCCGGGGTCCTGATTGTCTGAGGAAATTTTACCTGGGTGTCTTGATATGCCGCATACAGCCAGGAAAAGATGGGCGAAGGAGAGGGCTATCCCCTGGAGCAACTTCAGAGCCTGTCCAGACCGGCCCGATGGACTCCCACATTCTGAGAGGAGGGCTGAGATCAACGGAGGAGCCGCAGCAGGGAGGATCTCAAGTGACTGGACTGAGTTTCTCCCCGGGCTCAGACATCTCGCTATCGCCGATCTTGAGGGAACCACCAGTGAATCCAGCGTCGCATAGAGCCTCGGATGAGGAAGTGGTCGGAGAGCTTGCCAAAATTGCAAGTAGGAGTCTAGACCATCCAGGGAATCCATGCCCGGGAGAGATATGCGATGCCGCTGCCGGGGAAGAGTGTGGTGAAGACGCTGGAAGCACAATCCCAGGAGAGAGAGTGAAAGCCGGACATGAAGTATCAAAACCAAGTAAGATTTCCTTTGACTTTCAAATTACTAAACCCACGCAAATAACATTGGAGTCTCTCTGGGAGGCTATAGAGGGTTTGGGAAAGTTTATTGCTGGTCAAATAGCTCCCTTTACAGTGAAACTGCAGGACTATGAGAACCGCATTCAGACACTTGAAAACTTGATGGCCAGTTTATCTAACCAGACACTAGAAATTAAGAATATTGTGGACTCAAACAAGAACTTGCAAGAAGCAATAGTTAAAGATAATTTGAACCTGAATGCGAAGTTGGAAAATATGGAGAATATTCATAAGGGGAAAAATTTAAGATTTGTCAACTTCCCACAACTTCCTCTTGTATCCCCCAAAGAGATATATAAAAGATACATGAAAGAAGTGTAGCTCGGATGTTTTATATACCTTATAAAATGAGAGAAGATCCTAGAAGTAGTAGCTTAAAAGTAGTAACATCAGAGGAGGAGGGGGATAAAGAAAAAACAGTATCTGAGTTGGATGTATCAGCGTTGTTAGAAACCTCTGATTCAGTGCAGGCCAAACCGGCCACAATGATCGTTATGTTTGCATTAGAACCTGATAGGGATTGGGTCCTAAAATTGTATTTCAAAAATAGACTACAGAAGTTTTTAAATATGCAGATTAGAATCTTTCCAGATGTTGCGAAAGCAACACAAAAGAAGAGAAGGCAATTTTTGTTGCTTAAACCTTTGGCACTACAAATCGGGGCATCTTTCCGGTTACAATTTCCTTGACGTTGTTTACTTACTTATAGGGGAACAAAATACATGTTTTTTATGCTATCACAATTGACACAATTTCTGTGTAAAAAGAAAGAGGAGTTGGGTAATATACGTAGGAGTGATACAGTTTGGCTTTCAAGAATCTCCAAGACGAGGCTGTGTATATCCCTCACAAAAGGGGAAGTGCCCAACTGCTAGCAGTAGTAAACGATTTTCCTAAATTTTATTTGATGTAATTTGCTTAAGAGTATTGGACTCCCTCTGAGTTTAGGACTTAAATTTGAAGTTGTAAAGCTATATAAATTCTTGTAAGATTTGTATTTCTTTGTTCTTTCATTATGCTAATCGACTTCAATATTCTGTATCAAGTAATTATTATACTTCATGTAATATTAAATAATGCATAAATAGAAAAAAAAAAAGACTGGTATAGTATGTGGTAAAAATGTATGATAAAATGATGAGCACACAAAAACCTGAATGCCAAATCTTTTGATTTAAGTGTTAACCCTCATAAATGAGCAAGGCATAGGCTCAGAAAGCACTTTGTAAACTGTTCACTTATATTAATGCAACTTTTTGTTATTGCGAAGTGTAACATAAATGCCCGCTCAGCGTGTTTAATCCCGGGGTTGAACATAAGAACGTGCCATACTGGGTCAGACCAAGGGTCCATCAAGCCCAGCATCCTGTCTCCAACAGTGGCCAATCCAAGTCACAAGAACCTGGCAATAAAGTTACAGATGCCACTTATTTTTAAACATAATACACTTAAAGAGATACTTATCCTTTGAAGGAACGCAAGAGCCTTAGATGTATCAGTTCTGCGATGCCCGATACAGTGTGTGTTTCGAGGTCTTCGTCAGGAGCTGTTCATTTTACTAAAAAGGAAAACAGATAACATGTAAATAGTAACCAAATGGAATTATAATACATTTTCCTTTTGAACGATACATACGTGTCTAAGTGAGAGGTCTTTTCTTGCTGCTACAATATGGCTACGGCGTTTCAGCAAGGATTCGCCATTTTGAAACTGACGTTTTTAAAGAGTACACCTGACTCATGTGCTGACCAATCAGGGCTAAGATTGTATATAACCAATGAAAGTCCGAAGTGAAGCGCTTTACATTAATGACATCCACTCCACTCCAGCCTTGTAGAGATTCTGTGGATAATTTAAAAATCCATCTCTATTCTTTTATAATTGAGTAACAGCGAGGGTCTCCACCGCAATTATGTGAAGTCATGTTTAACAATGGGTGCTTCTATGTTTTTTGTGTTCAGCTGGCTTCTATGTTCTCTCAACTGCGTTCTTATTGGTCTAGAGGTATGACCTACATAAAGAAGGGGACAGTCACGTTGAATAACATACACCACATTGTCCAAATTACAGTCGGAACCAAACTTCTTCTTATAGATGATACCAGTGGTTGGATGTTGCCAACTTGTTTTTCAGCATTTTAATATCTGGAAATCCAAGGTAAGCATGGCGAATTTATTCTTGACCACTGAAAAAAACATTTGTTCTTGTTAAAAAACTGCTTTAAAAAGGAGAATGGCATGTGAGTGAAAATAGCACATTTCTACTGAAATGATTTTCCTAACTTCCAATTCTCTTCATCTCTGGGCTGTATCAGGATGTTGCCACTGTTGGCAGATAGCAGCAGCCAGAGATGTGAGCGTGAGAGCAGATGCAATATGGAAATGATGTCTGGGCAAGCAGTCCCCACGGATTCATATTTGTGCAAATGAAATGATACTGTATAAATAGAAAATGAGGTTAGGAGATGGTACAAAGGAGATGAGGAAGTGTCTCAATATGATAATAAGGGGGCCCTGCCTGCTATCTTTTGCAGTTGGGTTTTCCCACTAACTGTAATGTTAAACTTTCCCTTTTATAAATATTGTACATTTTGTAGGTGAAATATTTCACGCTACATGGTGTCCCAGAGGGGCAGTAGTATAAAATGTTATCAGAATGTATGCACAGATGTTGTAAGACTCTTTCTGTGAGGGTCCTTTTTCCTGTTGAGTGGTTTGGTAGTGCTTTCGTTTTCACAGTAGAGTGAATGTGAGTTCAAAACATTGCTCCTTTTATAGCAGCAGCCCTAATGGCCTGTTTCTTGGATATGAGTTTGGCACAATATTAGCCATATTTAATCTTAATAGGATTTTTTTTCTCTCTCTTCTTTTTCATTCACATTCTCATATAGCTGCCTGTGAGAGTGACCGAGCAAATCACCCAAGCTGGAGCATAAAACCACACTGACTCCAGCCTTTCTCTAATACAATTTCAACTTTTATTAACATACACGGCTCTTTAACCCAATAGTAGACTGCCTTACCTCAGGATGGTGTCCATACCAGAGCTCCTTGCACCTGGAGACGCAAGGGCCTCCTGATCCCAGCTGGGCTCACAATCCCTCTGTGTGATTTAAGGTGGACCAGGCATCTAGCCTGGTCCTGCACATGCAAAAAGGGGGAAAACAGGTTATTTCATCACACTGCCCTTTTAACTCTGTCAATCCATCCAATGTCGTTCTGCCACGCACACCATCTTCTGATTTCCCATAAACATCTATTCCAAAAGGATGGGCTCCTCTTTAACCAGCGTGGAACCAGGATGCTACAACTAACCCTTTAAAAGTAGCTTTTGAACTAGAATATCGGGGAAAGCCAATAGTCGCTCAGCAGCACATTGTTCAGAGGGAGATATCTTCAAAGAACACTAAAAATACAGGGAAGTTAGAGCATCCTCATACAGAGATTCCAATAAAAGCATATGCAGCCCATTTACCAATAAATAAAGAACAGATTGAGTTGAAAGATTCCAAATTACCCCGTAAAATGCTAAAAAAAATTGTATATTTAAATAAAAAATGTACCTTTAAATGTCTATGGTAATGCCAGAAATCTAAAAACTAAGACTGAAGAATTAGAATGTATAACACTAAAAGAAAATGTAGACTTAATTGGCATCTCAGAGACCTGGTAGAAGAAGGATAACCAATGGAAACATGCTATACACTAGGATATTAATTATATCACAGTGATGAGTTGGATTAACTTAATGGGGAGGGGTGGGGGTGAATCACTCAGGAGTGGCCACAGGTTGGGAAACAGCCAGGAGTACAAAGTAAGGCCAAAGAGAATATCATAATACCTCTGTATTGTTCCATGGTGAGATTGCATTTGGCACACTGTGTACAATTCTGGTTGCAACATCTCAAAAAAAGATAGCTGAACCGGAAAAGGTACAGAGAAGGGCGACCAATATGATAAAGGGGATGGAATGGCTCCCATATGAGGAAAGTTTAAAGAGGTTAGGACTTTTCAGCTTGGAGAAGAGATGGCTGAGGGGGGATATGATAAAGGTCTATAAAATCATGACTACAATAGATTGGGTAAATACAATGGTTACTTACTCTTTCAAATAATTCAGAAACTGGGGGTACTCCATGAAGTGAGTAAGAAGCACATTTAAAACAAATCGGAGAAAATTATTTTTTACTCAACACACAATTAAGCTCTGGAATTCATTGCCAGAGGATGTGATAAAGGCAGCTAACATAGCTGGGTTTAAAAAAAGGTTTGAATAAGTTCCTGGAAGAAAAATCCATAAATCATTATTAAGGAGGACTTGGGGAAAGTCACTACTTATTTATTTTATTTATTTCTTTATAAAATTTATTAATCACTTTCCAATCTATATAAATAAAAATGTTAAATAGTTTGGACAAAATCGCTAATCTCAGAAACCACTAAACCGATTGCTTTCAAATTTGGACACAACCTTCATTTCACATACAGGAAGGTTCTTCTGTACTTACATTACAGATATGTCACACCTGTGACAGGTAAAATAGGTTTAAATTTTTTTTCTAGAAAACAGCGACATCTGCTGGACGTAAGCGCCATCTGTTACACCTTACACTAACACACGCTACACGAATCATTTCGCCAGTCCAGGTCCATGTTTCACTTCCATTTGAACACATTTGTGCACTTTTTTCGCCAGAAGATAACTATTTCCTTTACAGATAAAATACACCCACCATCCTCCTCATGCCCCCCCCCCCCCACACACATGCCAAATTGATTTACTTCCCACAGCCTCCCAACACATACAAAACCACCCTCTTCATACCCCCCACACACATGCCAAATTTATTTACTTCCCAGGCCCTCACAACACACACAAAACCTGACAGAAGTCCGGGAGGCTCCAGCGGGGGGCCAGGACCGGTCCGGGACACATCTCCTGCACTACGGCCGTCGGCTGCCAGCAATCAACATGGCGCCAACGGCCCTTTCCTTTACTATGCCACTCGGGGACACCAATGGTGGCAGTAGCCCATGTGACATAGTAAGGGCGAGGGCCCCTCGGCGCCATTTTCAGGACTGGCAGCCGGCGGACCTTTGCCCTTACTATATCAGAGGACCTACCGCTGCCATTGCTCCAAATCACTGACATAGTAAGGGCAAAGGGCCGTCGGAACCCGTTTCAGTGCTCGCAGCCGACGGACCAACGCCAATACATCACTCCTGGACCGCTCCTGAACACCCGCTCCACCAACTGACATTTTTATCAGGTCTCGGGGGGTCTGGAGGGTGGGGGGTGGTGATGAATTTATTGCGAACATCTTGGGGAGGGGTCACGAGGGGGAGCAGGTTTCATCATTCAGCAACTCTGGGGGGGGGCAGGGGGGTGAGCTGTTTTTCGCAGGGCTGGGGGAGGGGGGGCAGGAGAGTGTGGGGTGGTGAGTTTAAGAGAACTTTTCTCATAGGGTTGTTTTTTGGGGGAAGGGGGAGGTTCACACACAAATACATACACTAAACTTGCACGATCTCGGGAACGCACCAAAATAGCCCTCCCCAGACCACAAAATAAATTTGGAAGTGCAAATTTGGTTAGGCACTCCCCTATTTGGCTACATAACGCGCACAGACGCCCAGGGACAGACCACAGGTAGCACCAACAATTTTAATTTCCCAGGTCTTGGGAGGGGGCAGGAGGGTGGGGGGTTATTATTTGATTTAAAGGGTTGGGATTGGGGGGGTTTGGGGTGGGGGGTTCCCACAGAAAAAGAAAGACAAAGGTTTTCTGATCTGAAGGGTAGGCAGTAGGCGGAGGGAGGTGAAGTGAAGGGAGGGAGAATGAGGGGGGAGGTGAGTGCAAGGGGAGAGAGTTGGAGTGGGGACAGGGGAGGGAAGGGGGGTGAGTGACCAAGGGGGAGGAGGATGAGTGACTGAGGTAAATGAGCAAGGGGAAGGGGGAGGGAGGGTAAAGAACCTGACTCTGCCACTGCAACGCGTAGCCGGGTACTGCTAGTTTTTGTAATAAAAAATGTCCAAAGCGATGTACATATTTCACAAAAAAAATTTGCAAATATTAAAATATTAAAACAAATAAAATAACATTTCAAAAATTGCTATCCCACTGTAGCAACCCAAGAGACTGCCCACCTCCAACCCCTCAAAGCAATTCCAGGTTTAATTCGGGTGACCCATGTAATTCGGGTGACCCATATACATCTATCTGGTCTTATACACTGACATCTCTAATCCCTTTAGCCTGAATAGCTTTCCCAGAATTTAGTTCGGAAGCTGTGTCTTCATCAGCTAGGTTTTTATTTTGCGCTAAAATCTCATCAGGTTTGTTTCTTCCCTAGCCTTCAATGGGAGATTATTCCATAGTTTGAACAGACATGGAAAAGGACCGGTTTTGAAGTCTTACATGATGAAAGGGAAAGTGCAACTAGGAGTATATGACTCTCGCTGAGCATTTCCAGGAAGTCTTATTCTGCAAATGAGAAGGACTTTGTCCTTGAAGGATCTAAAATGCAAGGACCAAGATTTTAAATTTACATCTCAATTTCACAGGCAGCTAATGCAATTTCACCAATATTTATCCCTGCGCATTGGCAGCATGGGATCTATCTACTGCTTGGATCCTGCTAGGAACTTGTGAATTGGATTGGCCACTATTAGAAACAGGATACTGGGTTTGATGGACTTTCGGTCTAACCTACTATGGCAATTCTTATGTCTTTATGTTCATAGGAGTGTGCAGAATTATTTTTCTTTTGTTTGTTTTCATTTTATTTATGTTTCATTGGTGGAGGGTTTTTGTTTCATTTGTTCTTAAAATTTTTTGTTTTGTTGTAGTTTACACTATTTTACAATAGTGTGCACTAAAACATTAAAAAAGCTAGCTTTGCCACTCCCCACTGCTGCCAAACTGTGTTGCCATCATTTCCTAAAAGACTCCTTCGGCCCTCTCCCCATCCTCCCAGACAGGTAGACCCCCCTCCCCCCAGATCCCCCCTCCAGCTTACCATCAAGTACAGTGATCCACAGGGAGCAAGAGTGATCCCCCCCATCACTCCTATCCCATAAGTGCTGTATTCCAAAATAGTGCTGGCTGAGCCAAGGGCAGTGCCATTTTGAAGAGCTATTATAGTCCATTTTGGAATATGGCACAGAAAGAGAAGGAGGAACTGAGGATCATTCCTTCCCACTTTGGACCCCTATGATTGTGGTAAGCTGGATGGTACTGGGGGGGATGCGGAGAGGGCCTGAGGGCTTTTACAAAATTTTGTTGAGGTTTCAGGGTGAAACCTTTGAAAAAGCATAAAGAACTACTACAAAAGTACAGAATTTGCTATAGGTGTTGCTCTTCATCTAATCACATGGCAAAGAATTGTAAAGAAACCATCAAATGCACAGAGTACACCAGTGACCAACATATCAGTGCTCTACACCCTGCCAAGATAAAATCCAAGCCTCCGGAAACCCCAGTCTCTTAGTCAAGCCATAGTGGGGAAAAGGAGTCAGAGCAAGTACCAGAACCTAATATTACTCCAAAATGCATGTGGAGGAGGTCACAGCGGAAGATCCTGCACCAAGATAAGCTTAGCCAACTCGAGAAAGCCATCAAAATATATCATCATAGATGAGCAAAGCAATAAGTCTTTTGTGAGATAAGCATTTGACTTGTTTAACATCCATGATAATTAATCTCCCTAAAGTCTCAAAACCTGTGCAGGGGTTGCACGAGTGATAGGGAAAAGAGCGAGTGGATATGTCATAGAAACAATAGATAGCAGCAACAAGTCAAATTTACCCATGCTCATCAAATGTCACCAGATAAGCAACAACAGGAATGAAATTCCCACCCCACAAGTTGCTCAACACTGTACTCTTTTAAAACCTATAAACTTCAACCTTTGAATCCTCAAGCCTCAGCCTAGCCTATGCCCTGGCAATGGGACCCAGACTCAGGCCTGAGCCCAAGCTCACAGCATTGGATTTGAGCCTAGGCATTGGCAACTGGGACACAATCTTGGGCCAGGCCCCATCATTGTGCCTTAGCCTAGGCCAAAGCCCAGGCCTCAGTGATGGGCCCTGATGTTGGACCCAGGCCCATGCCTGGGCCTTGGCGAACAGGCCCTGGCCTCAGCCCTGACCCCTGCATTGGGTCTTGACTTAGACTCAAGCCCAGGCTTTGGCATTGGGCCTGGGCTTTGGTGACTGGTACCCTGGACTTGGGCCGGGTCTTAATGATGGACCTGGCCTTGGGCAGGGTCCCAAGAATGGAACTAGGCCGAGGCATTGTCCCACTGGAGGTCCATTTTTTGGGGGGCTTTTTGTGAATGAATATGAATTTACAGGAACATTTTTATGTATTTTCATTCAAGGCCTATTTTTTGTTTATATCATTCAAAAAAGCCAAAAAGAGCCTCGTTCATTATGTTTTTCAAATTGGTTCAAAATGAATGCACATCTCTAGTATATTTCTTGAGTGCCAGAGTCACCATCTTCTGATATAAAAAGATGTGTCATCGGCTGCAAATTCATCCCTGCTTCACCTCCACACAGCATCCCCCGACACATAGTCAAATGGAAATGGAGCAGGAAAATCAAGTCTTACAGCAATATCTCCACTGCTTCATTTATTATCATCAGGATAACTAGACTCAATTATTATGCCTGATTTGCCTACTAGAAAAAGGAATATACCTCTACTCACTAGACTTTGTTTTAAGCCAATTATGGGTTTCTCCTAGACTTTTTCCCTCTTTCCTGTAGGTATTTTTGGTCATGCACTGAAAACCCTGACTCAGGAACTACAACATATTTAGGGCTGGATTTTCTTTCTTCGCACCGGTTTGTGAATCCCGGCGCTAACAGGGGGCAGGGGTGCGAAGCGGGGGGGGGCGGGCCTGCGAAAGCCGGCAGCGATCGACCACCGCGGTGCTATCGCTGCCGGCTTTTGCACCCAATAGCGCCATCGTAAAAGGTGGAGCTATTGGGCGCGCTACTGGCGGCAATAAGGGGCTTTACCTTTTCGCCGTCAGCAAAGTTTCCGCGGCGCCCGCCCCGATGCCGCCCCAACTCCTCCTCTTACGGTGCTGATGCCGCCCCGACTCCGCCCCGATCTAGGTATCGCATGCGATATGCTTACAAAATGACCCCCTTAGGATGTTAAAAGGGCAATTAGAGAAAATGAAGGCAGTTTACAAATGACAAAGGCAAAAAGATACAGCATTCACAGTAAGCCATAAAGCATGGTTATCTGCAAAACCCCTGAGAAGTGACTGACCCTATTCCAGGCTAGACCACCAATTCCTAGTCAGAGATGATGAAGAAAGTACATATATGCACCAATGTGTTTTTCATGCAAAACACATGGCACTAAAAATACGCTTTTCTTCCTGTTTCTTTATGTTGTCATTATTGATGGCACCTACTTATATAAATGCTGCACTGGCACCTAAACAGAGATTTCCATCACTATCATGAAAACCATAAAATGCCTATTGAATTCCTGTCCTCCTCTTCCCTGTCCCTGCCAATCTGTTAATTTTAGAGCAAGACCAAAAGTTTCCAGGTATGCTGACAATTTAAAATCTGGTAGGATATACAGGAACAGTGTCTGAAGGGGATTTCCTCCAAACATCTTCGTTAATAGAAAACAGCTGCAGGCTTTTCATGTGGATAAATATGAACTTCTGTCTGTAACTATAAAATGTTAACATGGTTCATGCCCAAAACAGATATAAAAAAAAAGACCTTTGGTGGAGCAGATGCTCAAAAGTTGGCCATTTTCCTAAATTAGCTGGCCAGATGTATGTGACTACCTTAAACACGATATTCAGCGGCATGGCTAAGCTTAAGGCAGGTCTAACTTATGCGGCTAAGACTGAAAATCACTAGTTAGCTGGATAGCTTCAAGGCTAAGTAGCTCTGCCCTAATCCATCAACTATACACCCACATCCTATGCGGCTAAAAAGTTAGCCATATAAATGACTTATGCAGACAAATGGCGCTATTGAATGTAAGTGCATATTCAGCGGCCCGTTTTGGCATTTAATACATTAAATGCCAAAATTTGGCACCTAACATGTGATAAAATCATATTAACATGCATTATCAGTAACGCTCAAGCAAGCATTACTAATAACACTTAAAAATTGTGAACAACATAAAGAAATGTTAATGAGCTCCATTGCACAGCAAATACCTGCGGAGCAGCTCATTAATATGAAAGGGGCCTAACGTGGATTGCGATAAACATCGCAATCCAAAATAAAGCTCTGAAAGTTAACTGCACTTCAAAATGATATCGGGTCTGTGTGTACTCGATCTCTAAAGGGGCAGCGTTTTGGATTTCATTATGTTCCTTTCAAAGTAATTGGTAGGTAGGTGTCTGCCCTTCCAAGGAAGCTCCCCAAGCTCTGCAGACCCTTCTAGACCCCTCTCCTTACCCAAGGATAGCCTCAGGTCTACTGAGAAGGAATGATACACAATCATACCTGTCTTGCAGACACCAAAAGTCAAAATGGCACCTGCTGTCCTCATGTGTGGGATGAAAGGAATATTATATTCTGAATATTAGTGCTGGTGAGGCAACAGTGTCTGGAATTACAGGCAGGCGTTCATTTCAGACGGCACCGGGCAAGTGAACAGAAAAGCAGAAAAAACTGCTTTTCTGTACACCCTCCGACTCAATATCATAGCGATATTAAGTCGGAGGCCCCAAAAATAAAAAAATTAAAAAACTTCTTTTGAAAAAAAAAAAAAAAATCTGCCCGCGGCCCGCGGGTTGGAAAATGGATGCTCAATTTTGCCAGCGTCCATTTTCCGAACCCGTGGCTGTCAGCGGGTTCGATAACCGACACCAGTAAAAATTAAGCTGACAGACGCCGCTTCCGCCAATAAGGAGGCGCTAGGGAAGTGCTAGTGTCTCTAGCGCCTCCTTATTAGCGCCGGCACTAATTTAAATACTGAATCGCACGCTTCGGAGCACCGGCTCTCCCGCACGCTTATATGCCGGAAGAGCAATGACATCATCAGGGTGAGCCACAGGAAGTCCAGAGTGCTGGGCCTCTAAAACCAGGAAGTGAAGAGAGGCTAAAGCAAGCAAGAAGCAGACAAGGAGCTGATGCCAGAAATTATGCCAGAACTCTCACAGGTGCTACGAGTCCGAGACTGGCGGTATGTTACAAACCTGATTTATGTGCAGAAGTCAGTATATTTTAAAACATGCATGCATAATTGAAATTACCAGTTTTACCAATTACTTCACCATTTCACCCAGTCCTTTTCCAGGTTATCAACACCCTCCTGGTTCTTCATCCTGAACTCTCTTCAGTTCATCTAGACCTCCTAGACAGTCAATAGTACATAATACACAAGTCTGATATCAATTATGCAAGATAATTAGCAGGTATAAAATTATGCAACTTAACAAATGAACACATATACGTTTCTTACAAAACGGCAACTTTCGTGTGTAACTGTTGGCCCCGCCCCAAAACACCCCTAGACAGCCCCTATGTTTCACATGTAGGTGTGCGTGTGAAATGTTAAGTATGTGCCTTCTTTCAATGTTATAAAATAGTAATTATGCAGGAGCAGGCTGCTTATATGCATATATGTCAATTTTTATGCACATAACTTTGAAAACTCACCCCATATTTTATTTTAAAAAATATGTGCATAAGTCCATTTGCATAAGTTGCACTGACCTAGGAGTGAGTGTAACTATATGTAAATTCATCTGTGTGGGTAAATGCTGGCTACTCTATCTGCACAGCTATAAAATTACACTTCCCGAGGGCAGTTGTAATTTGCACAGGAGTTACCTGGGTAAATCCTCACAGGTGAAAATCACCCTACCCTCTGTGAATAAAAGTGCGCAGACCGGGGAAGAGCAGGGGAAAGTCCACAAGGGGATTGGGACTTCATTTTGAAATCCCCCATGCACACTTACTCGTTTTGTACTTTGCATCTGTAATAAAGTAGGCACAGAGTCTGCGGACACCTTTGTGCCTGCGATGCTTGCCAGCCCCAAATTATCAAGGGAGGCTCCAGGACTAAAGGTGCAGGAGGCTGAGTTACTGCATCACAAACCACAGAGCAGAAAGTTGACAAGGAGGAAGAACGTGAAGGTTCACTGATTAAGAAGAACTTGTTTCATCATAGGAACATTTAGACTGAAGAATGCTAAATATCACTGCATGCTATGTCACTTATTTTACTAAATCGTCTACTGTCTGGTTATTTTAGGGATACTTAATAAAGATCTTGAAAATTCCAACTGAATCTCTTCCTCCAACATCCAGCTTCTATTATCTCTAGCCTTTTAATAAAAAGGTGGGTGGGGGGAGAATGAGATCTTGGTTACCCCTGCTTTTGTTTCATAGCATGGACTTACCTGCCATCCTGGAGAAATCTGAGGACAAGATGGCCACTTTTGCTATTGTGATTTGACCTTGTGCTAGATCTAGATGGACATCCGGTCTTCAGGATGTTGGCTGTTTTTTTTTTTTCTTTCAGTATAAAGGTGCTTTGTTTATTAATTCTCAAATAAGAATTTTTTCCAGACATTACAAAAGTAATACAAAGGGAAAAAGAGCTGTTTTTTGCAATTTGGATCCTTGGATCTAGCATATTAAAGATTGAGTCCTTCTTTTTAAAGCACTAATGTAAGTAAAGTATGTGCTGAACTATATCAAGGTGTCCATTTCATTTTCTATAAACCCTTACAATTGTCTTTCCTTTTCTTTGATAAAGTTCTTCAGGCTCTGCCTTCAGCTCTCCCTTCCTCCCCATTGCTATCATCAGCTTAATTTTCAGAGAGAAGATACTATGCCAGCCACTGTTTGCTTGGTTTATGTTATTTCTCCCATGTCTAATTTATTTATTTATGCGAATGTGGACGTGTGTCTTGGATGCGCGTCCATAACCCCCGATGCAAAACAGGAATGAGCGCGTCCAAAACGCGCTTCCAATTGAGCGCGTAGCTCATAGCACTCATTACATGCAAAATTGATGTTGATGAGGCTATTAGCTGTTATTCCTGATGCAAAAATAAATGTGCGCCCGACGCACATATTTTTACTCTCAAAAATTAACGCCTGCCCTGCAGCAGGCGTTAATTCTTGAGGATCCCTAAAAGTTTACGCTCAAATTTTAAAGCCCTGCGTGTGTAAAAATCAGAGGTTACACATGTGGCCGAGCCCAGCGAACAGCGTGCACATTTTGGAAAGGGCCCAGCTACACTTGTAACCCCTATTATGCACAGAAGTGCCAAGCCAAGAAACAGGGGCGAACCGGGGCAGCGCCATTAGACGCTGTCCCGGGTAAGCACGTGCCAGCAGCCAGCCAGCACACGGAAGATACTTCTGCTCTGGAGGAGCAGTAAGTATTTAAAGAAAAAATTTGGGATAAATAGGGTTAGGTTAGGGGTCGGGAAGGAGAGGGGAAGAGGAAGGAAGGATAGGGTTAGGGTTAGGGTTAGGAAAATTTCCTTCCAGTCCGCTCCATAATTGGGAGGGAACTGGGAATCGGCCAATCAGGTCACTGCGCTTAGGTTGTAAAATTCCCCCCCCCCGTGTGTGCGAGTTGTGGGCTGCCTGCACATGCGTGAGCGGATGTTAAAATCTGGCACACATGTGCATGCAGACATCACATTTTATAACATGTGCGCACTGATGAACCCATGTTACAAAATGACGGCGTTCATGTGCGTGCGCCGGGAGCCATGCACACATGGACATGCATGGCGAGCGGATTTTACAACCTTCACGCAGCGATGCAATCAGTCTGTTCCCAGTTCCCGCCCAGTCCACTCCAATTAAGGATCCCTACCTATTTTCCTAACCCGCTGGGCGCCTGATGCCAAGGAGGCGCTAGGGATGCAAAGTTTTCCCTAGCGCCTCCTTTTTACCACAGCAGCCAATTTAAATATTAAATCAGGCACCCAGGAGAGGTGGATTGGTGCACATTAAGAGAGTGTGCGCTCAATCATGAGCAACCGTTTAACATGTGCCGATTTTGCATCGGCCCAATGATGTATAAAATGCAAAAACAATATTCAGTACATACAGTAAGAAAATGCCCCCCATAAAAATAGTTCAGAAGTGGATGAAATATAAATCTTGCCAGCTCATCTGACCCAATCACTAAAAAACCTGTTCATACAACCAGAACACAAGACAGCTACTCTCTATCAAGCCTCCAGTGGTATTGAATTCTGTCATGTTAGTGCAAAACAACCGAGCATATATCAATGAATTAAAGCTAATTTATGGTAGAAGGAGCCAGAATCTCCAATAGAATTGGACTAGCTGACTTCAGTGACTCACACTAGCAAATCTGCAAGGTATTTTGAGGTTCCAAATTGCAAGCATTTTAATACAGTACAAATAATTTTACATTATAATCTAAAATGTATTGGTAGTCAATACAGCGTCTTCAGAACTGGCATAATATTCCCTACTTTTCCTGCCCACCAATCTGGAAGCTGTGCTAAAAGGAACTGTAGTAGCTTAAGGTTCCCAAGCAGAATATCCTGATATAGATTAATCCAATTAGCTATGCAAGAATGCATAATAGTAGGCATGTTTCTCCTTTCCAGAAAAGAATGAAGGTAATGGAATTGTCCTAAATGCATCTTGCCATACCAGAGGATGTTTATAATGTCCCTACTGTTTAGACTTAGATTCTCCCCTACTGTGTGGACTTGATAAAGAATTAGCGATACTTCATGAAGTTAATAGATAGCACATTCAAAACAAATTGGAGAAAATTCTTTTCTAATATGTTATATACGTTACAAAATGGCTGTGCCAACACGTGCCACTGTATGTAAGTAAATGTGCAAATACATGCTGCTTTGAAAGTTACCATCTTACTGGTTGATTTTAAAAACCCTATGTGCACCGAAGCTGGGAGATATGTACATGACTTGGTGTGGCACGCACTTTGCGGATTTTAAAACATGCATGGGTATGTGCATATCTTCCGCTGTGCGCACAAATCATAAAAAGAAAAAAGGGATGGGGTCTGGGCAGGGCAGGAGTGGGGAATGGGCAGGTCATGAGTGGGCTGAGTTTGTAAAATGAAATCAGCACATAAGTATGCACACAAGCATGTGCTGGGGTCCCCTACCACGTAACTTTACTTCTGCTAAGGAGAGCGTGTCAGTCATGTAACTCAAACCTTTTATTTTATGACTTAAATGTCATCTATGGCAGAAGTAAAGTTATGCAGCAGGGGACCTCAGCATATGCCGGGGCATGTATAAACAAGTTTGCTTACCGTAAACGGTGTTTTCCATAGATAGCAGGATGAATTAGCCATGCTTTCCGGGAGCACCCCCTGGTGGCTCGCGGCAGGAACTTCTAGCAGCAGTAAAGCTTTGCTGCTGCACGCCTGCGCGGTGCCTTCCTGCGCAGTCAAGGATCTCCTCTCAGTGCAAGAAAGAAGTGCAGGAGAATAGAGTGAGAAAATGGGAAGAAGTATAGACTGTCCAGGGAGGAGGGAGGGGACACATGGCTAATCCATCCTGCTATCTTCGGAAAACACCATTTACGGTAAGCAAACTTGCTTTTTTTCCGCAGATAAGCAGGCTAAATTACCCATGCTTTCTGGGAGTCCCCAGCTCAAGGTTTTGGAGCACAGGTTATTGGGTAGCGTAGTCATGGAAGCTAATCCTCCTTCCTTTGGTTACTCTGCTTTTTTTTTCTTTTTTTGTGCGGAGAAATCCATTAGGTCAGTGGACAATCCTATGTGTGAGTGGCATGACGTAATATTTCTTGTCCCATTAGGACGTCTGATCTAGCATGCTGCTGGAGGCAGAAATGGGAGGTGAAAGTGTGTAAGGACGACCAGGTCACTGCTTTGCAAATATCTTGAAGAGGAACCTATCGCAGGTGTGCTATGGAAGTAGCCACAGCTCTCAGCTTTGAAGACAAAGCTTCTGATTGACTCTTATAACAGAAGTGGATGCTTTAGGTCAACCAACTAGCCAATTTGTGTTTAGTCACCAGAAGTCCTGTGGCATTCGGGTTGTAAGAGAAAAAAAACGGCAAAGGCCTGGTAGGTGAATGAGTTTTCTGTTTGTAGTAAGCCAGGGCTCTCTTACAATCCAGCATTTGCAATAATGCTTCACTTTCCAAGCTATGTGGCTTCGGAAAAAAGGTTGGTAGTGGGATCGTCTGGTTGAGATGGAAAGCTGAAACAACTCTGGGAACGAAGGATGGATGCATTTGTAAGGTTATCTTGTCATGGCAGAATTGTAGGAAGGGGAAGTAATGTACTAGTGCTTGCAATTTGTCCACCCATCGAGCTCACATGATGGCTACGAGAAACAGCAACTTCCATGTCAGAAATGTCATCATGGCTGTCCCCATAGGTTCAAAGGAAGAAAGCATTAATGCTTCAAGGACTACGTTCACGGCAGATGGCATAACAGGGGGCTTGAGCCATAGGGCACCTTTCATAAAGTGAGTTATTAAGGGATGCATGGAGACAGAAACGCTGTGAATGGATGAAAAGTATGCCGCTATGGCACTAAGGTGTACCCTGATGGACAAGATATCCAGTCTAGATCGAAAAACTAAGTGGGGGTATTTAAGTAGCTACTTTGGTGAGGAGCGGAAGGGGTCCATGGACGCCATTATGCACCAGCGGTGGTAGCATGAACATTTGACAGCATAATCTTTCCTCATGGAGTGTTTCCTTGCTAAGATGAGGATATCTTGAATTTCATGAGCGATGGGAAGGTGATCTAATACCTCCCTTTTAATCTCCATGTTGTCAGGTGAAGGGAGTCTTGCACAGGATGTATCAGTGTACCTCCTTCCTGAGTTAAGAGGCTGACTCTGTTGCGAAGGGAAATTGGCAGTTGTATGGACAGGTGAACCAGGTAGGCATACCATGCCTGTCTGGACCACACCGGGACGATGAGGATGAGATCCGAGTTGTCCAAGATGCATTTCTGTACAACTTGTCCTAGCAGGGGAATTGGAGGGAATGCATAGAAGAGACTTCCCGACCAAGTTATCAGGAACGCATCTTCGGTGATTCATCTGTCACTCGGATAGAGAGAGCAAAACTCTGGTACTTTTGCATTGCATTCCATGGCAAAGAAATTCACTAGAGGTGTCCCCCAATGGCGAAAGATGTTGGAAGCTGCATCCTTGTTCAACTCCCACTCATGGGGAAGAAAGAGTCAGCTGAGCCAGTCGGTCTCTGAGTTCCATATGCTGGGGAGATAAGTGGCTTGAAGCTGTATCAAATGTGCTAGTGCCTATTCCAGTAGCAGTATGGATTCTCTGTACAAAGTCCTGGAACCAGACCTGCCTTCTTGGTTTCAGTAATACATGGCTACCTGGTTATCCGTGTACACCATGACCAATTTGTCTGCAAGTAGTTGTGAGAAGGTGCGGATGGCGTAGTGAATGGCTCGTAGTTCTAGAAGATTGATTTGAAACCTCCTCTCTAAAGGTGACCATAGGCCCTGTGTCTTCAGATGCAGTACGTGGGCACCCCATCCCTTCGTGTATGCATCTGTAGTCAGGATGATCTGATGAGGTAGGTGTTGAAAGGGGGCACCAGAGTGCAAAGTTTCCGTCTGCAGCCACCATCCCACATCCCTCGCCATCGAACACGTTAGCGTTACCTTACATGATGGGTGAAAACGCTGGGACCACTGGTACTTCAAGCCCCATTGGAGATGACGCATGTGGAGGCAGGCATGCGATATCACATATGTGGCTGCCGCCATGTGACCCAGCAGTGTTAGGACCTGGTGTGCAGTGGGTTGCACTAAACATCTCAGATTTCTTGCTAGGGTTTGAAATGTGGAGATTCTGTCCCCCGTGAGGAAGGCTTTGCAGAGTTGTGTGTTGATGAGCACACCTATAAATTATAGTGTCTGAGAAGGGTCGAGGTGAGACTTCTCAAGTTTACCTGGAAACCCAGGCTTTCCAGATAAGATAGAATTCAAATTTGAGGGGTACAAAGCAATTCTGGGCTTGAGACTACTAGTAGCCAATCGTCAAGGTAGGAGAAGACTTTTATGCCCTCCTTTCGAAGGTGGGCCACAGCTACCGCTAAACATTTGGTGAATACCCTGGGCACTGATGATAGGCCTAAAGGTAGAACCTGATATTGATAATGCTGTTTGCGAATTTTGAAGCATGGTCAACGCCAGGTTGAAGGGTGCATGGGGATATGAACATAAGCATCTTTGAGGTCCAGTGACCCAGTCTTTGGGTTGCAGGTAGGGCAAAATGCTCTTGAGAGAAGTCATTTTGAACTTTTTGAGAGCTCTCAGATCCAGAATAGGCCACAATAGAATAGAATCCGTGAGACTGTTGAGAACAGGGAACCATTTGTATCACTCTCTGTTCTAGGAGGAATTTGATTTCTTTTAAGAGGGGAATAGTATTACTCTCCCGTGCAGGGGAGGGGGCAGATGTGGTAATATGGGGGGTGTTCAGAAATTTAGATGGTAACCATTCTGGATGATGTTGAGAACCCAACGGTCGAATGTAATTTGACCCCATGCTGGCACAAACAAAGTAAAGCGTCCGCCTACTGCTTCTGGTAGCTGTGGTTTTTGATGGCAGCAGTTGGAGTTGGAGTTGGTTTGGGGGTGCGCTGGGCTCAGGCCCAGCCCCGTTGTTGTGCCTGCGGAGATTGAGCCCTCTGTGTAGTGTAAGAGGGAGGGCGGTATGGCGGGTACGGTCTGTAAGAACGTCGGGGATAGAAAGGTTTCCTGTAGTAGGAATAATAGTGCTTCGGGGTCGGCTGGTCTGGAAGTAATGTGAGTGATGACACTGCCACACTCTGCTCCTTAAGTTGTGTGACTGTTTCACGAAGCTTATCACCGAACAAGTTATCCCCCTTGCAGGGCAGATCGGCAAGTTTGTCATGGACATCCTCGTGGATCGCACTCACCCTCAGCCATGCTAAGCGCTGGGCTGCTATAGCGGCGGCGGAGGTTCGGGCCGAAAGGCCAAATCCTTCATAGATGGTGCATAAAAGGTGTTGTAGGCCCTCTTCTAGATCAATTACAGTCTGAAAGGATGACTAGATTCTGAAGGCTGACTTCCTCCGACTTCAGTTGCTGGAAGCACTCTTACAGATATTGAGTGATATAGAACTGGTGTTGCTGCACCTTGGCATTTAGCATGGAACCTTGGAACACCTTCTTGCCAAAATCATCCAGGTACCGATTGTCTTTGCTCGGTGGGGCATTAGAATAGAGTCTCATTTTCCTGGCTTTTTTCATAGCAGACTCCACCTCAGTCGAAGCGTGTGGTAACTGCACTGCAGGGTAGTGGGGAGATTTCCGCATTTGGAACTTTAGTTCCGTCTTCCATGACATGGTGGGTATAAAGAAAGGTATCTCCAGGCTTTATACATGATGGCATCTAAGACTGAATGGAAGGGTAGAGACATAGGTTCAGCTGGAATGTCAAAGATCTTTAGGAGGTCATGCACCTCTATACTTGGGACAGGTAGTTTCTTGGTCTCCAGATTTAAAACAGTGCCCACCTTCTCAACAAATCTGGAGAAGGAAAGCTCTTCCAGTGGCGATGTTGGTTCCTGTGGGTCCCTCAAGGGGGTCTGAGGGAATTCCCGTGGAAGAGCTCAGCAATGGTGGAGAGGGGCAATGCAGCTCCTTGTCATATGCAGTCCCTTGTGGACTAGGCTCTCTATCCAATGCTTCACTGTCTGAGTGTGGAAGAGAAGGAGGGGGTGAAATGGCTCAAACCCTCTCCAGAAATGCTTGAGAGGGAAACAAGGTTGTTGAGAAAAGACAACAAAATCAAATAAGTTTTGAAGGAGTCCTGTAATTTGTGACAAAGTCTGTGAGGCTATTCCCTGTTACATTTTGAGGAGTGTTTAGTTGTCTTCCTCTTCTTTGGGGTTGGGGAGGCTTCTAAGAGCCACCCATGTGAGGACTGTCTAGATGTGGAAGATATTCTATCTGTCCTCCGCCTTTGGTCACCATGCCGACCAGAGGTAGATGAAGAGAAGCAGTGTGAATGATGGGGTACTTCCTCTTCTGACTTCCTGGAATAATCCAGATCTAATAGAAGGAGTGGGAGCGTCAGAGGGGTCCTTGTGCTGGGGATTCCTTATGGCAGAATCTCTAGATGATTGTTCTTTGGGTTTTGATGAACCTTGTGACCTGGATTGACCACTGTTGAAAACAGGATACTGAACTTGAAAGACCCTCAGTCTGACCCAGTACGGCAAGTCTTATGTTCTTACTGAAGTTTAGGAAGTGTATAGATCTGATTGATTTCTGTATCTTTTTGTTTAAAAGTATGAGGTGTGTATTCAAAGCTATTGCATTTCACAATGGTTCGCTTGGAAGTTATATAAATAGACCACTGTTAAAAACAAAATAAAATGGTGCTGATGTAATTATGTGATGTGTGTATTTCTGAGGTATGAGCAAAGGGAGAGGGCAAAGACATCCCAACTGCCTACATTACATTGTGCAATCTCATCATTTTTTCCTATACTCGTTTACTGTATGTAACTACAGCTCTTGCAGAAGCTGCTTAACACATTTTCCTAACTCAGAAGAAGAATAAAACAACATTTTTACATAAGCTAAACCAAGGAAATTTCCAATAGCATGTCAGCAACTTCTAAATTTGCATCATGGTAGGGGATTTTCCATCGCATTCTAAAAGATTTGTAATAGCTTCATGTTTTGCTCTGACACAGACATAACAGACTCTGAGGCCCCTGGGACTGACTCAGTCTAAGACTATTGGAGCTCTATATTCAGAGGCACAGCACATAGCCAGTCCATGAGGATGACTTACTATTAATTTACAGAAAGTTTGCAAAGTCTGCTTTGCACACAAAAACTATTTGCCATTTTAGCACATGAAGCAGTCTTTGCGAAACCTTCCACCATCACAAATAGTAAACTTTTGCAGCAGTTTTATGCTTGTGAAATTTTATTTCAGTTAATAGCCATGAGTGACTGTGAAACAAAATTGTGCAAAGCAGCTCATTAATTCTAAGGGGGTAATTTTCAAAGGAGTTACGTGCATAAATGTAACTACTATTGTAGCATGTAAAGTGCACTTATGTGAATAAATCCTATGGACGATTCAATGGCATATATTGCAGCAATTTTCAAAAGCCCACTTACTCGAGTAAAGTGCATTTACATGCGTAAAACCCAGTTTTACGCATGTAAATGCTTTTTAAAATCAGACCCTTAGTGCATAGTAAGACTATCTGCAAAATTAGCTTTACAAAACAGATTCTGCCAATGAAAACAAACTACAGCTCATTGAGGTACAATTTTTGGGTGGTTTTTTTTGGCTAAATTTTTCATAGTAAAACTATACATGCTATTTTTCTACTAGGTATATTTGCATGTCAGTCCTGGAAGAAATATAGTATATGCCGCTTCATTCAGCTTAATATATTGGCCTCCAATAGGGGTGCCAGCTGGCTCCAGATTCTCAGGATAGGTTGATCCAATCCTAGTTTCACCTTTATGCAGGATCTTGTAGTTCTGATTTCCCTATTGCAGTTGCTAAGGAAAGCAAGACTACAGATCCCTGCATGCAGTGAGGTAAAACCAGGACTGGATCAACCTATCATGAAAACTAAGACTCATTTGAGAATCTTAGCCTCCAAGTTTGCAAAAGTGATTTTAGGAAGACTGAGGGAGAGACCAGCAAGCAGACTATTCCCTGCCTCCCAATTTAGAACAAAAAAAACACAAAAATAACATTTGTGTTGCAAATATTAAATACAGAACATAGATCAAGGGAGGCACTTGCTCATCAAATGGTACTTTTCTCAGTGAAGAAAGGGAAACAATTGAGTGCCTCAGGGATCTGTACTGAAATCAGTGCTTTTTTTTATATATTTATAAATGACCTAGAGATAGGAACAATGAGTGAGGTGATCAAATTTGCCAATGACACAAAAATTATTTAAGGTTGTTAAAATACAAGCAGACAGTGAGAAATTGCAAGAGGACCTTGTGAGGATGCAAGACTCTGTATCTAAAAGGCAGATGAAAATTCATGTGGACAAATGCAAAGTGATGCACAGAGGAAAAAGTAACCCATACTGTAGTTATACCATTTGGGTTCCATACTGAGAGTCACAACTCAGGAAAAGGATCTTGGTGTCATCTTGGACAATACTTTGAAATCCTTGGTTCAGTGTGCAGTGTGCCAAAAAAGCATGCAGAATGTTAGGAATTATTAGGTAAATTAGCTTGGCAGCCGTGTTAGTTCACTTGAATGCACAGAAATAAAGGTTAATACATTTTAAAAAATGGTATCACCTTATTTTTTTTTTTGTTTGTTTTTAGTTCCAATTTCATTATTAGGAGAGGACTGGAGAATAAAATGGAGAATATAATAATACTTCTGCTTTATTCCATGGTGCAACCGCATCTAGAGTACTGTTTGCAAATTCTGGTCACCGTATCTCAAAAAAGATATAGCGGAACTAGAAAAGATACAGACAAGGGCAACCAAATTGATAAAGGGGTTGGAATGGCTCCCCTATGAGGAAAAGCTAAAGAGGTTAGGGATCTTCAGCTGGAAGAAGAGACAGCTATGATAGAGGTCTATAAAGTCCTGAGTCGACTGAAATGGGTACATGCAAATAGGTTGTTTACGCTTTCAAAAATTACAAAGACTAAGGGACATGCCGTGAAATACTTAGTAAGTAGTACATTTAAAACAAATCAGAGAAAATATTTTTTCACTCAATGCATAATTAAGCTTTGGAATTCATTGACAGAGGATGTGGTAAAGGTGGTTAGTGCAGCTGGATTTAAAAAAGGTTTGGACAAGTTCCTGGAGGAGAAGTTAATAAAATTTTATTAACCAGATAGACTTGGAGAAAGACGCAGCTTATCCCTAGGCATTAGCAGCATGGGATCTACTATATGAGATCCTGCCAGGTGCTTCTGACCTGGATTGGCTGCTGTTGTAAACAGGATACTGAGCACGACGGACCTTTGGTCTTTATCTTATCTTTACTGGAAATTATAAGTTTCCTATACGCCGACGCTCTAGGCGGCATACAATTGAATATTCACAATTAAAACAAAATCTGACAAAGACCACAATACAAAGATAAAAGAACAGATACAAAATCAACCAGCAAGGAAATAAGAAAACTGGAACATAGTAAAAATATAATTATGAAAACCATTGACTAATCATAAAAAACAAGAGACTAAATGCTCAGTAGAATCTATATAGGTAGAAATCCCACATGTGTGTATTACCGTCCACCTGGACAAAATGGTCAGACAGATGATGAAATGCTAAGAGAAATCAGGGAAGCTAACCAATTTGACAGTGCAATAATAAAGGGAGATTTCAATTACCCCAATATTGACTGGGTAAATGTAAAATCAGGACATGCTAGAGACATAAAGTTCCTAGATGTCATAAATGACTGCTTTATGGAGCAATTGGTTCAGGAACCAACAAGAGAGGGAGCTATTTTAGATTTAATTCTTAATAGAATGCAGGATTTGATGAGAGAGGTAACGGTGGTGGGACCACTTGGTAATAGTGATCATAACATGATAAAATTTAAACTAATAACTAGAAGGGGGACAATAAATAAATCTACAGCTCTAACACTGTTATGAATCGCTCTGCCCGCGGGTTTCCCCGCGAGCAGGCTCCGTTGACTCACCCATGCTGATCTTCACCGACGCGGCAGGACACTGCTGTCGGCCTGCCCACGCGGCCCAGAGGCCGCCTGCGATCCTCTTCTACTCCGCGGTCGGAGCCGTGGCCCTCCTGCTTCTCTCTTCAGGGCTGGGAGTGCCCCCAGCGCTGATCCCATCTTCGCGGCTGGAGGCCGCAAAAGCCCCGGGCTGGAGTGGTGGTTGGAGCCGCCCCTGGGGCCTCCAACAGCAGCTGGAGCCGCTGCCGACATTGGGCCTGCGTCCCAGGCCAGCCCTGCCTCTTCTTACGCGACTTCGTCGGTGCAGGCCGCTGTCCACAGTCCTGCACAGCTTCCTGCTCTCTCCTAGGTGCGCGGCCGCGTCTTCCTTCTATATTTAAAGGGCCAGGCACAGGAAGTGTTTGGCCCCACCTTAGTGACTGTTTCCTGCTTCAGCCCTATAAAGGGCTGCTCCGTCTGTTGTTCCTGGCCTTGCATCATCGTGGAGTTTTCACTCTGGAGGCTCCTGCCTGCCAGAGCCTGTGTAAGGTCTTCTTGTCTCGTGGAGCTCCTTATCATGCTGTCTTCTCATCACACCATGTTATGTCTTCGTGCCTGAGGTCCTCGTCCAGGTGTCTTGATCCTCTACGTCCTGGTGTTCCTGCCTTCCGTGATGTTCCTTCCTACGTCTTGCCTTCAACGCTCTCGAGCCTTCTGGTCCGGTAGGCTGGGGGACCCTCAGATGCAGTACTCCTGAGTGGACTAGCCTGCTGGTGGACGGTTGTCCTGTGCTCCTGAGCCGTCAAGTCCTGGTTGTGTGTTCCTGTGCTGTCCCGCTCCCGTTGTGGTCTGTGACCAGCCTCTGGGGGCTGTGTAGGGCACGTACTGGGACAGGGTGGTCCGCGACTCAGTCCCGCGGGTGGCCTGAGTAGGGCGCCCCGAGAGACAATGCCAATGTCCATGCCTTGTGTTGTCTATGTGGATGTCAAGTGTCTTCGCCATGGATGCCGTTGCATCAACCCAAGTCTTCGTGCCATGTGATGCCGTCGCATCAATCTTCATGTCTACGTCTCAAGGTCTGTCTGCCCTCAACCTCAGGCTAGGCCTGCTGCTCCATGCTGCTCGCAGCAGGTCCGAAAGGGCCCGGAATGGTTGGAGGACCATTGAACTTCCATCATCCTCGGATGTTGGCCATGAGAGCTTGCCGGCCTGGTCGAGGGCAAGAATGTTCAGCCATGCGGAACCACCGTCAACCCTTGGCTCGGCCCAGAAGGTCTGGGTCGGGCTGAGGTCTATGGGCGCATGAAAACACAGAACACAACAAACACTACATTTTCAAATGGGAAACTTTGATAAAATGAGGAAAATAGTTAGAAAAAAAATGAAAGTTACAGCTGCAAAGGTTAAAAGTGTTCAACAGGCATGGACATTTTTAAAAAATACAATCCTAGATGTGCAGTTCAGATGTATTCCACACATTAAGAAAGATGGAAGGAAGGCAAAACAATTAGCAGCATGGTTAAATGGTGAGGTGAAAGAGGCTATTTTAGCCAAAAAAACATCCTTCAAAAATTGGAAGAAGGATCCATCTGAAGAAAAAAGGATAAAGCATAAGCATTGTCAAGTTAAGTGTAAAACATTGATAAGACAGGCGAAGAGAGAATTTGAAATGAAGTTTTTGGCCGTAGAGGCAAAATCTCATAATAGAAACTTTTTAAAATATATCCGAATTAAGAAACCTGTGAGGGAGTCTGTTGGACTGTTAGATGATCGAGGGGTTAAAGGGGTTCTTAAGGACGATAAGGCCATTGCAGAAAGACTAAATTAATTATTTGCTTCCGTGTTTACTAATGAGGATGTTGGGGAGATAACAGTTCTGGAGATGGTTTTCAAGGGTGATGAGTCAGACGAACTGAACCAAATCACTGTAAACCTGGAAGATGTAGAAGGCCATATTGACAAACTAAAGAGTAGCAAATCACCTGGATCAGATGGTATGCATCCTAGGGTACTGAAGGAACTAAAAAATGAAATTTCTGATCTATTAGTTAAAATTTGTAACCTATCATTAAAATCATCCATTGTACCTGAAGACTGGAGGGTGGCCAATGTAACCTCAATTTAAAAAAGGTTCCAGGGGCAATCCGGGAAACTATAGACCAGTGAGCCTGACTTCAGTGCCGGGAAAAATAGTGGAAACTATTCTAAAGATCAAACTCGTAGATCATATAGAAAGACATGGTTTAATGGAACACAATCAACATGGATTTACCCAAGGAAAGTCTTACCTAACAAATCTTCATTTTTTTGAAGGGGTTAATAAACATGTGGATAAGGGTGAACCAGTAGATGTAGTGTATTTGGATTTTCAGAAGGCATTTGACAAAGTCCCCCATGAGAGGCTTCTAAGAAAACTAAAAAGTCATGGGATAGGAGGTGATGTCCTTTCATGGATTACAAACTGGTTAAAAGACAGGAAAGAGAGAGTAGGATTAAATGGTCAATTTTCTCAGTGGAAAAGGGTAAACAGTGGAGTGCCTCAGGGATCTGTTTTTGGACCGGTGCTTTTCAATATATTTATTAATGATCTGGAAAGGAATACGAGTGAGATTATCAAATTTACGGATGATTCAAAATTATTCAGAGTAGTTAAATCACAAGCGGATTGCGATATATTACAGGAGGACCTTTCAAGACTGGAAGATTGGGCATCCAAATGGCAGTTGAAATTTAATGTGGACAACTGCAAGGTGTTGCATATAAGGAAAAATAACCCATGCTATAGTTACATAATGTTAGGTTCCATATTAGGAACTACCACTCAGGAAAAAGATCTAGGCATCATAGTGGACAATACTTTGAAATCCTCAGCTCAGTGTGCTGCAGCAATCAAAAAAGAAAACAGAATGTCAGGAATTATTAGGAAGGGAATGGTTAATAAAACGGGAAATGTCATAATGCCTCTGTATCGCTCCATGGTGAGACCGCACCATGAATACTGTGTACAATTCTGGTCGCCGCATCTCAAAAAAGATATAGTTGCGATGGAGAAGGCACAGAGAAGGGCAACCAAAATGATAAAGGGATGGAACAGCTCCCCTATGAGGAAAGGCTGAAGAAGTTAGGGCTGTTCAGCTTGGAGAAGAGACGGCTGAGGGGGGATATGATAGAGGTCTTTAATATCATGAGAGGTCTTCAACGAGTAGATGTGAATCGTTTATTTACACTTTCGAATAATAGAAGGACTAGAGACCATTCCATGAAGTTAGCATGTAGCACATTTAAGACTAATTGGAGAAAATTCTTTTTCTCTCAACGCATAATTAAGCTCTGGAATTTGTTGCCAGAGAATGTGGTTAGTGCAGTTAGTGTAGCTGGGTTCAAAAAAGGTTTGGATAAGTTCTTGGAGGAGAAGTCCATTAACTGTTATTAATCATAATGTGTGGAATACATATGGACTCCGCCTCTAGGATTGTATTTTTAAACAATGTCCAAGCCTGTTGAACACTTAGGGGCGGATTTTAAAAGGCGCGCGAATAGCCTACTTTTGTTTGCGCTCCAGGCGCAAACAAAAGTACGCTGGATTTTAGCAGATACGCGCGGAGCCGCGCGTATCTGCTAAAATCCTGGATCGGCACGCGCAAGGCTATGGATTTTGTATAGCCGGCGCGCGCCGAGCCGCGCAGCCTACCCCCGTTCCCTCCAAGGCCGCTCCAAAATCGGAGCTGCCTCGGAGGGAACTTTCCTTTGCCCTCCCCTCACCTTCCCCTCCCTTCCCCTACCTAACCCACCCGCCCGGCCCTGTCTAAACCCCCCCCTTACCTTTGTCGGGGGATTTACGCCTCCCAGAGGGAGGCGTAAATCCCCGCGCGCCAGCGGGCCTCCTGCGCGCCGGGCCGCGACCTGGGGGCGGGTACGGAGGGCGCGGCCACGCCCCCGGACCGCCCCGGGCCGTAGCCACGCCCCCGTACACGCCCCCAAAACGCTGCCGACACGCCCCCGAAACGCCGCGACGACCGGGCCCGCCCCCGACACGCCCCCCTCGGAGAACCCCGGGACTTACGCGAGTCCCGGGGCTCTGCGCGCGCCGGGAGGCCTATGTAAAATAGGCTTCCCGGCGCGCAGGGCCCTGCTCGCGTAAATCCGCCCGGTTTTGGGCGGATTTAGGCGAGCAGGGCTCTGAAAATCCGCCCCTTAACCTTTGCAGCTGCACCTTTCAGTTATTAAGGCCCCAAGTGCTAAGGGTGACTGTCCTGGCTGAGTGCTGTAGGTGCCAAAATAAACTCTAGAATCATTAGTTAGTGTCCCAAAATAAAGTATTTTCTGTTTAAACACTGGTGAAATATGGCACAACAAATTAATCTTCAGCACCCAGGATTCCTTTTGCCTTAGTCTTTCTTCTCTTTCTCTGTGCAGGAATATGTTGTATCAGGTCAAGGAAGTATCCACCCTCCAGGGCATCAAAAAGTGACATTCCCTGATGGACAAGAGCTCCTTATGTGGGCAGGAAAATCCTTCCAGTATGTGACAAAAAATGTTAACATTGTCCTTGGCACAAAGAGGCAATTTTTCTCTCTCCCCAGGTGTGAAGACGCTGGATGGGTGTCCCAAGTGATTGTTGGTTTCTTTTACTCACAGGGGCCAATGCAATAAATGAACATGGAAAACGGGCACCCAGTGTTCAGCGCCCGCTTTCATAACGCGTGCCCAGGCACCTCTCCTGGGTGAGTGATGCAATATGTAAATGAGGCATCTCACTGCCAAGAAGGCACTAGGGATAAATGTGCACCCCTAGTGCCTCCTTGGAGGTGGGTGCCCAGGAGAGGTGGCTATAGGTGGTTTAGGAAAATGGACGATCAGTTGTAGAGCCACCATGGGTTAGGAAAATGGACACTCGTTAATTGAGTATCCGTTTCCCTAACCTGACCACCGGCACTTTTTTTTTTTTAAACCTTTTGTTTCCTCCGACTTAATATTGCCACAATATTAAATCGTAAGATGTACAAAAAAGCAGTATTTTCTGCTTTTCTGCACACTTTTTGGGGCTGCTCAGAAATTAACTCCTGCTCTGGGAAGGCATTAATTTCTGAGCGTAAAAATGTGAGGGTCGGGCGCACATTTGTTTTTTTAGATTTGGGGAGAATAATTAATAGCCTCATCAACATGCATTTGCATGTGATGAATGCTATTAGTTTTGCGGGGGGGGGGGGGGGTCCTCATGTCCTGAGTCCAGGTGGTGACAGGCTCTAACAAGGTACCTACCACTAAAATTGGAAAAACCCAAAAAACAAAACCCAGAGGGAAAATCCCTACCAGAATGAATGAACTAGAAGAGGAATGCCCTCCCAACCCTGGGCCAGAAAAATCAACACAGAAAAATCTCTGCTGTGTATCTCCTAACTGCTAGCAGACCATAAGGGACTGCCTACTGATTTTCTGGAGAGGGCTGCTTAAAAAAAACCTCTGTGGGGGGAGGGCCATCCCAGACCCCTCAAAGGGAAGGACTGCATTTGAATGGTAAGCTCCCTCATTCACTTACTAAGAATGTGCATTTGTTTAAAATGAATTTCAAAAAAGCGATGAATGAACGAAATGAATCGGTGGCCCCCAATGAAACAAACCTTATTCATTGCATTTGTTTAAAATGAATGCATCAGGCCTAGGCCCGAGGCCAGGTCCTCACTTAGGGCCCAGGCTGAGGCCCAAAGCAGGGGCCACAGTCTATGCTCTAGTGCAACGCTGGTGCCTTGGCCTAGGCTTAGGCCCACAGTTGGTGCCTCGTCTAGGGTATAGGCAAGGCCCAAAGTAGGTGCCGTGGCTTAGGTCCGAGCGTGATGCTAAGGTCTCAGCCTAGACCTGGGCCGATGCCGGGACCTCGGGCCAAGATCCAAACTGATGAATAAGTTCTTACCTGATCCATCAGGTATCCGATGGCAAGGCTGAGCCTTGGGTCCTGATGCCTGGGCCTCAGCCTAGGCTGTAGCATGGGCCTAGGCCCAATGCCTGGAAGCTGGGTCACAATTCTGGGACTTCACCCAGACCCAGGCCCAACACTGGAACCTGATCCAGAGGCCAGGTCCCAGCACCTGGTCCACGGCCTAGGCCAGAGCCCGGACCCAGACTGGAGGCACGGTTCTGATACGAAGGCCTCAGTCCGGACCCAGGCCTGACCTGGAGGACGGGTTTTGATGCCTGGGCCTCAGCCTAGGGTCAGGACCCGGCTCGAAGCCCAGGCCTTGCAGCAACTCCTTTGTCGTCCTCTTCTTTCTTCTGATGCTGTACATTGAGATCATGCCAGAGTTAAGTCGGCATATTTACCCCAGCGGATGGCGCCATTTTGATGTACAGCAATGCCGTACATAAAAATGGTGCTGTCCTCTGGGGTGAATGTACCAGGGTTAACTCCAGCACAGCTACAGTGTACGGCATCAGAGGAACGAAGAGGACACGTGAGGAGCTGTGAGGCCTAGGTTCCAAGCCTGGCCCTGACACTAGCCGATGCCACTTTTGGGCCTGGGTCCTGGCTGAGGCCCTGGTGTCAGGACCTGGACTTGAGGGTTGGGTTGTGGCATTGGGCCAGGTCCAGGCCGAGGTCCCAGCATCAAGACCTAGCCTCCGGGCTGGGACATGGCATCAGGCCTGGGTCTGGGCTCTGGCCTAGGCTGAAGCTGAGGCATCAGCCCTGATAGTTTGTGGCTGAGATTGCAGCAATCTACTGTGGGCTTGGCCTGTACAAAGCCCAGGCTTCAGCCTGGGTCTAGGCCTAGGCCTCACCGTTGGATCCCCACCAGATGAATATGTGGGGCTGGGAGGGATCCTGGCCTTGGCATTTTTCAGGGTGGGTGGGAGGCCCTGGGAGACTCTACTTTTGTTTTTTGAACTGTTTCGGGGTGGGGTTTTAATATTTAAATTTTTTTTGACAGAAATGAAATTAATCAAACATTCCATGAACCAAAATTCGTGGGGAAAAAATCTCCCGAAAATGAGCTGAAAAACAAAAACTAATTTTTTTCCCATGCATATTTATTTATTTATTAAGTTTTCTATACTGTCACTAAGACATACCATTGTATCGGTTTACAAGACATAAAAGTTAATAACAGCAAATACAATCCATGCAGGCACATCCCTATCACTAACCTATACTGTTCTTATTAAGGGTTCATTTAAGCCTTAATGGAAACAGAACTATTACATACATTTGGGAAGTGTCGGCCCAAGAAGATTGAATATGAATGAAGAATTGTATCGTGAATTTAAACTCGGTATCCTGCACGTAACCCAGTTAAGAGCCTGCAAACATGTACCATATTAATGTTGACTAGACACAGACCGAGCTGGGCCCTGGGGAATTCCAGTACATACAGGATTCCAAGCTGAATGACTACTTGCTGCGAATGATCATTGAGATAAAACCTGAACCAGTCTAGCACAATCCCTGAAATACCGCATTCTCTTAAACAGTAAGAAGAAGTTGATGGTCCAAGGTGTCAAATGTGGCAGAAATATTGAACATGACCAGCTTGTATTTTTACCCGCCATAGAATCCTCTTCTAAAGGTATCCATACTTGATAGAAACAGGGTCTTGGTACTCAATGACTTCCTAAGGCCAAACTGAAAAAGATCCAGAATTTGATTGTCCTGCACAAAATCATTCAGCTCTTGAAGAGCAAGAGACTCCAAGATCTTAGTGATAAATAACAGGGATAAAATTGGATAGTAGTTTACAAGATCTCCTGGGTACAGGCCAGTTTTCTTCAGCAACGGTCTCATAGAAGTCTCCTTTATTGTATTTGGAACAACACCCTCAGAGACAGACAGATTTACTATATATGTCATTAATGGTGCAATGTGATCTTTCACAGATTTTAATATAACGACATCACAAAAAGAGGGGTTTCCTGAAGAAACTGCCCTGGTAACACCTCAGATGCTGAAATAATTTTGAAACATGACCGAATCACTCTCATCTGGAAACTCCTTGAACCATGCAGGCACATATGCAAATGATGCAGAGGTGTTGGCGAGTTTATTTATTACAAAAAAAAAAATTTCATAAACTCGTCACAGCTAGGAAATCTTCGATCATCCCCTTGATTGCAAAGAGAGGACCCTGGTAGTCTGGTCCGTTTTGCACAATTTGAAAGAGCTCCCTGAAATTATTACCAAATTTACTTACTTAAAAATGTCTTTTTGCATCATTAACTTTATTCCTGTAATGACTTAGGCCTGAATTCACCATTCTTTCGAAGAATGATGAATCCTGTGAAAATGGGGGGCGGGGGGCAGGCCTGCGAAAGCCCGCAGCCTTCGCGCCACTGCGGTGCGCCGGCTGCCGGCTTTCGCACTGAATAGAGACACCATAAAAGATGTAGTTATTCGGCGCGCTATTGCCGACGATAATGTTAGTAACATTGTCTCCAGCAGCGAAAACGCCTCCGACTCCGCCTCTCCCCGCCCCGACTCCTCCCCTCCCTGACTCCTCCCCTCCCCCTAATCTGCATCGTATCGCATGCGAAAAGGCCCTTTTCGCATGCGATATGGCCTTATCGCGTGCGTTAGGGCCCTAACGCACGCAATAAGGGTTTAAAAAATAACCCCCATAGATAGGATCTGTACTCAACGAGAGTCTCAACAGAGTACCGATGACACGTTCACCTCTGCGCAATGGACGCCAAATTAAAATAAGGGCAGGAGTGAGGGTTTTTTGAATGCTGGTAAGAGCGATGTCTCAGCGGGGATATAGTATAAAGAAATGTAGACAGTGCTATGTCCCAAACAGAAAGGGGTGGATTCAAATATTTAACAAATTTCTCATTTTTGTCATTTTATTAGTTATAACTTTTGAAAGGGAACACTCGATCATCGCATTGGTTTCAGTATGGCCTTTGGTTTGATTTTAAATACGAAAAATCATATTCAATCCAAGGGCCACACTGAAACCAATGCGATGACCGAGTGTTCCCCTTCAATAATATATAATAAAAGGATGGAAATGAGAAATTTGTAAAGGACTTGAAAGGGGGTATTTTTTGTATTTAAAATTGCCCCCATGTTGAGCAGTAGAAGGAAAGCTAGTGACGTCAGCTGTATAGTTTCAATGCAATTTACCCTGCAAGGCATTCTGGATTTTAGGAAGGAGGTGGGATTTGTCATTTAACAAAGATTATTCTATCGGTCACAAAATCCACAGTGCCATGCTATATAAATTTGAGTTAACCTGCATTAAGCAGCTGTGCAAAAGCTGTTTTTAAGGGATTTTGTATTTTTTGTTTTATTTTTTATTCACTAAGAGGTTGATTTTAAAACAAGTGCACGTGAAAGGATCCGCTGGAATTTTTAATTGGGCGGCAGTTGCGTGCTTACATTTTAAAACGCAGCAACCGCCTGTAAGTGTGCTCCTAATTTTAAGAGGTTACTTGAGCACAGCTAGCGCGCAGGTCTTCCACAGGACCATGCCGGCTTTAATGCGCAAATGTGAGCGAATTTTACAACATGCATGCACAAGGTACATTCCCAGTTTTGCAATGAGTCCACCAGTTTGTCCCGTTAATTCATCCTACATCTCCCTAGTTGACCTGGACCCCCCTCACCCTGTTCTATAATCCCTAAAATGTGAGATCTACAGACTTGCTACTCATCAGGAACAGCAGTAAAGTTACGCGGATATCTAGCGTACGCGTGCTGCGGGTTTCAGTTTAGAAATTCGGCATTACATGCGTGAGTCTTGGCCCCGCCCTGGGATGCCCATGCCCCGCCCCTTTTCTGCCTCCTTATTCCTTACATGCACACGGGTACACCCATGCATATTTTGCAGCTTTGTAAAATCCGAATTGCTTGTGCCCGGCCCAGATATGTATTTATGTGGGCATTTTTGCGCAAACAATGCTTTTAAAATCAACCTGTATATACCTAGTAATTTTGTAGTTAAGCATAGAGAAATGTACTATAGTTAGTTTGAGTTATGGAAGGTATAATATTAATAATGTTTATTGTAAGCAATCTAGAGGTGTTTCCAGATGGCTATCCCCTCTCCCTTCTATATGCTAATAATTTGGGGGAGGAGAGATCAGATCTTCAATCACGTGGGCCCAGTAAATATTCTCCTGCAAAATTACCTATTCCCTGTCCATAAGGATTTAAATTATTTCCCTGAGTAGGATTGCCTTTCATTATTGAAATTAGCATTACTGAATGTCAGATCACTAAAAAAAAGCAAGATCTCTTTAATACTAAATCTATTATTACATGAAAACGTGACTATTTGGTCTGACCTGGTGGCTCAGAACATCGCTGGTTCTAATCTCCATGTTGGGGGTTCTAATCCCCAGGTCAGCCAAGGCTAGGGATGTTGTAGAGGCAGCATTTACAGTCCCTTGAGGGAGGAAGGCATGGTCTATGCTTAAGGGTGACACTGATGGTCAGATTCCTGGTCCATGATTGTTGGATTTCAGAAGCAGCTCTCCCTGCCCTACAACTATCACTGCAATGACTAGACTGAACATAAGTTGGGAGGGTATAACACAGGGGAAAACATTCTTGGGTAGTTGTGAATGAAGGCTCATAGTTCCAGATCTCAATATTGGCACTGAGGAATAGTAGTGATTCTGGTTTTCCATTGTCTGGCTTGTTGCAGTTTAGATTTTGTCTGTGCATTTTTATTCCTACTTTATGGTCTCTTTATTCTGTATTTAGTCAGGGTCTGTCTGTGTTCTGCATGTGTGACAGAGGTAAGGTATTCTGCTAGTGCATAGTTTCTGTGTAGAGATCTATAGGAGAATGCCTTGTTTCATTTTCTTAATAGGAAGTGTATTTGTGTTTTAAGGCCTGGTGTAATATTTGCAGTGCTGCCTTT